>NC_138203.1:71897280-72456665 GCF_964194415.1 Vipera berus | reverse complement strand
TCTCTTTTTGGTAATTTTTGCTGTAGGAAAGCAGTTGATCAGCAATGCTGTGTGGAATGAAAAGTGGCAGTTCTAGCCTAAGCAGACTACAAAAAGAACTGGTATTGGACCTCGAAAGTGGTGCTGAATTGCAATTCCTATCATCAATCACCATTGATTATGGCTGATTCGATTATAGGGACGCGGTGGCTCAGTGGGTTAGGACACTGAGCTTGGTCCAATCAGAAGGTCGGCAGTTTGGCGGGTCGAATCCTGAGTGCCGCGTAGCAGAGTGAGAGCCTGTTACTCGTCCCAGCTTCTGCAGCCTAGCCAGTTCGAAAGCACACAAAAATGCAAGTAGAAAAATAGGGACCACTACGGTGGGAAGGTAACAGCGTTCTGTGCGCCTTTGGCGTCTAGTCATGCCGGCCACATGACCACGGAGACGTCCTCGGACAAACACTGTCTCTTCAGCTTTGAAACAGAGATGAGCACCGGCCCCTAGAGTCAGAAACGACTAGCACGCATGTGCGGGGGAACCTTTACCTTTACCTTTAGTGCAACAGTATCTATAAGGTCGCAAATTACCAATCCCATTTTTTTAAAAAAATATCCTTGATTATGACATTGATTAAACCAATATCAAATCTCATTACTTTGAAGAAGGAATTAAGAGTGTTTGGGGGACAAACTTGCAGAACAGGGCTGTGCAAAATATTTAAAACAGGGCCCTTAAAAAAGGGTATTAAGCTGAGAAAAACACCTCTCCTTGCAGGATTGAAACAATAGTCTCTCACAGTGATTTTAAAGACAGGTCCAAATATAGGTAATCCTTGACTTACCACCATTCATTTAATGACTGAAGTTACAATGGCACTGAAAAAAGTTGAGTTGTTTTTCGTACTTACAACTGCTGCAGGATCCCCGTGGTCACATGATCAAAATTCAGATCCTTGGCAACTGGCATGTATTTATGATGGTTGCAGTGTCCCAGGGCCATGTGATCACCTTTTGTGTCCTACTGACAAGCAAAGTCAGTGGGGAAGCCAGATTCACTTAACAGCCATGTTACTAATTTAACAACTGCAGTGATACACTTAATAATTTTGGCAAGAAAGGTTGTAAAATGGTGCAAAATTCACTTAACAACTGTTTTGCTTGGCAGCGTAAATATAGGGCTCAATTGTGGTAAAAAATCTAGGACTTCCTGTAGCTGAATATACAAAGAGACCGAGGTAGGAAAGAAGGAAGGAAGGAAGGAAGGAAGGAAGGAAGGAAGGAAGGAAGGAAGGAAGGAAGGAAGGAAGGAAGGAAGGAAGGAAGGAAGACTCACAAAGGCAAAGAGAAAAAGAAAAGGTGAAAATGAAATGGTAAAATATATTATATTGCATACAGCAAACAATTCAGCCTAATATTTATAAACATGATTACATTTTGACCCATTGAATAATATTGAACATTTTTTCATTAATATCAACAAAAAGCGGGTTCATTACAGAAAATAAACTGCAGTTATTGATTTAAGATTGTAATCATGGGGTTACAATGTTTTTCTAAAATTGAAGATCCATCACCCCGTTTGATAAATCCATATTCATGCATATAGTAAAACATTTCAAGTTTTAAATATGATACAATGGTACATTCACATTTCAAAACTGCATTTTTATGATGCCATAATGATTATTAAATCAAAATGGGTTGATGGCAGGAGGAGCAAAGATCATATAAGTCCATGTTCCCTTCACCCACCTTACCCAGTATACAGTAATGAGATTTGACAGCTAAACTTTTTTAGGATGTCCAATAAACATAGAAAAGAACCTTTTATTGAATTAGTCTCGTTAACTTCATCATAAGCATATCTGACATTCTTTAAGCTGGGGTGGGCAACTATGACCTGTGGACTTCCAACTCCCAGAATTCTTGAGCCAGCATGGCTGCTTTAGGAATTTTGGGAGTTGAAGTCCACGGGTCATAAAGGAGCCATATGCTAGCTCAGGAATTTTGGGAGTTGAAGTCCATAGGTCGTAAAGGGGGCCATAGCTGCCCACCTCTGGTTTAAGCCATTGATTTTTAATATGGGATATCGCACACATAAAGAACAGGCAGAGGTATTGCAGTAACCTGATGAAGCACTTGAAAGAAGTATTTCATTCATTTAAACAATTTTGCAATACAACTCTTTTCAATGCTTTGCATAACCTGCTTGAGATAGATCAGCATAGTAGGTTGATACAGAGAGGATAAATTTCCTTTCTTAATGCAATAGTCAACTCTCTTATAGCACTAATTCAACCAGAAGAGATTAGACTTATGATATACTATAGACATTCTGATCCATATAATGTTTCTTTTACCACCCCAGTGCCCTCCATATGCATTGGACTCCAGCTCCCATAATTTCCAGAAAGGATACAGAAATCTCAGTGTTTGGAGAGTAAAGCTGTTTGATGAAGATCCTTTTGAGACATTGGAATCCAAATTCCAATCAATATGTAAACCCATTTTTCTTTGCCCCATGGAATGTTTGTGACATTAAAAAATAACTCATTTGTACAGATTACTTGTACCTCAAAAAATCAGTATGATTAAAAATAAAGTAATAATAATAATAATAATTCATTAAATTTGCATGTGCGCAGCTCTCAGTGACTCTGCCTGGGATTTGTGTGGATCTCTATATTCTTCAATTTGCTTATTTCATGTATATCTAGCCTTTCTACTCAACTGAGCACCCAAAGTGGCCAAGACAGTTAAATGCAGAGTAAAAAATTGAAAGGAATGTTCAG
The DNA here is from genome assembly GCF_964194415.1 of Vipera berus. Classification (NCBI taxonomy): domain Eukaryota; kingdom Metazoa; phylum Chordata; class Lepidosauria; order Squamata; family Viperidae; genus Vipera; species Vipera berus. Next base: position 72,453,894 of record NC_138203.1, on the reverse strand, counting down.
ATTTATACCCTTTAAAAAAAACTACCTTAGCTGTTCTTCTAAAACTGGAAGGAGAGGTCAGGACAAATGCTTTGTGCATCCCACAGCCTTATGCTATAAGTAGTATTACAGCATCTGTGATTTATATTCAGGCACAGTGATAATCCTGTCTTTGCATATTTACATTATGTTTAATGGACCATGTTCCCAGGTAAGTGTCCCTTGGGATAGTTTGCATGAATCCCCTTAAGTACTATCCAGCCTCCATCTGCTCCATGTTTTTCTTCCCTTGGACTCAGAGGCATCTAACTACAGTCTAACATTCAGAGGCCTGCCAGAAAACTATATATAGCTGTGTTTAATAAACCTGATAATGAATCACACCTAGGTGCACATTAATGAGTAATCAAAATGCAACAAACAATCCATCTTGGATGCTTTTTTCTTGCTTGAGTTTTGGCCTTATTCTCTCCCCTCTCCTGGAGATTTGAAGAGCAAACAATAAAATAAATTTAGCAAGTTATGAGTTTTCAACATTCTCAGCAGCTATCCTGGCCTGTCAAAGAGACAGCTTTTAAAATATGAATGGGAGGTAGGCTCTTTGAAAAATATATGGCCTTCCAATGTTTCTAAAGATTTCTTTTAAATTTCTAAAGGAATATGACCTGCTCCTCCACTCTGGTTTGTTTATTTTATTTGTATTTTGAGATAGTTGTTACTGGTTTTAGCTAATTAGCAAGACAACTAACTAGTTGAGTTTGAATATTGCACTGTAACCATTTATGCCATTTAGGGCCATGATTCAGTTGCAAAGCTGCATTTGAAGCAAACTTAAGCGTATTAAGATGAATGCCCATTTTTTTTATTTGTTCTAAAGTGGCTTAGTGTAAAACATGCAAGGGTGGGCAAGTATTTGAACAATCATGTATTTGCTGCAGCCATTCCTAGATTGTTCCCAAAGTTGCCCAGAGTAGCTTCAGGCAATGGTCCGAGTTTTCTACTGTGAGTTAGGCAACGGCTAAATCAAATCACTGCACAGTCACTTCTATCCACTTTTGGAACACCTCAAACATCATTTCATTTCATACTTACAGCATTGGCCTCGTGAACCTGACTTCTTTCCTCTTGAGGGGAAAGAGAAAGGAATACAGTAGATTAGTTCTCCTAAATATTCTCACAAAATGTAGAAGGAGGTCTTCCTTGGTTCCCCTGTTTTCCTATGAGTGAAGCTGAATCTTCAGTTTTTAGAAGCCCAAAGGCACCCCTGGGATCTTTGAAGAAAAGGAAGGAAAGATAAAAGCAACTCCTTTGCCTTGCATGACAGCTGGGAAGGAACTGAAAAGTCAGTCATGCAAAGCAAGGATGAATGACACACAAACCACATTTCAGAAATAGCTTTGCCTACATGTTTTCTTCCTATATGCATCCAGAAGATTGTCTCCACTGAACAGTATCAGATCAACTTCCATACATACAGGCAGGGCTTTTTTTCTCATAGAACAGTGGTGGCGAACCTTTTTGAGACCGAGTGCCCAAACTGCAACCCGAAACCCACTTATGCATCGCTGGGTGCCAGGGGCATGGCCACCGAGTGAGCGATGCTCCAGTGACCCGATCTGGGCGTCAGAGGCCTGCAAAATCAGCCATGAGGGGGGGGGAGCAAAATCACTCTGCAGCCCTAGATCTGGGCAGCAGAAGCATTTTGCAGGCCTCCGATGCCCGGATCGGGCCGCTGGAGCATTGTAAAATGATCAGCCGGTGGGGGGGGGGGGGCGAAATCGATCTGGAGGCTTACCTGGACTTGTGCTGCAGCTGCCTCCACCATCCAGCCTGGATCTGCCCAGCTCTTGCAGCTGCTCCCTGACTCTCAGTGCAAAAGGAGAGCAAGAGCGCAGGAACACGTGGAGAGGGAGCGGGGCAGCCTGGCCCTGCCTCCCTCTTGGGTGATGGCGCGCGTGCCCACAGGGATGGCTCCACCCCTGTCATAGAATGCTCAGAACGGCGTTTTGGTACCGGGTTTTTTTTGCAAAAAAAAAAAGCTCCCTCTATTGGCTTTAGGAGTAGGCAATCTTGGCTCTTTTTTATGACTCGTGTCATAAAAAGGATACCTGCATACATGCAAATGCTTCTCTGGGATCAGTAACGCAGCAGGGATTGCTTTTTCCTTCCAGTAACAGATTGCTGGGAAATACCAAACATGGCCTTGAGAATTCCAATGTTTGTTACAAATTTTTCTGGATGCGGTTGGAAAGAGGCTGTTTGACGCCGGAGACCACTGGCACGAGGAACACAGCTCTGGGTCGGGGTTCAGAGCAGCTCCGGGTGGAGGCTCATCACAGGCCGCGGCATGGCAACTGTGGGGAAGGGAATCCCCACAGTGGCTGTGGGGAGGGGAATCCCCGTGGCATGTGGCTCTGAGCTGCAGGGGTGGGAGTGCAAAGGACAGGCGGCGACACCGTAGCAAGACACTGGCATTGCTTCCAGTGACAGCACCTCTGAGTTCCGGCACCTTTTTTTTTTTTTTTAGAAAAAAAGCACTGCATACAGGCAACATTCTGAAACATGGATTTTATAAGGAGCATTTTTAAACAAACAATGATAATTTAGCCCTTAATTACAGTACAAGCCTGATTTTCTCTTCTCTTTTCCTCTCTCTCTCTTGTATACTTATCCTTCCCCAGTGAAATAAAAAATAATAAAAGATTTGGCTTCCCATGCTCCTTGAAACATATCAAGCTTTTAACATTTTCTTCAGATCAGAGACAGACTGATACAAAAATAATACTGCCTTTCCACGAAACAGGAGGAACCAGGCTCTATTGTAGAATAGTTATTCAAGAAAAAAATCATGCCACAATTCATATCCATTATTAATGCTAATAGGCAGTGGGGACTGTGTTTCAGTCTGATAATGAACTATCTGTTTAGAGATCATTTCTAAAATCTACTGTTATCCCTATTGTAACGCTTCAGCTTTTTTTGTTTTCATTCTGTTCAATCATGTCCAATCCTCAGAGATTGCCTGGATTACTTCTTGCAGTTTCTTGGCCAGTTTTTCAGAAGTGGTTTACCATAGTCTCCTTTCTATGGGCAAAAGAAAACGACTGGCCCAAGGTCACCCAGCTGGTTTCATAGCCATGGCAGGACTAGAATTCACAGTCTCCTGGTTTCTAGCCTGATGCTTTAATCAGCATTCCAAACTGGCTCTCTAATTCTTCAGCTTTAATGAGTATAAATGGATTATCTCTTTACCTATTAAATTGTTCCATGGAATTAAACAAGAGTGGTTTTTAATCTCCTCTTATACATAATTTGCTCATTGGTCTGTCAGCAACAGGCTGCTTCGGAGGCTCTCGACTGCGTTGTGCCTTTGCGGCCTCTGACCCAGCGCTGATCCCGGCTCGCTCCTTGGTTTTCCGTGGACCTGCGGGAGATGAAGTGCCAGAGAAGGGGCCTAGAGAGCATTTGGAGATCCAGTCGGTCCGAGTCTGACCGAACACAGTTAAGATCCTTTTCTAGATCTTATCTTGTGGCAATGGAGGTGGCGAAGCGTGCTTACTTCGCCACCCCCATTGCGTCCTCAGATAACCGCCCAGCCGCCCTGTTTAGGGTGACCTGCTCCCTTTTAAATCAAGGGACAGGAGAGGACCCCTTGTGGGGACGGGCCAAGAAATTTAGTGAGTTTCTGGTGGATAAAATCGCTCAGATTCGGGCTGGTCTGGACTGACTGGGCAGTATCTGACGAGGGGGAAGTGATGGGTTTGGCCGAGAACATTTGGGAAGAGTTTGACCCTGTGACTCCAGATGAAGTGGACAGGATCATGGGGCAATTAAGTGCCGCCACGTGTTTGTTGGACCCGTGTCCCTCCTGGCTGGTTTATGTGGCTTGGGAGGTTACGCGAGGCTGGCTCCTAGCAGTTATCAATGCTTCCTTGAGTGAGGGGTACTTTCCTGCTGCCTTGAAAGAGGCGGTGGTAAGGCCCCTCCTCAAGAAACCTGCCTTGGATCCAGCTATTTTAAATAACTTTCGTCCTGTCTCCAACCTTCGCTTTCTTGCAAAGGTTGTTGAGAGCGTGGTGGCACAGCAGCTCCCTTTGGTCCTGGAGGAAACTGAGTATCTGGATCCTTACCAATCGGGTTTCAGGCCCAGGTACAGCACGGAGACGGCATTGGTCGAGCTGGTGGATGATCTCTGGCGGGCCCGAGATAGGGGTTATTCCTCTGTCCTGGTCCTATTAGATCTCTCAGCGGCTTTTGATACTATCGACCATGGTATCTTGCTGCGACGTCTTGAGGGGTTGGGAGTGGGAGGCACCGTTTTACGGTGGTTCTCCTCCTACCTCTCGGACCGTTCGCAGACGGTGTTGGCAGGGGGGCAGAGGTCAGCCCCTAGGCCCCTTAGTTGTGGGGTGCCTCAGGGGTCGGTACTCCTGTTCAACATCTATATGAAGCCGCTGAGTGAGATCATCCGGGGTTTCGGGGTGAGGTACCCAGCTTTTCATCTCCACCCTGAACCAACCCAGTGATGCCCTCGACGTGATGTCCCGTTGCCTGGAAGTGGTACGAATTTGGATGGGGAAGAACAGGCTCCAGCTCAACCCGGCCAAGACTGAGTGGCTTTACATACCGGCATCTCGTTTAGTCCAAGAGGTTCCATCTTTGGTTATGGGAGGAGAGGTGTTACCTCCCATTGATAGGGTGCGCAATTTAGGCGTCCTCTTGGATTCACGACTCAGTTTTGAAGATCATATTGGAGTCATGGCCAGGGGGGCATTTGCCCAGGTTCGCCTGGTGCGCCAGTTGCGCCCCTATCTGGACCGAGATGCCCTACATACGGTCACTCACGCACTCGTTACCTCCCATATAGATTACTGCAATGCTCTCTACATGGGGCTGCCCTTAAAGACCACCCGGAGGCTTCAGCTGGTGCAGAATACGGCCGTGCGGGTAGTGATGGGAGCATCCCGATACTCCCATATTACACCCCTCCTGCGTGAGCTGCATTGGTTACCGGTTGTCCTCCGGGTGAGATTTAAGGTGCTGGTACTTACCTTTAAAGCCCTACATGGCTTAGGCCCGGGATACTTGCAGGACCGTCTGCTGCCGGGAACGATCTCCCATCGCCCAGTACGCTCACACAGAGAGGTCCTCCTCAGTGTGCCATCGGCTAGACAATGTCGGCTGGCGACCCCTAGGGGGAGGGCCTTCTCTGTGGGAGCGCCAGCCCTATGGAACCAACTTCCCCTTGAGCTCTGGATGGCCCCGGATCTCCGGTCCTTTCGCCGTGGCCTCAAAACACTTCTTTTCCATCAGGCATTGCAAGTGGGAGAGAAGCAGGAGATGTTACATAGATCATGGACTGGTTTACAACCTGCAATCATCTGTTTCAGTTGCTATGTTGGTTATTTAAGGTGCTGGTACTTACCTTTAAAGCCCTACATGGCTTAGGCCCGGGATACTTGCAGGACCGTCTGCTACCGGGAACGATCTCCCATCGCCCAGTGCGCTCACACAGAGAGGGCCTCCTCAGGGTGCCGTCGGCCAGACAATGTCGGCTGGCGACCCCCAGGGGGAGGGCCTTCTCTGTGGGAGCGCCAGCCCTATGGAACCAACTTCCCCTTGAGCTCTGGATGGCCCCGGATCTCCGGTCCTTTCGCCGCGGCCTCAAAACACTTCTTTTCCATCAGGCTGACCTGGACTGACAGGGATTTTAAAATGTTTTTTAATTTTTAACTTTAATTTTAACTTATTCTATTGGGGCTATTAATTTAATTTCTTTTTTAACTTTTGTATCATTGTATTTTATTGTTGTTAGCTGCCCTGAGTCCTTCGGGAGATAGGGCGGCATATAAGTCCCAATAATAGAAAGAAGGTATTGTAAATATGAATATTGCTTTAAGACCAATAGCTTTCTTAACAACATAGGAATACCTCCAGTTTTACAGGTGAACTCCATGATTTTAGGATGATCACCCCATTTTTAGTTTTATTATTGGGCTTATTTTCTGAAGACTATAAAATTCAAGTGAACTAGTTCAAAAATCTCTGTGGGCGTTATTAAGAAAGTTATTGAGATGAAAAAAAAAACATGTTATTCTATTTCAGAAGATAAATTTACATTGGGAGATAATCCTTCTGAAAATTGCAAGCAATTTTGTAAAATTCATAAACCAATACAAGTATTAATACTTTAGATAAACTTATTACTTAATACATTTTAATAGATTTGAGCTATTGTAAAAGGAATTTGGTTTGTCTAACACTGGCCATATATACAAGTGTCTAATACTGGCAATATGAACAATTGAAACATCTTTTCACAATCCGGTCCAGATGAATTAGCAGCATCTAAGATCCCCAAAGTGTTATCAGCATTGAAACCCAAACAAAATTTGACACCTGGTTCCAAAGAGGGAGGAGGAAGGAAGGACGAAGGAAGTTAAATGGAAGCAGCCTGCAAGGTTGCTGACTGCTCTACTCTTAAGCTCCACCCCCTCCTGGTCACATGACCCACAGAAGATCAGCTTTGTATGCTTTTCCCAACTTGTTTTATTAGTTAGCTTCCTTTTTTAAAAAAAATTCGAGTGGTGGCCTCCAGATTTGCCTGAACTCTTGCTTTTTCAAGGCCAAAGGCCAAAATGCTAGCAGTTCCCAGTGGAACAACCGACAGTCAACCAGCTTTTTCCCCAGGAAACCCCACTACGCTGAAGTCTAGTTCTTTTTTTACATCCCTAAACCAATTAAGGGATTTTTATTTTAGGAAATGTTTGAAAGGGAAGCAGTTTGGATCATGACTGTGAACGTTTTTCTGAGCAATGTTGGTGGGCCTGTTTAACTTTCTTCATTCGAAATGGCAATTACTTGTTTTGCGTAGCCTTTCTCTTGGTGAGCTGGCAGAGTGAAAACAGGGAAACAAATAAGTAATTAGGCAAGTTTCGCCAACATGAGTTACACCAAACTAGTTCTTATCCAGATTTCAATAGGAATTTAAAAAAACATCCAGTGATAATCTATTTAGCTTCAAACTTGGTTTGTACAAAAAAAGGTGAATAATAAATAATAACAGCAAATAAGGTGACGTCAACTGCTCCATTGTTACAGCAAACTAGTATTATTCCTGATTTCAGTGATGTTTTTGTTTACAAGATTACAGTAAATAACCTGGTGTCAGCACTGCAGCAACAAAATGTTCACTGGATTTAACGAAGCAAACTACAGGCATACATAAACTTTTATTAACTCTGGCTGCTTAAGGAATCCTGGTTGCTGCTTCAGGAATCCTGAAAAGTGCTGTCTTTTTTATTCTAAGTTAATTATCATTATTCTTTTTTTTGGGGGGGGGCAAAGAAGTGGGGTTCACTAAAACCATCAATTCACCCCTTAAGATAGGTCCTTGAGGTCACAAAATCAGGCTTAAAAGACTCATTTTCTCAACTGGGTTTTAACTCTCCTAAACAGCTTTTAAATGGACTACCAATTGCATTTCAAATGAATTATATTTGTAAGCTGCCTATAGTAACTAATGGGAATGCTTCTACATATCTGAAAACATTTGGCAGCTGAAGAAGTGAGAAATGGGAAGGAGATACAGGAGAGTCCTGGATTGAAGCTAATATCACTGTAAAATTCTGTGAATGATGCAAGTGCAATAAATATTTACTCCAGAAATATCGGTAGTAAAAGAATATGTGCTTATATCTAGATATTCTCCCAATCTTTTGTAATTATGAGTTGCTTGTTCTAACCAAGCAGTACAACTACATCGTTGCCATGATTTGTAGATCAACTCAGTAAAAGGTTAGAACAGTAGTAAAAGTATTTATTCAAAATATAGAGAAACTGCCTTTTACAGTGCTATCAAACTAAAGAGAATATAGGAATAATAGGATATAACTATTCAGGAACTGTATAATGTACATATGTCCCTACAGATACTCTTTTTAAATAGATTATTCATAGGTTTTTTTGCTCCAAGCATTATAGATCAACAAATGTATATTTGCCGGGTTATGTACATGAGCAAAGGATACATGATCTATAGCAAGGGATTCACCCACAGTAGCAGCTGTGGATTTGTTGAACGCACACATCATACTTCAACTTCATATGTAAAAAGGCATACCTGACAAGAATATTGGGCAATCCATATTAGCCTGACTGCAGTATGAGCCTAGAGAGTTATGCTAACGATGCCAGATAAAGCCAGTTCAAATCTGCAAATAGGTTTGTCCATGATGAAGGTGGTGTAGTGCATTAAAACAACTTCTGCAGGACTCCTCTGATGGTCTATTATTTCTCTCCACAGAAACCTTGTCAAGGCTGAGGCAGCAAAAGGATAGCAGCATGGGGCTTGCTGAGACAATTTTAATTCACGGCCCATTCACAGTGGTTACTGCTCAGTACAGTGCACAATGTACTTTGCATTCAAGGACAAGAAAGGGAGTGCATTAGGGAAGAAAAGAGATTTTCAGGCATCTCTTCCCTGTTCTCTTTTCCCTGTTTCAGCTTCGGTTTAAAAGACTGAGCTGAGACTTGTGCTTGCATGTGCCGTTACTTTGCCAAAGGTTATGTGCAAATGTAATGCACACTTTTTGTGCTTCTGTGGGATCTAGCTGGAATCAAAGTCATTAGGCACTAAATCACTAGATCAGGGGTGGGCAACTACGGCCCCTTTACGACCTGTGGACTTTAATTCCCAGTATTCCCAGTATTCCCAGTATTCCCAGTATTCCCAGTATTCCAGAGCGAGCATGGCTGGCTTAGGAATTCTGGGAGTTGAAGTCCACAAGTCATAAAAGGGCCAAATTTGAAGACCCCTGGTATAGATGATTACATAATATTTAGTCTAATCACTTATGCATACTTGGGTGCTTTTCTTGTTGGTAGTGGAGTTATTAACACATTCTGGATACTTAAAATGTCTTTAAAAAGTTTTTTTAAAAATTTTAGCTTACCCTTTGGTTCAGTAATGTATGATTAGATTGTTTCTATGGCCTTTGGAGAAATTTCTACCAACTATCCATTTTTCCTGGTTCAGTAGGACAGCTGTTCTAGAACTAATGTAATTTTGTTCAGAAATTAAAAACATACTCCAAATCTTGAGTATTCAGTAGAACAATATTTAGTTACTGATCAGGTACTGGAAAGATTATGTCTATCTCAGAGCAATAAAAGTTAGGGGCTATGTACCTTATTTCCACATTCTGAGCCTACATGAGCTTTTGCTGGTCACTAGCCCTTTTTTTCTTATATTCTAGAACTCCCGTTGTCTTTTCCCACAGTCATAGTGTGAATTTCAGGTTTTCCTCATATGCACAAATGCTCAAATTTGTTCTCCCTGTGGATTTTCCCCTTGAATGCATGCCTATACAGTATATATTTATGTAAACCTACAAGTGCACTGGGACCACTTTGCCCTTTCCTTTCCACATATTCTCCAGTTCCTCTTTCAGGTCTTGGTACTTCTCCAGTTCCTCATACTGGTTCTTCCTGATGGTGCTGTCATTTGACACCCCTAAAGTTATCACCACCTCTATCTTCTGGTCCCTCGTCTACCTTCACAATCCTATTGTCTGAATCTGGAAGTCCCACAGGATCTTAGCTTTCTTTTTCTCCATGATCTGCTGTGGTATCTCGGGTTAGGACGCTGAACTTGTCAATCGGAAGGTCGGCAGTTTGGCGGGTCGAATCCCGAGTGCCGCGTAGCAGAGTGAGCGCCTGTTACTCGTCCCAGCTTCTGCCAACCTAGTAGTTCGAAAGCACGTAAAAATGCAAGTAGACAAATAGGGACCACTACGGTGGGAAGGTAACAGCGTTCCGTGCTAGTCATGCCGGCCACATGACCACGGAGACGTCCTCGGACAAGCGCTGGCTCTTCGGCTTTGAAACGGAGATGAGCACCCGCCCCTAGAGTCGGAAACGACTAGCACGCATGTGCGGGGGAACCTTTACCTTTACCTTTTTAGCCCATATTCTGTGCAGATATTCCCCTGTACACAAAGCCAGATAGTTGGTTGTGCCATTCAGTGTATGCTGTTATCTGTCTCTCTGTCTCTCTCCTTCTCTCTCATCTATCTCACACCTTAACTCAGCGGTTCCCTTTACAGCTTGGCGGCCCAGGGGGGGGGAGAGGGGAACTGGCCTGCTTATGCAAGTTGAGCTACACATGTGTGTGCTGACCAGCTGGTCGCGCGGCCCTGTTCCAAACAGGCCACAACCTGGTGAGATTCAAATACGTGAACAACCGGTTCTCTGTGTGGATGCCGCTTCTGAAGGTCCATTCTGGGCCTGGGCAACAAAAAAATAGCTACCGATTCTGCCCAAGTGGTGCAAACCAGCTGAATCCCACCACTGGCTGCAGCCAAAGGGTTGGGGATCCTTGCCTTAACTTGTTCATGTATAGTAAACTTCACCAGGAGGTGTAGAGATCTTCTTGTTCTCAGCAAAGGAAGGCACTGACAGATTTGAAGAGGCTGTAGCCAAGATGCCCTTTCTCCTTCCCTTCTACGCTGCCACCTGTTCCTCCAATGCTTTTGCTGAAACCTTGTGTTGCTCCAAACAGAACTGCAAAGACTTTGTGAGACCTGTTTTCTCATTAACCAAGTGACCATTCAAAGTACTTTGATTGCATGAGCTTTAGATCAGAAAGCTTATGTCAATAGAATGCGTTGGTCTACTTCCAGCTCTTCATGATCTGATAGATATGATTTAACTCAGATTGTCTATCTATATTCTTTTGAGCATTCTTAAGGTCATGCATTTGTCATCTATAAAAGCATATATTGGTCTTATCTTCCGCCAACCTTTTTGATTGCTTTCCATTTTTTTCAACCATCAGGTATTTGGAATCCAATGATTCTTTTATTCACATCACGTGTGCAAGATATTTAAGCTATGGTATCATTGTTTCCCCTTCATGGATTACTGCCTTGTCGTGGCGAAGGGGCTTGCGTAATTCAATGAAGCTATGAGCTATGCCGTGCAGGGCCACCCAAGACGGACAGGTCATAGCAGAGAGTTCTGACAAAACGTGATCCACTGGAGAAGGAAATGGCAAACCACTCCAGTATCTTTGCCATGAAAACCCTATGGACAGTACCAAAAGGCAAAACGATATGACGCTGGAAGATGAGCCCCTCAGGTCGGAAGGTGTCCAATATACTACTGGGGAAGAGCAGAGGGCTAGTACTAGTAGCGCCAGAAAGAATGAAGCGACTGGGCCAAAGCCGAAAGGACGCTCAGCTGTGGATATGTCTGGTGGTGAAAGGAAAGTCCGATGCTGTAAAGATTTTTTCTCCATAGGAACCTGGAATGTAAGATCCATGAATCAAGGAAAACTGGACGTGGTCAAACAAGAGATGACAAGACTGAACATTGACATCTTAGGTATCAGCGAACTAAAATGGACAGGAATGGGTGAATTTAATTCAGATGACCATCAGGTATACTACTGTGGGCAAGAATCCTTCAGAAGAAATGGAGTAGCCTTCATAGTCAATAAAAGAGTAGGAAAAGCAATACTGGGATACAATCCTCAAAATGACAGAATGATCTCAGTTCGAATCCAAGGCAAACCATTCAATATCACAGTAGTCCAGGTCTATGCCCCAACCACCAGTGCTGAAGAGGATGAAATTGACCAGTTCTATGAAGCACTACAGCACCTTATAGAACTAACACCAAAAAATGATGTTCTTATCATCATGGGGGATTGGAATGCTAAAGTAGGAAGCCAAAAGATAACTGGAATAACAGGCAAGTTTGGCCTTGGAGTGCAAAATGAAGCAGGGCACAGGCTGATAGAATTCTGTCAAGAGAATACAATGGTCATAGCAAACACTCTTTTCCAACAACCCAAGAGACGGCTCTACACATGGACATCACCAGATGGTCAACACAGAAATCAGATTGACTATATGCTCTGCAGCCAAAGATGGAGAAGCTCTATACAGTCAGTAAAAACAAGACCAGGAGCTGACTGTGGCTCAGACCATGAGCTTCTCCTTGCAAAGTTTAGGCTTAAACTGAAGAAAGTAGGGAAAAGCACTAGGCCACTCAGGTATGAATTAAATCATATCCCTGTTGAATATACAGTAGAGGTGACAAATAGATTTAAGGAATTAGATCTGATAGACAGAGTGCCTGAAGAACTATGGACAGAGGTTCGCGACATTGTACAACAGGTAGCAACCAAAACCATCCCAAAGAAAAAGAAATGCAAGAAAGCAAAATGGCTGTCTGAGGAAGCTTTGCAAATAGCTGAGGAAAGGAGGGAAGCGAAAGGCAAGGGAGAAAAAGAAAGATACACCCAATTGAATGCAGAATTCCAGAGAATAGCTAGAAGAGATAAGAATGCCTTCTTAAATGAACAGTGCAAAGAAATAGAAGAAAATAATAGAATAGGGAGGACCAGAGATCTTTTCAAGAAAATTGGAGAAATGAAGGGAACGTTTAATGCAAAAATGGGCATGATAAAGGACCAAAATGGCAGGGACCTAACAGAGGCAGAAGAGATTAAGAAGAGGTGGCAAAATTACACAGAAGAACTATACAAGAATGAGCTTAACGTCCCTGATAATCACAATGAGGTGGTCACTGACCTCGAGCCAGACATCCTAGAATGTGAAGTGAAGTGGGCCTTAGAAAAGCTGAGCAACAACAAAGCTAGTGGAAGTGACAGTATTCCAGCTGAGCTATTCAAAATCTTAAAAGACAATGCAGTAAAAGTGCTACACTCAATTTGCCAGCAAATTTGGAAAACTCAACAATGGCCACAGGATTGGAAAAGATCAGTTTACATTCCAATTCCAAAGAAAGGCAGTGCCAAAGAATGTTCAAACTATCGCACCATTGCACTCATTTCTCATGCTAGTAAAGTCATGCTTAAAATCCTACAAGCTAGACTTCAGCAGTATGTGGATCGAGAACTACCAGAAGTGCAGGCAGGATTTCGAAGAGGCAGAGGAACTAGAGATCAAATTGCCAACATACGCTGGATCATGGAGAAAGCTAGAGAGTTCCAGAAAAACATCTACTTCTGCTTCATTGACTATGCTAAAGCCTTTGATTGTGTGGATCATAACAAACTGTGGCAAGTTCTTAAAGAGATGGGAGTACCAGACCATCTTATTTGTCTCTTGAGAAACCTATATGCGGGTCAAGAAGCAACAGTGAGAACTGGACACGGAACCACTGATTGGTTCAAAATTGGGAAAGGAGTCCGGCAAGGCTGTATACTGTCGCCCTGCCTATTTAACTTATATGCAGAGCACATCATGAGAAAGGCAGGGCTAGATGAATCAAAAGTTGGAATTAAGATTGCCGGAAGAAATATCAACAACCTAAGATACGCAGATGATACCACTCTAATGGCAGAAAGTGAAGAAGAACTAAAGAGCCTCTTGTTGCAGGTGAAGAAGGAGAGTGCAAAACTTGGGTTGAAACTTAACATTAAGAAAACCAAGATCATGGCATCTGGCCCTCTCAATTCCTGGCAAATAGATGGGGAAGAAATGGAGGTAGTGACAGATTTTATTTTCCTGGGCTCCAAGATCACTGCAGATGGGGACTGTAGCCAAGAAATTAAAAGACGCTTGCTCCTGGGGAGGAAAGCCATGGCAAATCTAGACAGCACACTAAAAAGCAGAGACATCACCCTGTCAACAAAAGTGCGTATAGTCAAGGCTATGGTCTTCCCAGTTGCAACGTATGGCAGTGAAAGTTGGACCATAAGAAAGGCTGAGCGCCAAAGAATTGAGGCCTTTGAACTGTGGTGCTGGAGAAGACTCCTGCGAGTCCCTTGGACCGCAAGGCGATCAAACCGGTCAGTCCTAGAGGAGATCAACCCTGACTGCTCTTTAGAAGGCCAGATCCTGAAGCTGAAACTCAAATACTTTGGCCACCTAATGAGAAGGAAGGACTCACTGGAGAAGAGCCTAATGCTGGGAAAGATCGAGGGCAATAGAAGAAGGGGACGACAGAGAATGAGGTGGCTGGATGGAGTCACTGAAGCAGTAGGCGTGAGCTTAAATGGACTCCAGAAGATGGTAGAGGACAGGAAGGCCTGGAGGAATGTTGTCCATAGGGTCGCGATGGGTCGGACACGACTTCGCAGCTAACAACAACATCATTGTTTATTTTCCCTGTGATCTAAGGTATTCTCAAGTGCTGTATTTTCCTCAGCAGCATAATTCAAAGCCGTCTTTTTTCCCCTCCTTCAGCATTTCTGAGATGCTGCATCACAAATAGGACTTTCTACGCTTACGTTCTTTACAGCAATGGAGAGATATTAAATGACACAACTTTCTCATTAACTGTGTTTCCTAAAAGCATTTGACAATAAGTTATAGTGGGGGGCGGGGGGAACAAGTATCTTGCTTTATTTGTTGCTGATAAAAATAGCTATCTACTATAGATTTTTAATAACTAATTTCCTTTTCTAACACACTTGCTCTGTAACACATTCCAAGGGAATTCAGATCCATAGTAGCAGTCTAGTAGCTGACATTCCTATTTATAACTGTCAGGGCATAGCTAGAATTAATTTGTACAGTTTCATTCAGCACCTGAAAGATATTCTAACATATCAAGGTAGTTTTGCCTTCTTAGTGGTAAGAATGGTAAAAAAAAAAAGTGAAAGTACTTAGTCCCTTGTATTACAGCCTGAGACAAACAGTTTGGGGGAAAATCAGATAATGCATAAGTGTTACTGTATATTATTTGGAAAATTAAGATGATTCGCTTAAATGCAAACACCTTTCATTCTCAATGCTGCTGCAGAAAAAAAAAAGCATTTGGCTACTTGTTATGCTTGATTTATGTCGTATTGATCATTGAAACACACGCAGGTATCACAGACAATATTATCTCAGTGTGGATAAAAGCTATATTTTAAGTACTTTGTACCTAACCAAAACTAACCTGTATTTCAACCACTTCATTCCCAATTTAACTGCTGTGTAGTGATGAAATTGAATAGGTTATGGTCACACTGAAGGACAGCAAAATGTATTTAGGGCAGGACAGAGACCAATGTCGTAGGTAGAGCCTAGGTCGTTGCAATAGGTTCAGTTATCTAAAGAATAAAGTCTTATCTTCACTTAGTAGATTACTTAAGAAAAAATCATTCTTAGTCATCCTGATCTTCCAAAGGGTACATCAGTTGTTAGATGAAGAGTTTGGATTATAATTTTCTGAAATATTTGAAGCCACTTAGTGTACATCTGAAACTAAGTAAGGTGAGAGGATGATTCATACTGCAATGCATAAAATAGTATTTTGAATTCACAGAGGATGGGAAGCAGAGAAAAAGTGAACACTCGTGAGGTATCTTCCCTGAATATTTAACTGTTTGCATATCTTACAAATATAATTTTATTTATTTTTTTTATTTTTATTACATTTATATCCCGCCCTTCTCCGAAGACTCAGGGCGGCTTACAAGCTTAGCAGTAGCCTTCATTCTATGTATATGCCTGCTTGTTAGGGCTTTCACACACACCCCAAGCGGCATTATTACAAAGTCAGCTTATTGCCCCCAAACAATCTGGGTCCTCATTTTACCTACCTCGGAAGGATGGAAGGCTGAGTCAACCTTGAGCCTGGTGGGACTCGAACCTGCACTAATTGCAGGCAGCTGGGGTTACTTAAGGAGGCATTAGCCCACTGCTCCACCAAGGCTTATAATCACCATTATTATTGTGCACTTATCATCTATAGAGGTTTAGATGGCATGTGCTTTCCCCCCCATCCTTATTTTAACCTCCCACCAGCTCATTTAAATAGACAAGCTGATCAGACACTGCTGATACGGAAAAGTACCTCACTTATGTGGTCCTAGTTAGTACAACTCACCGCAGCCAACTTGCTGCACCAACTCACCATGGCCAACTCAATGCAGGACAACTTGCCATGGCAACATGCTACTGGACAATTTGCTGCAGGATGAGAGCTACACTATTATCAAACAAATGGTAGAATAGAATAATTAAAGAAAGGATGCCAAAGGAGCGACAAAATGAAATGTGAATGACAAAAAATAAAATATTTTTAAAATTATTTTCAATAATTAAATTGAATTATTGAATGATCCTGTGTCGATTTGTTCCATGGCAAGTTGGTTGTGATGAGTTAGCTGTAGTGAGTTAGCCATGGCAAGTTGGCAGCAGCAAGCTGTCCCATTCCACACTTAAATCATGCATATATGCTACATCAGGGGTCTTCAAACTTGGCCCATTTATGACTTGTGGACTTCAACTCCCAGAATTCCTCAGCCAGCGGGCCTGGCTGAGGAATTCTGAGAGTTGAAGTCCACAAGTCATAAAAGGGCCAAGTTTGAAGACTCGTATGCTACATAAAATATTTGTTTTTCTGTACCTTGTTAAGCAAGTATCAATAGCACATAGCTAGCAGCAACATGGCATGGGCTAATTTGATAAATAATGTTAATTTCTTTATTGATAAATTATCTAGATTATCTACAATTCCCTTCTGGATCCCAATGATTTATATTATCCCAGTTTTGATGTCTATTTCATATGGTAAGGTGGCAGTTTACATAATTTGTTTACAATTTGCCAGTCCTCTTCTTTGTAGTACAGCGGTATTTTTCATCCTACCAAATTTTAATTAAATCTCTTTGTAAATGTACCAAGCTCTGGTTAAATGTGGAAGGGAGGGAGAGAGGAAGGGAGGGAGAGAGGAAGGAAGGAAGGAAGGAAGGAAGGAAGGAAGGAAGGAAGGAAGGAAGGAAGGAAGGAAGGAAGGAAGGATTTTTTTAGAAGAAGAATCTCTATTAGGGAAACCCAGCAAGGTGCCAGTTTTACATCCACTTCCATTGGTTTGCAGGCATTCTTCTGTGTTCTGTTCTGTGAACCAGAAAGCTGCCCTGTTGTCTATTACATTACCTAAATCACAGCTAAGAGGAGGCAGGTGGTGGTGGTGGTGGGGGTTTCAGCATGCATGGACAATTTTCTGAAACAACTTTTCAAGGAACAATTTGCTCATCCACTTAGATGTCTCAGTTGTGTAAGTGTTTAGTTCCCTTTGGGGTAAGGTGGGGGAGTGCAAGCTAGAGCTTTTATATGTAGAATTTCAGCCACTAGAGGGCATTTGAAGGACACCAGATCAATGGGTAGGAAGCCTCCTATGGTCTTCTGCGAGCAGCACATTTTCAGTGTCCTGCTGTGTTAAACTGTGGCATACCACAATCCATTTTCATTTCCTCCTGGTGATTCCTTTTTTCCATTTGGTGCCACTTTGTCTCCACTTGCTTAGTTAATGATCCTATATTGGTTATTGGTCATATATTCTTTTTGATATGCTGCTGGCGGAGATGCAATGCGTATAATGGATTGGGTCTATTATGTTTCAGGAAAAGAAGGGACACCACTGAACAAATATCTGCAGAATAAGATTTGTTAAGCTTTCACATTAAAACTAATATGGAGTTTCATGAAGGGAAAAGATGCTCCAAGTCACCTCTAGCAACCCAGATTTTCTCACCTTCAGCTTCAAAATATCCATGGAAACCACTTTTACAACAACTGCAAAGTTCTCTCTAAATAATTTCCTTCATTTCAATCAGAATTGCATAAGTCACATACATATCCATGAATTTTGGGGGAGGGGAGGATTGTAAGAGGCTGAATTCTCTTCTGATCTGTGTTCTACAGTATTTTGATTCTTGTTTCTAGTTAATATCTTTCACTCCCAGTTTATCCAGCAAGAAACATATTCATTGGTGTAGGAAAATTGTGAAGGAGAAAAGGCAAAATATCCTGACAAGTGACGTGAAAAGGCAGAACAATCTAAGAGGAGACACAAACTTTGACAAAATCCCAGTTCCTCCAATTTCAGGTTCACCGTATTTTTTATACAATCTGGGGAGCAACACTGAGTGAATTCTACTTAGCTCTCCTGGCACTATGCTACCCTTCCCCAAGGCCAACCTATCATTTGACAGTGAGAGCTGGGCCATGGATCCTGGGGGACAGTGGCACATAGTGAAACTGGGAATGCAGAGATGCACATCCATTACACAGCCTCCTTTGTGGTTCATAAATTAGCCTACTTTTCTCCTATACAACGAAAGAAGCCAGTGTGCATTCTGTATAGAAAAGGTAAGAGCAAGTGTGGCATATATTTTCATTTCTTTTTCCTTATCTCTTTCCTCAAACATCTTGTGGTTCTGTCCTGCAGAAGGAGAAATAACAAAGAAGTTTAGTTTCTCTTTCAGCCATGCAGGGCTAACTTTGTAAAAAGCCTACAAGCCAATCCCTCCTGCTTCTGACTTCAGAAAAGAGTGGAATGTGACAACTTGATTTATAGCCTAATTGCATTTAGAATTAACTATCTCCCTTGCAGGAATAAAAGCTATTGCTAGTAGGTCAGGATGCCTACCTGAAGCTATCGTTAAGTATGCAATTATTATTACATCCCCCAAAATGTTAATCAAGGATTTTAGTTAAAAGGTAGCTGGCAAGCTCTCACATTAGCAGAACTTTGATCTTCTCAGATCAGCAGAAATAAAAGTTCTACATGTCAATCCTTTCAAATACTTGAGACAGATATTATGTCTCCTTGTGGATTTCCAGAGACATCTCCAACTGTTCCTCATACATTTTTCCACCTCTTATCATCTTGGTTGCTGTTTCGTTACATGCATCCTTTCTAGAATGCTGTAACTTTTGTCTATTTCATTTTGGCCAGACCAGCAGGAGTGATCCGCACCAGTAATTTCCCTACATAATTCCTAACTAGTGTTTTGCAAAGTGTTAGTCATGTATAACTTGGGTCTAGTGACCTTATGCAAATAGATCCTTGGGTGAAGGACATTTTCTGTGGCAGAGCTGCACTCTCTGGAGCAACACCTTTAGACAATACTGATTAACCACATAAACTGCCTGTTAGGATAAAATCCTTAAAAAGCAGTTTGATGTAATGGTTAAGGCACCAGGCTAGAAACCAGGAAAGCGTGAATTCTTAAGCATAAAAGACAGCTGGGTGACCTTGCACAAGTCACTCTCTCAGCCCAGCCCACCTCATAGGGATGCAATTGTGGGGAAAATAGGAGGAGGAAGAAATATTAAGTATGTTTACCACTTTGAATTACTTATAAAGTAATACAGGTGGCATTAAAACAATAAAGTAATACAGGTGGCATTAAAACAAATCTAATAAATGAAATCAATGATCTGTCAATACTTGGTCCTCTCCAGCTTTATCTGCTAAGAAAAGTGATTGGTAGTGGTTTTCACTTTGAGTAGGGATATTTTTTCCTATCCTATCCCAAATTAAGTTTGGAGTTCACTGGTTTTTCAGTTGATACAGAAAAGGAGGCAAAAATCAGGTCATTTTCAAGTAGTGTGGCATTCTTTTCTGCCATCTCATAGTCTGGAAGGAAGCTGTTTAAAACAGCTTTCTGGTTTTCTACACCTTGAATTCAGATTGATTGTTCTTCTAGTGCTGTGGCAGACAAGCTGTGTTGTCCCCTTCTCCCTACAGTTAATGATGACTAACTTTCAAGATTTCCTGATAATAACCTGAATACAGAGTGAGTGTGTGTGTGCATATGTGTGCATATGTAGAGAGGTTTAATTTCCTACCAAAAAAATCATTGTAATATTTATAATGCAATTACCTCCCATTTCTCAGCAATAAATATCAACATAGCAATGACTTATAAATCTGACATTAAAACACAGCATGGCAGCTTAACTACTGCACTGATTTCCTCCCAATATTTTTATTATACAAATATTATTATACCTTGTCCATCAAAGTACAAATGAAACCTCAGGGGATGAAGCTAGTTACACAAACAATATATGAGGAGATAAATACAAAGTTACCCAAAATGGGAATAGATCAATATTTTTTGTACAGCTTAGTCATGTCTGCAGTGGACAACTTTATCTTCCTCAGTTTCACATTGTGTTGACTGTTGCTGGGGTTGTGGAAACATTGTACATCATTTGTTTGAATATCATACTATATTGTCAATGATGAATAAATCAGGTCACTTTCACTAGGTTTAGTTGTTTTAGTTCATTTGTCTGAATACCAGAACCATTTTCTACATTACAGTATTGATCCCCATGGAAATGTGCCATCTGGGAATGCAAATAACCTATACAAAATTTTAGGCATCTATAAACAAAGAACAGCAAACACAAACCTCTGCACAGAAGCATGATTTATAGTCAAATCTGCCTGCCTTGAAAGCTCAGCATGGAGAATGTGTTTGACTATCAAGCTAGTCCTGTTTTACAAAAAAGAACACATGAATTTGAATCACCTGTTCAATGGAAATTACCTGAAACTACCTAAAGACCTTATCTTGAACTTTTAAAACAAGCCTAGCAGCAAATACTTTTCAGACCTACTGTAGTAAAAGAGCGTATAATAACCTGACCTTATTTTAATGAGCCTAAGAATCCAGAGTTGAGTTGGATGCATATTGCCAGACATAACTTGAAGTCACTGATCACTCATTCTTTGATCATGCCAAACCAAACGGAGATGTCCACTTGGTTCTCTGCTCCTTTTAAAGGCATCCTGTGTTAGGTGTGAGAAAAAAGAGGCAGAGAGATTATATAGTCTCTGCAAGACATCATATGGCAACTATAGTTTTTTCTTAAACCTGGAATAAGAAAATTCCAATGCAAAGATACAGCTGCAAGCTGTATCTTTCAGAATCACAACAGTATCCTAATCAGGACACTCCATAGGATATGGCTTAAAAAAGACAAGATTATATCTTTTTTAAACCATACCCTGGTTTAAATTTGAAACTTGACATTAAAAAAACCAAGATCATGGCATCCGGCCCTCTCAATTCCTGGCAAATAGATGGGGAAGAAATGGAGGTAGTGATAGATTTTATTTTCCTAGGCTCCAAGATCACTGCAGACGGGGACTGCAGCCAAGAAATTAAAAGACGCTTGCTCCTGGGGAGGAAAGCCATGGCAAATCTAGACAGCACACTAAAAAGCAGAGACATCACCCTGCCAACAAAAGTACGTATAGTCAAAGCTATAAGAAAGGCTGAGCACCAAAGAATTGAGGCCTTTGAACTATGGTGCTGGAGAAGACTCCTGCGAGTCCCTTGGACTGCAAGGCGACTAAACCGGTCAGTCCTAGAGGAGATCAACCCTGACTGCTCTTTAGAAAGGCAGATCCTGAAGTTGAAACTCAAATACTTTGGCCACCTAATGAGAAGGAAGGACTCACTGGAGAAGAGCCTCATGCTAGGAAAGGTTGAGGGCAATAGAAGAAGGGGACGACAGAGAATGAGGTGGCTGGATGGAGTCACTGAAGCAATAGGCATGAGTCTAAATGGACTCCAGATGATGGTAGAGGACAGGAAGGCCTGGTGGAACGTTGTCCATGGGGTCGTGATGGGTCGGACACGACTTCGCAACTAACAACAACAACTGGTTTAAATAGTGCAATGCCCATAAAAACCAGCAAGATCTTCAATCACATTGTCATGGCCACCATCTTGCCTTTTTTTAAAACTCCACCATGAACACCCCTGGTTCTAATCTACAATTTATTTTCCCTAGAACTGTGTTTCACTATTGTCAGGCTCCAAAAACCAAGAAAGACACATTGAGTTTCTTCTAAGCAGTTTGCTTCTAGGAGCTCTTTTAACTACTCTTCCTTTCACACAAGGTATCTAAACTTTGCAGTCTCTTAATCCTCTTAATGCAGCCCCTCCCTCCTGGGAATCAAGAGTACAATCCTCCACATATACAATAAATCATAGTTAATTGAAAATTGGAGCATATGAATATAATGGAATCTGGATTTGTTTTGCTATTTTACCCTATACAAGTTTAATCCTATATTATTAGAAGTGGTTTCTACTTTTTCCACTTTTTACGTGCTTTAAATAGGATGCCCTTTATTATGCTCACATAGAACTTAGTGCAGATTAGACAGTCTACTATTTAGTTTCATATTTTTGTCAATAAAATAACTCTCCTTAATTCAGAGATGTGATTTTTTTTTCTAGGTGAACTTCCACTGTATATTTCAAGAACATCTACTTTTAAAAATAATAATAATAATGACCACTAGAAAAAAAAGACAATTTAAATTTAATATATTAAAGTTTATTAACTTTTGCCCCAAATCACAAAAGAATTAACCATCCTTTGTTGTTTAATACTTTTGCAAGATTATTTTTTCCCCATGTGCACAGAATATAATTACAACAAAGCTATCCCAGATCAAAAGTTTAGAAAAATTCTAAACAAAGATTAGACACTGAAGTTGACAAAATCCCAAAAGGCTGAAGTAATAACTCAATGCTAGGAGAACAGGACAAAAAGAAAGTTATTATAAACACAGATATTTCATTCTGCCATGAGACAGGAGATTAGGGTCTTTGAAGTAGGACAATAAGACGGAGTTTTCAAACACTATACACCAGTGTTTCTGAACCTTGGAAATTTTAAGTTTTGTGGATTTCAACTCCCAGAATTCCCCAAAGAGCATGAATTCTGGAAGTTGAAGTCTAAACATCTTAAAGTTGCTAAGTTTGAGAAACAACGCTGTCGACAAATGGCAGCATGAACACAAGAGCCCAATCTCTCCAAAACAGTGGCCGCATCGTACTTCATTATTTTATTTATTTATTTAAAACATTTGTATAATTGCCTATCTTTCAATCAACCCTGGGCAGCTCCCAATTAATATTTAATTAATATTAAATTATTAAATATTAAATTAATTGGTATATTACAACCAGGTAAATTGTTCACAAAAAGAAAGACAAATTAAGTATTTGAAGAAAGGTGTTATAGTGGAAGACTGACTGGATGTTTCATAGCTAAAGATGTGCGGGTATACTATAAATGAAGACATTTTTTGGAAGATTCTAAATATGTGCTTCATTTGGGATTCCCCCCCCTAAAACAATAGCACATAGCTCTAGCCCAGGGATCAGCAACCTGAAACAGTGAAAGAGCCACTCGGAACCGGTTCCCTCACAAAAGGAAAAACTGGGAGCCGCAAAAAATGTGTGCACATGCGCGTACATGCGCGCATGCGCAGAACAGGGTTTGACTGAAGAGTGGAGACAAGGCGAGATATGCACCTACCCTGCATATTTGAATTGATTGGTTGAACTTTTTTAGTCCCACTTTTTTTTGGGGGGGGGGACTGCACATGTCAGAGGACTGGGAGCCATAGGAGACGGCTGAAAGAGCCACGGGTTACAGACCTGTGCTCTAGCCAGATGTTCCTGTACCTACTTTATCAGTGGAGACAGCATAGATAGTCGGACATTTTAAAAATGTGGATAATTTTTAAAATAGAGTTTTCCCAATATAAAAAATATTTTAAAAATGCAAGGAAGCATTCTAGTTAGTAATAAAATTAGAAGCAAGAGTAAAGCAAGAACCAAAATACAGAACTTCATCTTGGCTTGTAAGAAAAAGTTCAAACCATATGTTGTTTCTTTTGGAAAGAGCTGTAAATCTAATTCCATTCCTGAGCTTATTTTTAAATTCTAGATCCAAATAATATCCATTATCCTTTTCCTTGTGAAACTTAGGAAATAAAAGCAATTATTCCTGGGGGATAATTGGGCTATAATAGGAGGAAGGTGTACAGGTGGTTTTCAACTTACGACCACAATTGAGCCCAAATTTTCTGTTGCTAAGTGAGACAGTTGTTAAATGAATTTTCCCCATTTTATGACCTTTCTTGCCACTCTTGTTAAGTCAATCACTGCAGTTGTTAAGTAGTAACACAGTTATAATTAAGTGAATCTGGATTCCCCATTGCTTTGTTTGTCAGGTTCACATGATCCCAGGACACTGCAATCATCATAAATATGAGTTAGTTGCCAAGCGTCCAGATTTTGACCACATGACCATGGGGATGCTCCAACGGTCGTGAGTATGAAAAATGGTCACAACTCACTTTTTCCATTGTAACTTCAAACGGTCACTAAATGAAGTGTTGTAAAAAGTCGAGGACTACCTGTATTAGGTATGCTTCTTGCCTTGAGTTCTTTATAAGAAAATAATAAAGTAAATGAAGAAACAAATAAATAAAATGTACTTCCAGAAAATAGTGAGGCTGGGCTTTTGTCCAGGATACCCAACAAAGTGGCAAGAGGCATTTCTTTGCCAACATCAAGATGGACAGTCTTCTTAGAGGTAGAAGTTGATAGGTCAACAGCAGTATGCTATCAGTGGGTATATACATAGTCTCCTTTCTCTCTCCCTGTTTTCCCTTGTATCCTCTTGGTTAATGGGAAAAGGGGAAGAGACAAAAACATGAAGACAATTAGGAGGGGGGGCCTCCAAATGTTGGGAGGCATCCAGCCGACTCGCAGGGAGGAGGGATCAAGTGCAGAGTTAGCCTGGAGTCACTGTGCAGCTGCAAAAGGACTAGGACTGATTGTCCCCTCCACCCCCAAGTTCATTGGAGCTTTATCCAATTCTTCTCAAAGGAAGGCTGCCAGACTGGAGATTCCTGTTAATATTAAGTAGTTAGCTTGAACTCTGTGAGTCTGGTTATTTGTGCCTGACAAATGCTACATTAAATGTCAGGTTAAAATGGTGCACAAAATGGCTTCAATCAGTCCTTCCTTAAATTTTGGAACCAATCCTTGACAGAGACCTCACAAAAAGTATAATATGCTAAATTCACTGTATCTGACAGGGCTCCTTTCAATATTAAACTTCCTCTGCATTAGGAAAGCCCAACACTATAGCTGGCCTTTCCCTGGTATAATAGGAACCACACTTCCCAAAAACAGATGGAACAAATCTGACTAAATTTGATTAAACCTATATTAGTTGTAATTACAACTAAACTGAAGCAAATATTGTAGATTATTTCCCCTTGTTTAATGATGTCCCGCTATTACATATTCCAGTCTGATGGAAATGGGGGATTTTCTGGGCCACACCCAGGGTTTTGGGGGTTTTATAGGTTCAGCATTCCTGTACTACACCCAGATACATATTCACACAGATACATACATATTACCCTTTTATAATGAAGGGCATTTTGGTAACTGTGAAAAAGGCCCATTTAATATAGGTTAATTTCCTTAAGTGCTTGTCACAACAGAAATACGAGATGCTAAATAAATAAAGTGATAAAATAAGAAGAGTCTATCAATTGCCTGTTCAAAGTGCATTAAATGTGTTTCTCCTTTTAAATGTCCATGGCAGATTATTGCATTATACAAAGATAAGGACCAGATGGTAAGGGATATCTTTAGTTTATCCAGTAAATAGGCTTGCGTATTCCCCTCCACCACCGCTTTTCTTGAACCATATTATCTTCCTTTTTCTGCTGCTTGTGACAAACAACAGCAAGATTCATATAGATTTATAAGCCATGGTAGGAGCATGGTGCATAATGATGCCGGTGATAGATGGTGCCAGCTGAGGAAAACTAGCTAGCCTTCATCTTAATTATGAACATTTTTTAATTTAAATGGAGGGATGAGCATACAAAATAAAGTAGAAGACCATCTGTTGGTTTTCCATCTGTGTTCATTTACCAAATTCAGACTGGCCCGCCAATCCCCCCCTCACTATTTATAACCTTCCCTTGAAAACAAATGACTAATGTGTTGCAAAAGTTGTTAGTCTATGTGCATGTGTATGTATGTGGTCAAAAATAAATTGCTGCATGCTTTTAGTAGCTGATAACGTAAGTAGTTCTGCAAGGCACTTTTATGGCTTTAACTTATGAAAATATTCATCATAAAACAATCGCACAAACACACACACACACACACACACACACACACACACACACACACACAAGCATACACATGCATTCAAATGGCCATTGTACTGCAGACAATGGACAAAGACAAAAGGGTGCAGTTGATGAGATGAGCATATAGAAAAACCAAATATGTTTCATTGTGAGCTGTCTACTAGTCTCAAAATGTTTCTTTGAAATAAAACACAGAAATATTTTATGTAGAGTGTAGTTCCATAACCAAATGAAAAATGGAAAAATAACAGCATAAAACAAAAGCAACTTCACACTGAGATATATTAGTCCATGTCAATCATTACTAGAGACTTGAAAAAAATAAAATCCCAAACTACCATTTTCATCTTGTATTAAAAAACTCCTTTCCCTTTTTCAGTCTGGAACTTCTCACTTTTCAGCGATTTTCCATGTCAATTCTTATTTCTGTTTAAATCCTTATTTATGTCAATTCTTTTTTAACTCTTGGAAGGAGAACAGTATGGCTTCTTATTAGCTGGCCTTTGCTTTCCAACTTAAGCTCAGCATCTCCTTTTGATTCTCAGCTCTCTTTTCCTTAACCTGGGACTTAAGGAGGCAGAAATTCCCCAACAGACCTGCAGGGCTGCTTCTCCAATATTTGGCCAAGCAAAGAAAGATATCATTTGTTGTGTAGCGGGTTCTTTGGCGCAGGAATGAAGACAAGGTAAATGAGTACAGAAAAACTCATGGTTTATTTCCTGCAGAATCTGAACTGGGGAAATGGCTGCAACTAGCTGCAATATATAGTCTAGCCCCTAGGCAGCAGCCAATAGGTTTGAAGCAACCATTGCCACCTAGGGATAGCCAATAGTAGCACTGGAGACTTGTAGTCTGGGTTGCTGGAGAGCCGTTAGCTGCTCCAGCAACCCACATGGTATTACTAATGAGCCCAGTACATAAAACCCCTCCCCTCTTAGATCAGACAATATTAACACAAGTTAGTCTTAATGCAATTATCAAGACTCATTATCAAAACAAACTTAAATAATAGTAATAGAAAAAAAACCCATATAGGTTACAGTGTTATTAAACAACGTCTGAACGAATAGGCTTCATTGACAGCACAATAGACAGTTACATCATAGCACCTGAATGAATATGCCTTCATTGACAGTACGCCAGACAGTTAACATCATAACGCTAGTTTCTGTAGTACAGTGGCAAGCTGCAATACAACAATTTTATAGCTCTTTATTTTACAACGTAATCAGCAGGATATGAAGGAGGCTTGTGTGCCCTAGTGGAACGTCTCGGAGTTCCAGTCACTTTGTGGTCTACCAGCTTACCCAGTGGGCTGGGTAGACCTGTGTCCCTTGGTGCTCCTGAGTCAAGGGTATTAGATGCTCTCTGGCTGGCCTCTCCAGGTTGGCCCACCCTAGAGTCAGACTGATCAGCAGAGTAGGCACAGCTGTTGCTGAAGTCTGGTTGGCTTGCTTCTTCAGGGGATCCATGTTGCATTCCTGGACTCCCCACTTCTCCCTCTGGTTCCTCCTCAGTTATGAAGGAAAAGTCCTGAGAGTCCATGTGAGGACTGGCTTGGCTGCAAGTTTGAGGACCTTGGGAGGGACTTATGATGCAGTCCTCACTTAGTGGCCATTCTGGAAACCATTTTCTGAGTTGATCAATGTGGCGTCTGACAACTCGCCCTCCCTTCAACCCCACTTCATAAGACAGGGGCCCGGATGCTTTGGTAATTTGACCAGGAACCCACAGATTCCCATGAACATCGTTCCTGGCCCAAACCCAATCGCCCATTTACAGTCCCTTGGGGGTTTTGGTCAAGAGGCTTCTGCTGCCACTCTATCTGGATGCAACCAGTCCAGTTTAGTGATCAATCGCCTCCCCCAATGTAGTTCTGCAGGACTTTTGCCTGTAGCAGTGCAGGGCGTAGAATGCTGGCAGAGTAGAAAATCTGCCAATCTGTGATGCCAGTCACCTGTTACAATGCAATTAACAGACATGCAATGTCTGCGCCTTTTCATCCGTCTTCTAATGGTCAAGCTGAATGCATGGTGAAGACAATGAAGGAATTGTAATTGTAATTACAATTACAATTACAATTCCTTCATTGTCCTCACCATGCATTCAGCTTGACCATTAGAAGACGGATGAAAAGGCGCAGACATTGCATGTCTGATGAGATTAGCTCTAAGGAAGGCCTGAAATTCAGCAGCAGTGAATTGGGCCCCATTGTCTGAAACTAAGACATCTGGCAGCCCATGTGTGGCAAAGAGTTTTCTCAGCACCTGGATGGTCCTAGCAGTAGTCATGTTAGGAACTGTAATTACTTCCAACCATTTGGAGTGGCTATCCATCACTACGTATAAGGAAGAGCTGTCCCTAAAAGGGCCCAGTGTAGTCTATGTGAATCCTAGACCAGGGAGTGTGCGTTTCCTCACACCTGTGAACTGGAGCCTGTGACATTTCAGACCTTGATTGCTGGCATGTACTGTATAACAACATGGACTTGTGCCTCAATGTCCTTATCAAGGCCAGGCCACCAAAGGTAGCTTCTAGCTAAAGCTTTCATTCTGACAATGCCTGGATGGCCTTCATATAATGACTGTAAAACCCTGTCTCTTAGGGAAGAGGGAATTATGACTCTGTTTTCCCATAAAATGCACCCCTTGTGGGCAGATAACTCATGTCTTCTGACAAAATAGTTCTGAAATTCAGAACTTGGGCTTTTATCCAACCAGCCTGTGTATACCCATGACAATACTCTACTAAGTGTTCTATCTGTGGCAGTTTCAGCAGCAATGTCCTCTGCATGGAGGGGAAATTCAGGTAGGTCCTGTATGGACAGTATTCTAGCAGCTGGAGCCAGATCTGGTTCCATTAGTGGCAGTGGTAGTCTGCTGAGGCCATCAGCATGGCCCATTACTTTGCCCGGTTTGTGAATCAATTTAAAAGTGTATGCAGATAAAAAAATAGACCATCTCAGCATTCTTGGAGAAAGTATGTGGGGGGTTTGTTTGTCTGTTGTGAAAAGTCCCAACAGAGGTTTGTGGTCTGTAAAGACCGTGAAGTCCCTGCCATATAAATAGTCATGGAATTTTTTTATTCCAGCAACAATGGCTAGGGCCTCTTTGTCAATCTGAGCATAGTTGCGCTCAGCAGAGGACAATGTCCTTGAGTAAAATGCTATAGGAACCTGTGTTCCATTTTTTTTCTACGTCACTTAAAACTGCCCCCACCCCATAGGGAGATGCATTGCATGCAAGACATACTGGTTTAGACTCTTTGTAGTGAGTTACAGTGGACTTTTGTGACAATAGTGCTTTTAAGTCCTGGAAACTTTTTTCATGTAAGTTAGTCCATTTCCATGGAACTTTCTTATCTAGAAGCCTGTGGAGGGGCTCTGCTAGTGCGGCCTTATGAGGCAGAAATGTGTGATAGAAGTTTAGGAGGCCCAAGAATGCTTGTAGCTCTCCTTTGGATTTGGGCCTAGGAACCATTTTAATGGCCTTCACTTTAGAATCAGCAGGGTGAATGCCATTAGCATCAATTCGGAAACCCAGGAATTCTGTTGAAGGAACCCAATACTACACTTGCTCTTTTTTAATTTGAGGCCTGCCTCGCGAAGCCTCTGCAAAACAGCCCTGAGCCTACTGGCTAGCACTTCTGAGGATTCCCCTGCAATAAGAACATCATCAAAATAAGGGCAGACGCCCTGAATACCCTTAAGTGTACACTCCATGATCTCCTGGAAAATGCCAGGTGCAACACTGACTCCAAACTATAAGCGTTTAACTTTGAAAGCCCCCCTGTGAGTCACAATCATCTCAGCCATAGCTGTGGCCTCATCAACCGGCAATTGTTGATAGGCCTGTGCTAAATCAAGTTTAGCAAAAATAGTACCCCCTTGCAAGGAGGCTAAAATGTGGTTGACCACTGGGACCGGATAAGCATGTTGCTTGAGGGCTTTATTTAGGGTTCATTTATAGTCAGCGCAAATGCGAATTTCCCCGTTGGCTTTAAGTGGAGTGACTATAGGAGATTCCCACTCCCCACCATCAACAGGCTGTAAAACGCCCTGTTCTACAAGCTTATCAATTTCTGAATCAATTTTATGTTTTAAGGCAAAGGGGACCCTATGAGGCTTAACCCTGATTGGAACTATGTTGGGATCTAGCTTAAATGAGATAGGCGGGCCTGTGTATGTTCCTACGGCTGAATCAAAAACATACTGATGCGAGGTCTGCAGTTTGTGTCCAGTTTATACCAGTAATCTGAATACCTAAGGCATCAAACCAATCGAGTCCAATGAGACTTGTTCTCTGGCCCCCTACTACTATGACATCCAGGTGCCCAAAAAACCCCTTAAATTTTACCGTCAAAGTGGCTTCTCCCTTAACTTTAACTTGAGCATTTTGAAAGTCAGTTAGGATTATGTCTGATGGCCTTAGTTTGGCCCAATTGTTACTGCGCCTACACATGAAGTTAAAAGTGTCTTGAGAAATAATTGAGACTGCAAACCACTGCGATGTGTCCTGTCCTTCAGCAAGCTCTGCACGTGGCTGATCGGTATCTGCAATCGGCGTGAAAATGGTTGCCACCGCACCCTTTACATCTAGGTAAGAGAACTACCTTGTAAGTGTTCTCTCACTGCTGGCTGTTGCAGTGTTGCGCGTTGGGTTGCTTTTGGAGTCTGTTGATTTCAGGCTCTTCTTCCTCAGAAGATTCTTTGGTGCGTTTGGCGTCCTCATGGTGGACCATTTCTTCATGCTTTGTTGTTTTGGCAGGCTGTACTGTTTGAACTGTGCCCCCGGCAGCTTCGTCGGCCATTACTTCATCTTGTGCTTCTGAAAACATTACGTTTGGTCTGGCAAAGAGTCTCTGCTGAAGCGTTCGGTCCCATAGGCTGCAGACGAGCTGGTCTCGTAGTCGCTCTTCTAAGTTTGAAGATTTGCAAAGGCGTGTGGCCTGCCTCAGGCCTGCTATGAATTCCGAAGCTGATTCACCCAGTTGCTGCACTCTTTGGTTGAACTTGAACCGCCAAGCCATTTCAGACATCATGGGCTGGAAATGTCCAGTTAGCTTCTTTTTGAGGTCTGCATAGGAGACCGCTTCTATCAGTGTCGGAGCAAAAAGGTTCTCGGCCAAATCAAAGGTTGCTGGGCCGCACAGGCAGAGTAGTGTTGCGGCCTTCAGTCCTTCTTCTGCGATCTGGTTTGCCTGGAGGTAGTTTTCTACCTGGGACAAATAGGATGGCCATTCCTCTGGGTGCTTCACGTCGAATTCTTGAATTCTCCCAACCTTCGGCATTCTGTCTTTGCTGGTTCCTGCATTTTCTTCCAAATCCTGCTTCCCAGGCTCAGGGAATGAGTCCACTGAGCCTGAGGTCGATAGCGTAGCTTGCTAGCCGACCTTGAGAGGGGGGGGGATGCCTTTTCCCTCCAGTGTGCACTGCCTTCCTCTCGTAAACTTCAGCTCTTTTTCAGGGAAGCAGGATCCCACCTTCGTCACCAGTGTTGTGTAGCAGGTTCTTTGGCGCAGGAATGAAGATGAGGTAAATGAGTACAGAAAAACTCATGGTTTATTTCATGCAGAATCTGAACAGGGGAAATGGCTGCAACTAGCCACAATATATAGTCTAGCCCCTAGGCGGCAGCCAATAGGTTTGAAGCAACCATTGCCACCTAGGGATAGCCAATAGTAGCACTGGAGACTTGTAGTCTGGGTTGCTGGAGAGCCGTTAGCTGCTCCAGCAACCCACATGGTATTACTAATGAGCCCAGTACATAACACCACTAATGAAATAAGGATATATCCAGTGGTGAGATTCAAATACCAGAACAACCGGTTCTCTGCATGGATGCAGGCCTGGGCCTCTGAGGCCTAGAACAGACTTCTGGAAGTGGCATCCACACACTTCTGGCAGGCCCTTCTAGGCCTGGGAGGCCTCCTCCAGGCCTCCGAAGCCTAGAAAGGACTTCCAGAAGCAGTGTGCATTCAGCCTGTTCTCCGAACTCAACAAAATTTAGCTACTGGTTCTGTCACACTGGTGTGAACCAGCTGAATCCTACCACTGGATATATCCCAAACCTCTAGCACAACCCGCAGCTCCCAGTCGCCTGGTGCGCGCGCACCTCTCCGAACGGGTGGAGGTGCGCGCGCAGCTCTCCAAACCTTCAAGGCGGCGCTCGGCCCAGAGAAGCGGGAACTGGAGGGGCCACGATTTCCCCTCCAGAGGAAGAAGGCACTGGATGTGGCTGGCCCCACGGGGAAGGGGGAGTGGCGGCGGGGGGGACGGAAAAGTCGCAGAAACGGTAGGAGAGATGCTGACTGGCGGCAGCCTTGGAGGAGGCGGAGGGGGGGAGGGAGGGAAGGGTGACTGGGCAGGGGAGGGGGGGGGGTGAGCCAGAAGGAAAAGGGAAACTCATCCCACAGAGCGGTTGCGAAAAGAGGGAGGAGATAAGCCAGCCCAGTACCTGGATCCGCTTCCTGTGTCTCCTCCGCTCTGCCATGATGTCCCCGTTTGGTCTCCTGGTGATGTGGGGCTGAGCCGGAAAAGGGGGAGGGGGAGACCGAGGGGGGGAGGGAGGAAGGAAGAGAGAGAGAGAGACGGAGCCAGCGTCAGCCAGCGGGCTCACGAGGGGCAGCAACCTCGCGAGAGGCCGCGCGCAAGCCATTAGGTAACACGCGCGAGCCCTTGGGGAGGCGGGGCAGGAGCATGGTCCGGCCGCTGGGCTTCCTTTCCCTCTTGTCCGCATCGCTGCAAGGAATTGCGTTGTTTGGGGACGGCGACGCTCGCCCATTCACACGCTGTCCAAACGCTGGTCATTTGCTGCGGGGCTCCCGCTTGGAAGGGAAGGGAAGGTGCAGTGAAGAGGCCGGGCTTCCTTTGGGGGGCCTTTCATTCCTGTACAAGGGGAAGGGGAACTCTCTGTGCTTTTGTGTGTGTGTGTATGTGTGTGTGTGTGGCCCATCTGCAAAGCTGCCGAGGAAGGAGAAGTGGGATACTGGTTGGGTGGGGGAGCGGCAAAAGTGGGGGGGAGAGAGAGAGAAACGGCTCCGCCTTTGGTTCCCCCTCCTAAAGCACAGGGGCGCTAGAGAAAGTTTGGAGTTGGGTAAGGAAGCGCAAAATTCAGGAAGGAAAGCGGGGCGGCGGGCGAACGGGAGAACTGGGAGCATTGGGGGGGCAGAGGGGAGCGATTACTGTCTCGCTACTAAAACGAGGGCCGCCCACTTCGCTGGGGCGAGCGTGCCTGTCCTGCTCCCTTTCTCTTCCAAGCGGCACTGCTCAGCGGAGACGGCGACAACGACCTCGGAGTCACAGCCTAGGAATGCTAAGAATGCAGGGCGGCCGCCGGCAGTGGAAGGCAGGAAACATCGGGGCTTGAGATCTCGCTTTCCCCCCCTCTTCCTCCCTCTCTCGTGCTTTACATACACACACACACACACACACACACACAAAAGCACAGAGAGTTCCCCTTCCCCCTTGTACAGGAATGAAAGGCCCCCCGAAGGAAGCCCGGAGACCTGCCGCGTTGACGAACACGGCAGCTGTGCAAACGGGATGGCGGCTGTTTGGAGAGTGCATGCGCACCTCTCCCAAGGACGGCGGCGGCTTTCTGACGCCTCCGGCTGGAATCGCACCCGTTAGCAGCAGCGCCAGGAGCATCCGCCGGGGCAAACGAGGGGAAGGGCGGCTCCCCCAGCCTCGCAGATCCTCGGGAGTGGCAAGGACCGGGTTTCTGCTTGGAGGGAGGGGGGAGCGCAGCTCGCACGGTCCGGCTTCGTCCTCTGGCCCAGCCCAAACGCTGGGGCCAGGCTGGGCACGCGAGGCGTTGTTCCCCTCCCGCAGGGCAGCCGCGGAGCAGACAAAGAAGGGAGGGACGTGCTCCCTCCTTCTGCCCCCCTCCGGAAAAGCGGGCAGGGGGTGGGCTTCCTGGCCGGGCTTCTTTGGAATGCTGGCGCCTGAACAAACGGCGGGAGCCACCCAAGGTGGGCTGCAGCAACTCGCTTCTCTGTCCCCCCCTCCAGGCAAGCGGGGCTTCGTCCCCTGCCTCTCCAGACCTGCCCGCGGCGCTCCGACCCTCCCACTTTTAAAAGCCGCTGTTCTTAGCAGAAAAGCCCCCATTGCCCCCTCCCCCATGTGCGCGCCGGCCTGGCCCCGTTTGACGAATGCAGCAGGTCTCCGGACGGGACGGTGCGCACCTCTCCAAAGGGGAGACCCGTCGCCGCGCAGGTGCCTCCCATTTTGCGCATGAGCAAAATGGTTTTTGCGCATGTGCGTGAGTGGACGCACACGCGCGCACTTTTTGCGGCTCCCACTTTTTTGTTTGTGTGACAGAACCGGTTCTGAGTGGCTCTTTTCCTTTTTCCGGTTGCCAACCCCTGCTCTAGCATGATCTGTGAACACTTAGAAACAAGCATAATATTACTGAACTAGAAGATTACATTAGTTTGTTAAAACCAGACAAACTTTATTGCATTCTTTGACAAAGAGATTAAATTACCTGCTTGGGGAAATGCTGTGAACATAGTTTACTTAAACTTAAATAAGGCATTTGACAAAGTAGACCACAGCCTACTTGGTGACATAGAACAATGTGAGATAGAGAGCCTCACCACCAGCCAGTTGGATTTGTAGTCCTCAATGGAACTACATTTACATGAAGGGAAGTATGCAATGGAGTACCCCAAGGTTCTGTCTTAGACCCAGTACTCTTGAATATCTTCATAAATGATTTAGATGAGGAGATAGAAGGGGAATTAGCAGATAACAGCAAGTGGGGGGAGGGGGGTAATAGCCAACAAAAATAATGGACTTACTTTGATCCTTTGCTATCTCTTTTTTGTGTCTGGATCTCCATGAAGTCTAGATCTTTTTCCCCCCAAAGCTATATACTGCTCAAAAAAATAAAGGGAACACTTAAACAACACAATGTACTGTATTTAATAGTAGGATGTCTTATCTTGTGTTCCCTTTATTTTTTTGAGCAGTATATTTCAAATTCTTGAGCCATGGCATCATTACTAAAAAGGCATAACTGGAAGATTTTATTTTTCTTGATAAAGACTTCCATCTCTAATCAGGATGCCCTTTATGATTAGGATCATGATTAGCTTATGGTGGTAAAATCATGGAGGTAAAGGAGATGTTCTATCATTCACTCCATGAATGTCTGTCATTATCCTAGTGTTAATACCCATTTATAACACCTTGGTAAGGCCACACTTGAAATACTGCATCCAGTTATGGTCACCACGATGTAAAAAAGATGTTGAGTCTCTAGAAAGAGTGCAGAGAAGAGCAACAAAGATGATCAGGGGACTGGAGGCTAAAACATATAAAGAATTGTTGCTGGAATTGGGTATGTCTAGTTTAATGAAGAGAAGGACTAGGGGTGACATGATAGCAGTGTTCCAATATCTCAGGGGTTACCACAAAGAAGAGGGAGTCAAGCTATTCTCCAAAGCACCTGAAGGCAGGACAAGAAACAATGGATGGAAACTAATCAAGGAGAGAAACAATCTAGAACTGAGGAGAAATTTCCTGACAGTTAGAACAATTAATCAGTGGAACAACCTGCCTCTAGAAGTTGTGAATACGCCAACACTGGAAGTTTTTAAAAAGAGACTGGACAGCCATTTGAGTGAAACGGTATAAGGTTTCCTGCCTGAGCAGGGGTTGGACTAGATGACCTCCAAGCTCCCTTCCAACTTTATTATTATTATTGATCATCACACAGTCAGCCAGGTGTTCAGATTGGATTTGGCATTTTTGTCTACCTATCAAGTCATTACCAAGGACCTGAGATAGGCAGATGTGGATGTTTGATGTATAACAAATATTGTCACAGAATGGAAGCTGTTCCTAATAAGGCCGCCTTTTGCAATTGACTGATGGCAAATTTGTCAATGCCGATGGTGTTCAAGTGGTGCTCCAGTTGTTTTGGGACTGCACCCAAGGTACCTATTACTATTGGTACTACCCTTGCTTGCCTTTGCCACAGTCATTCTGTTTTTATTTGTAGGTATTTGTATTTTGTTATCTTCTCTAGTTCTTTCTCTTCTATTCTGCTTTCTCCAGGTACTGCCACGTCCAGTACCCAGACTTTTTTGTCTTTCTTATCGACAATTGTTAAGTCCGGGGTGTTATGTGGCAGGTTCTTGTCTGTTTGAATTCTAAAGTCCTAGAGCAATTTATACAACTTTTTCATTTTATACAACTTTTTCTGTTTTATAGTCCCAGCAGTTCTTGCTTACAGGCAAATGATATTTCTTGCAGATCTTCCAATGCACCATTGTTGCTACTTTGTCATGGTGCTGCTTGTAGTCAGTCTATGTGATCTTCTTGCAGCAGCAGCAGGAGCAGATGATGATGATGATGATGATGATGATGATGATGATGATTAGTAAGACTCAAGATACAGAAGGATGTTGACATTGGATCCTATCCAACAAAATGCAATTCAGTGGTGAGAAATGTACGGTCTTATATTAGGAAAGAAAAATAAAATACACAGGTATATAACAGGGGGTATCTGGCTCGACAGCACTAACTGCAAGAGGTATCTAGGAATCCTAGTGGACAGTCATTTAGATAGGTGACAGCCTGTCACCATTGCCTTTTACAGGAGAATCCTTGAGAAAAGAAAATCTGTTGGGGAGGTTTTAAATGTTCCTCCTACTAGTTCTCTTATCTTGACCTAGTCTTTGCCCCACTGTCCCTTCTCATCTCTATTAGTAGCACCAGGTCTCAAAGATGCAATATTCCTTGATCATCCTGTCTGGATGTAAAGTTAAGTCACTATTCAAGACTATGTGAAGGCAGGTTGGCAGAATTGGCCAAGAATTAATTAGCTAGGCAATCTCAGATGGCAGATATTGAAGACAGAAGGCCAGTCTCTAGACATAGTTTCCGAGGATCCTAGCCAGTCGTTTGTCTTGAGGACTGGGCAGTTGTCACTTCATGGGCAGCTATATCCTCAATTAATATTAATTAATATCTTACTTAACATATATCCTTAAATTAATCTGCTGCTGTCAAATTTAATGGATCCTCCCTTATCAATAAGACTGCCAATCCATTTGGTTTCTTTTTGTGAAATGGAGAGATGATACCAGATTGTCCTTTTCTTAAAAAGTGTAATAAGTCTTGGATAAGCTTCTGTCAAGTTTATGGCCATAAGCCTGCAATCTTCAATAAACCAGAGTTGCTCCTTTTATCTAAGGGGTTACTTGAAATTAGGTTTTAGTTGAACAGAAATTTGGTCACAACTTCTTTCAGTAAACTGAGCGTCCCAAGGGAAGGCAAGGACATGGGAGAGGAGTTAGAGTTGCTACTAGCATTCTACCAGTTGGGGGAGAGAAGTGATAGAAAATGTTGCAGAGTGCTAATTGTGTAATCATCCATGACAGGCAATGATGACATTAGTAGCACAAATATGTCACTCCGTGGCAGTTATAGGAAGTTCCTGAAAACATGCCAAGTAAACTATTCATGAAGCACTAAATGATTATTTAGGCTACCACTCAAAAATTTATTAGCATTATCATCACATTATAGACGATTTCATGAGAAAAAAAATGCTAACCTAAGGCCAGAAAAGCTTGTTTTCAATTGCTGAAGATCATGATTGCATAGATCACTCCCTAAAAATCAGCAGTTTCCTAAGCCATAGAAAATTGGGAATGATGTCCACAACAACCACTTGGTAGACTGTGCCTTTAATTTCCACCATGAGCAACAACAGACACTGCCAGGCTTTGGGATATGGAGTGCATTTTGAAACAAACAATAAAGCATAACAGATGTAGGAGATATAAAAAAGGGGGTCCTACTGAGTCTGAATGCTTCCAACACAAACAGTGGCAAGTATTTGCTAACAAATCCTGCTGCCCCTCCCCGTGCCCCTCCATTAATTTTAGTAGTTCCACTATTTCCACACCAAATGGAGGAGCTGAAATATTCAGCCATTCTACAGGGGGGAAAAAGGAGAACCCTATGGCAGTGTTTTTCAACCACTGTTCCGCGGCACACTAGTGTGCCGCGAGATGTTGCCTGGTGTGCCGTGGGAAAAATTGAAAAGTAATTATAAAATACTTTCTTTGTGTTTATTTGATTCCTATTCAAGAGAATTACTTTATATATAGTCAATATAGGCACAGAGTTAAATTTTTTAACATTTTCTAATGGTGGAGTGCCTCGTGATTTTTTTCATGAAACAAGTGTGCCTTTGCCC
This sequence comes from Vipera berus, assembly GCF_964194415.1. Classification (NCBI taxonomy): domain Eukaryota; kingdom Metazoa; phylum Chordata; class Lepidosauria; order Squamata; family Viperidae; genus Vipera; species Vipera berus. Next base: position 72,415,939 of record NC_138203.1, on the reverse strand, counting down.
AAAAAAGGTTGAAAAACACTGCCCTATGGTGCCAAAATACATTTCTGTTAGAGTACTCCATTTCTCAGATCAATTACAAATTTATGCCCTGCAAACCCCTTACAGGATCTGTTGAATCTCTTTCAAGCACATACCACCCAGAGCAATCCATCCTCTCTCTAAAACAGGGGTGCCAAACTCAATTTCATTGAGGGCCACATCAGCATTGCGGTTGCCCTCAGGGGGACGGGTGGGTATGGCCAGGGTGGGCGTGGCCTACTGGGTGGGCGTGGCTAGAGTGGGTATGGCTTACTGGGTGGGCATGGCCAGCTCTACATCGTTCGCATCAAGGGTGCCTATGGGGGCCTGGGCAGGAGTGGGACAGATCTGAGGGTCTCTGGCAGAAGGAGGGTCTCTGGCCAGGGCCAAGGCAGTGGGGGCCGTTCCCTCACTGTTTCCAGGATGGCTTCGCGGGCCACATGAAACCACTTCGCAGGCCGGATCCAGCCCCCGGGCCTTGTGTTTGACATGTCTGCTCTAAGACTTCCATCAAACAAGTCCCGTCATTCCAGCCAGCATAGACTCTCTGTTCTGGGAATCATGGTTGTTGTGAATCATATCCAACTGGGATGACAGAAGCTACAGTCCAGCCTACTCTCTGGAAATTCAGTCTTCTGAAATTAAACCTCAGATTCTGACATCTACAGGATCTGGTCCTCTTGGTGATTCAAAGGCTCTCCTGAGTTAACTGCAGCACTAGATTCTCATGTCCGTCTCCCCCCTTTCGAAATATACTTGCTGCTGCTTCCTAATCCTTCTCTTCTTCCAGATGACCAGCCTCTCTGTTATGTATTAGGCTTTATTGGAACACCTAAAGCTTTGTATAAGAGTCACCACCAGGAGGTGTTGAACTGTAACTGTTTTGGCAGGAAGCATTTTCGGCAGGAAACAGAGGTTCAATCCGATTGGTTGGTTGCGTACTTGGCCAGGTACTGGCCAGGTATATAAAGAGTGCAGGTAGCCCCTATTCCCCAGTACAGTCACTTCCACCAAATAAAGAGCTGTTATGTTGTACTCATTGTCTCGGCATCCTTCCTGCTCTCCAGAACCCACTATACAACACTCTCCATCTCACAACCTTCAAAACCTCATTTAAAATACACATGAGATTACTTTAGGGCTGTTTTCATTTAGGTCTGTGCCTAAACACATCAATTTTCCCTGTAACAAGAATGGAAGGAAATGAATTGTGAACGATCCTTCATGTCTATTGTCTGTAATAAATGTTGGATGTCTCTCAGAGCATTCACGGAGCCACCACATTGCTAGGAGCTGAGAGGCGCATGAGTCAACATCCCCTACAAGGCAAGTTCAAGCTGTCCCTTTAAGGACAAGACTGCACTATGCTCTGATTTCTGCCTTGGCTAGCTGGGGAATTCTGGGAGTTGAAGTCCATGTTTTCTAGAGTTGCCAAGGTTGAGAAACACTAATCTAAGCTGGAAGAGTGCTATGAAATCATGACTTATTGGACCCAAAAGTCTGATTTTTATCGTCTGACACTGGGGCTGTTTTCAGTTGGTGCCATAGTCAGCTTTGGCTTTACTATGCAAAATGAATGTATACATCACCAGCTATTATTGACAGGACATATTAGAAGTTATGTGCAGTATGATATAATTCCCAGTCCACACATCACCAATATGGCTCCATAGCTAGACCAAGTTCTTTAGGATATTTTCTCTTGAGATTTGATAGGAACATGGGAAGCTAGGAGTTCGTAAATTCTGGAGTCTGGTAAATGGAAGATGAGACACCTTTGCACTTCATGGGGGTCACTTCATGGAGTCACAGTGTGTTCCCTCCCCTGGTCCTTCAAAGAAAATTTACTTAGAAAAAGCTGAAGAGCAATTCCTTTTTTTTCCACACTGAATAATAATATTAGAAATAAAAAGCAAAAGTAATGTCTAGGACCACGCTCGTAAAAACTGCCTCACAACATGGGTGCAGTGATAAAGTAAGGAGTGTTATCTGCATATCAAAAGGCAACAGCTCCTCCCAAAGTAGCCATAGAATGGCACATTTTAATGTGGCAGCAGGGAAAATGATTAAGTATGTGAGAAAAATCGCAAGGACCACCACAAGACCTGTGCCTAGCCTTAAAGTGGAGGTTTGGGGCCCTCCAAAAAGAGGACAAATTTGGGATAAGGAAGTAGGCAGGATAAACATGAAAAACTGAATTAACTCATCTTTCAGTGAGAGAGGGCTGATTGGTTTCTTTCCCATATTTGATGGCTTTATCTTCTGCCACACTGAAAATGACAGTTCAGGGACAGACTTTGGAGGCCTCTGTGTAATGCGCTCAGTGCTTTGAAAGGGGGTCACTGCAGTTCCAGGACCACAGATGCTAGTATAGAATGTATTTATTTTTTGCATGCCTTTGAATCAGTGATGACTCCTGGCAACTCCCAAGATAGGTTTCTGCAGTTTTCTTGGCAAGATCTCAGAAATGGCCTCTTTCGTAGGGCTGAGAGAATGTGACTGGCCCAAAGTTATCCAGCCGGCTTTCATGCTTAAGGCAGAACTAGAACTCGCAGTATCCTGGTTTCTACTGTGGTGTCCTAGCCACTACACCAAACCAGCTCTAGTATAGAGTATGGAGCAGTATACAGCAGAGGTCCCCAATCTTTTGGGCACCAAGGACCAGTTCCATGAAGAAAGGTTTTTCCACCAGAGAGAGCGTGGTTTTGTGTGCTGCCTGCATCCCATGGATGGGCCTTTGCTTGTTTGTGCAGACCAACTGTTGGCATGCCACGGCCCGATACCGGTCCACGGACCAGAGGTTGGGGACCCCGGTACAGTGTGTGAGTATAGATTATTTGCTTCTAATTTGTTCAGGGGTGTCTACTAGGAGATTGAGAAAAAAAATGAAGATGGTGCTTAATCCCCACATGAACTCATTCCTTCCCCTGTTTTCATGCATTACATGTATAACATGTTAAAAAAAAAGAGTTGGCCTTCATTTGCACAGTCACAAGTGTCAAGCTGACTTTTTTTTAAGCTTTACCTCCAAATGTGTCTCTGAATATAGTGCAGTAAATTATCACACAGCAAATGGAAGTGTATGCGGTAGTATATTTCCTCCCACTCCAGTACAATCTGTTTGGGAAATTTTGCATTCTTAAAATCTCACTTGGAGGAGGGAGTTTAAACTTATGGTCATGTTTTCTGATAATGTAGCTTGTATTAGGATCCTCTTCACCAAAGGCATATTCCTCTCCCCCCCACTCCCAAGTATTACCATAATTTCTTGCTTTGACATGAACCAAGATAAAGCTAAGCCATGTTGCAGCATTGTCAAGGCTGGGTTTATTAGTATGATTATAATTATACTTCAGATAAGAAGATGCTCTTAGAATTATGTCTTCAGTTATTGGGATGTTTTATATATGAGAAATCCAACTTCAGAATCATGCAAATCTCATTATATTTTAAAGCATAAAAGCCTTCCACAAGAAATATTAATCAGGCTGACTGATTACTTTCTGGCTTATATCATTTCATTTTTCAATGTGTCTATTCCCTATCATTTATCCCTTGACACTTTCAACATTTTCAATCATTTTGGTTGCTTTAAAATAAACATTGATTAATGACAAGTGTATCAGCACAGCGTAATTAACTTTTACGCAATCTTTAAAAAAAACACACCAGCCTGTTTCTTTTGCTTTGTGATGTACATTTATTCAGCAACTCCTGTCTGGAGAATTAAAAGGAGTTACTTCTTTTTTCCTTACTAAATAGAAGCAGTTCATAAGCAGGAAGACTGATCTTCAAAGATATAAGGCAGGTGGAAGATTATGCATTTTAATGTTCTGTCTGGAATTTAGCCTTGAAATAATTTGAATATTGCTTTAAATAATGGATCCTAAACCTATTAGAGGTAATCCAGTAATATGGAATACGGTCAGGCCTTTAATATTATGGCTATTTCTCTTGATTAAAGAAAAAGTATCTTGAAGAGGAACAAGAAATATGTCTGCAATTATTCATAGAGCTGCTGAAACCATCACAGGGCTGGAAACAGACATCTGAATCAATCCAGCTCTCTGCTCTGTGAAAGAATGAAATTAAAGTTTCTACAAAAGTAACTTTTGCCTGAGCATATGCAATGAAAGGGACCCCCTCAACATCTCTAAATAATTTTTTCTATTGTCCAAAGCACTGTTGTGAATTTTTTTCTCACTGATCAGTTTTTCTAAGAGCCAATCAGTTTGCTTTCTGGCATCTTAAATCCATTATTTCTTGTCCTGCATTTCGAAGTAACAATGAACAGATCTTGGCCTTCTTCCACATAACATCCCTGCAGGGATTCAACACAAGATAGTCCTCGCGTAATGACCGTCATGTTTGCTTTACAACTGCAGCGTTTACTTTATGGCTGCTGCAAAAAAGATCCTAAAATTGGGTCAGTCATGGAGTGCCTCGAAGTACAACCATCAGGCTTATGACCGAAATTATGGTCTCCATTATAGTTGTAGGTCCTGGACTACCTATCAAAGTTAGGGAGATCAGTTCCCTCACTTTCCTTTATAGGACTTGGTTCCAAATCTGTTGTGATTCAGGGTCAGCCTGTGGGTTCGGCAGTTGGGTCAAATGACTCAGAGGAGGAGGGGGGTGTTGAAGAGCTTGCTGAGGGGGTTGAAGATCTGAGAGCCCTCAGCCAGGCCCCTCCCACCTGGTCACAACGGAGACCCAGCTGTGTGAGCCTGACAGTGTGGATGAAGATGACCCACAGCTGGCCCTGTTCAAGGACGCCCGACGCAGGAGGCAGTCAATCAGGAGTAAACAGAGGAAGGCAATGGGGCACCTCGGAAGGAGGCAGAGAGAAGCCACGCCCTGAACTGTATCAAAGGGGAATGCGTGGGAGGGCTGGTTTGCTGAAGGCAACCGCTTGATTAGTTCCTGTTTCATAGCTCCTGTTTCATGGTTGGTGTCTTGTTTTGCTGTTTTATGTTAATAAATTTGGCAGGCTTAATTCCAGCCTCTTGCCGTTTGTAAAGGGGTTGTCCCTGCCTTTTCTGCAGGGCCGGTAGCAGGCTGGTACAGAACAAAATCTCCTGATCTTCCTATCTCTAAACTTGCCCTAGTTTGTTTGAAACCTTCCTGAAGGATAGTGCCCAAAAGTAGATTTTCAAAGTGGGGTCTCATCTGGGGATTTTGAGATATGTGAATATCACCAAAAACTTTGTTAGCCTTCTTTGCATCCATTTCACACTGCTGAGTTATATTCGGTTTGTATTCACAGTTCCCCCCCCCATTCAGTTATGTTCAGCTATTTTCTGTATCCTATAAAGATTCTTTCAAATGTCTGTCTTCTAGACACTGTTTCTCAAGCTCAGCACCCTAAATGGACAATTCTGGAATTTGAAGTCCACACATCTTAAGGTTGTCAAGGTTGAAAAACACAATTCTAAGGCTTTAGCTATCCAGCCACGTTTTGTGTCACGTGCAACTCTGATAAGTATTCTCTTCAGCTCATCTTCCAAATCATTAATAAAACTTTGAAGAAGATAGAATTTAGTAGCAAAATTAGGGGCACCTTATTTGCTATTTCACTCAGGTTCAGTGGAAAGCCATTGAAAATGATTTTTGAGTCATTTAATTTTCAAAAAAGCTCAAAATGAGCTTTTACTTAGGAAACTTTCATAACCCCATTTTCCCCCCTCAAGAAGCAGTTTGGAGCTGATCTCAGGTCTTTGCTTCTGCCAACCTCAAATCTCTGAGAACACTCAGCAAACTTTATAAGCTCATTTCCAGTTGATTTATAGCGGAGTGTTAAGAACATTATTAATAACTTTCCTGTCTCCTAACTTACTGGAGCAATCAAACAACGGAATAGCTTTCCTTCAGAAGTTGTAGGTGATCCATCACTGGAGGCTTTCAAAAAGAAACTGGACAACCATTTGTCTGAAATGGTACAGGGTCTCCTGCTTGAGCAGGGGGTTGGATAAAAGATCTCTAAGGTCCCTTCCAACTGTATTATTCGATGTTCTAAGTAAAATCCCCATTCTGAACACAAGAGAAATAAAAATAAATAAATAAATTGTAAGATAGGATGACACAAGTTTCCATCAATGGGAAAATGATCAGACCACAAGCTTTGCAAAAATGTCATCGTTACAAATGAGAAAATGGACTTCTCTATGATTTTACTGGATATAGTGTATAATGGAGATGAATTAGAACTAAATTTAATCTGTTACCAGCAAGAGAACCTGGGTCCTTTCCCCAAGCATTGAATCCTTCATCCATTGTCAGCAATTTCTCAGAGTGCTTCAGCTTCAATCATCAACAAGCTTTGTCAGTATCCTAGAACACAATTTGTTTTGTCTTTGGGATTTACTCATGAAAGAAAGAAAGAAAGAAAGAAAGAAAGAAAGAAAGAGAGAGAGAGAGAGAGAGAGAGAAAGAAAGAAAGAAAGAAAGAAAGAAAGAAGAAAGAAAGAAAGAAAGAAAGAAAGAAAGAAAGAAAGAAAGAAAGAAAGAAAGAAAGAAAGAAAGAAAGAGGGAGGGAGGGAGGGAGGGAGGGAAAAGGTACTTTGTGTTCATATTTCTATCAGAGTCAAGCTTCATTCCTAATCTTTTAGTTTGTGGTTCACAGTATCCTCGTGAAACTAATATAATAGTAATAGTAAAAATACTTTATTAAATTTATATGCTGCTTGACTCCGCATGACTTTGGGCGGTTTACAAATTGCCAAAAACATTTTAAAACCTGGAAGCAACACAAAAATGCCAGAGATAACAAACAGGGATGGGAACCAAGAAAGAAAGAAAAAGGGTTTCATAAGCTTGGGCAAAGAGCCCGGTCTTCAAGGCCTTTTGAAATACCAGCAGAATGAAGACCATGTGAATCTGAGGGAGGATTCATTCCAGAGGACAAGTGTAATCCTCTTGTTGGAGAAGAAGGATCCCAAACTTGAGCTGAAAACTGTAGTTGCTTCTCCTCCTCCTCCTCCTCCTCCTCCTCCTCCTCCTCTTCCTCCTCCCTCTTCCCCTCCTCCTCCTCCTCCTCCTCCATTCTGACATCTTCACTGAGCAGCTTGTATATTGATTTTCTTCATTTAATTTTTATTAGATCAGGGTGGGAGGTCCCTTATTACAGTAGTACTGCTGTTCAGCTCATTCTGAGCCTTAGCACAAGCAGTGAAATCCTAAGCGCAGAAGCAGGACCAGCTTGTTGCACAACGGGATTTTTCGCCATTGGCTGCTTTCCAGCAAAGGCGAGGGTCTGCAACAGGAAAATAGAACATGCCGTTTTCAACTTCTCCTGCTATTTTTCACCCTGGGACAATGTGAACAGTTTAAAATGGAAGCTCACTTCCCCAAACACCTGATACGGAGAGCGGCAGAAGAGATGCAATGCCACGGGTCCTCCCTGAGGTATGAGACTAATTAGCTATCTAGGAATTGCAGTTGCTGACACCAGGCTGGCCATGGGCTGCCTTCCCGTCTCCTTGAAAACCATGTTGCTGCTCTTCAGATGCATTAATTTTGTCCCCTGAGCTGGAACGACAGTGCCCCCGGTCAGAACAAAAGACTTTGTACGGAAACACAACTGAAGGCTCATTAGATAAGTTTCCTTTAAATGGCCTAACTTGGTTGTGGATTTAGAACTCTTTAATTAAGCATGCTTCCATTAAGCAGCAGTCTTCTGCTGTGATTGTGTTCCCAACTCCACATTTGATGGCAGCAAGGATGGGGCTTTTGTTTCTGGAGGGCACTCTTTGAGTTGTGCCATTAACGAAAGGCCCTTCCACACCACCCCCGTTTTCATTCTGCAACCCTCCAAAGCAGTTTGAGGCCGACCAAAGCAGTTTTCTTTGCTGCTGTCAGCTGCAAAACATGGGGGCCATGCTGAGATCATAATAAGGAAATGTTCCCTCCAGCAGACCTACACAAAACTGCAAAAATCATCATCCTGCTTCCTGAACTATTACGGGCTCTTCATGCCAAAAAGAAAATACATTTTTATGACACTCTCCCTGTGCCCATGTTAAAAAAAACAAAAAACAAAACTTCTTCTAAATTGTCTTGCCACAATCATTAGGTCAGATCTAAAAAGAGTGTAAAAGTGTAGTGATATTGTGTTGCCCATTAAAAAAAGATGTTTTTCCCGATTCTGTAACCACGTTGGTGATTGCACGCGGCTATAGAGGTTGCATTGGGGAACCAAAGTTCTAAGCAAGGCCACCAGGACTCAGGAATTCCATTTTAAAACTTAGCCAGGGTTTAATCAGTCTGTTTGGGGGGTTTTGCAGATTCTTGGAATTTACAGCAAACAAATTGGGATAAAAAGGTCATCTGAAACACCAGGCTGCTTGTTCCCTCCTCTCTACCCCCACCCTAAGAAACAGGGTAGCGTGCTTGAGGCATGGATAGGCATGAGTTCCCAAAGGTGCAAACCAGAATAGATAGCCTGACTATAGTTTCAGATCCAACTAAAAAAAAAACCCCAACCCCAAACACTGACACTGCTCCTTCCCCCAAAGAAGTGAATACTGTGATTATTGAAATCCAGAACAAATGTTGAACTGGTACAATGGTTCTCTGCACCAAAGGAAATTGATGGGTTCCCCCACTCCTTGTTTCCCTATTGTCTCTGCAACTTATTTTCTGCCAGAAAATAAGTTAGAATGCAATAAAGTAAGATTCAATAAAGTGAGATTCAAGGTGTTGGTAATGACTTACAAAGCCCTACATGGCATGGGCCCGGATTACCTACGGCAACACCTGCGGCCGGCGTCAACTTCCCTCCGTCCAGTGCGCTCTCACAGAGAGGGCCTCCTCAGGGTGCCTCCGATCAAAGAATGTCGATTGGTGGCCCCCAGGGGGAGGGCGTTCTCTGTGGGCGCGCCAGACCTGTGGAACCGCTTGCCGGTTGAGCTCCGGATGGCCCCCGACCTTCGCTCCTTCCGGCGCGATCTAAAAACTTATTTATTTGAGCAATCTGACCTGGTCTGATGGGTTAGGGTTGGGGTTTTAATATGTTTTAATTAATTACTGTTTTAAACTTGGGCATAATATTTAATCGTTTTTTAACTTTTGTATTTTGTTTTTATATTTACTGCCCTGTACACCGCCCTGAGTCCTTCGGGAGAAGGGCGGTATAAAAATATAATAAATAAATAAATAAATAAATAAATAAAAATAAAACCTGCAATTGCCCTCACTCTCTTTGGGGCTTCAACCTTCGGCTACAGTCTAAGCCAGGGGTCTTCAAACTCGGCCCTTTTATGACTTATGGACTTCAACTCCCAAAATTCCTCAGCCAGCATTTTATGAGCTTTCTTGCCACCGTTAGGTGAATCATGCAGTTGTTAAGTGAATCTGGCTTCCCCCACTGACTTTGCTTATCAGAGGAATTTTGATCGTGTGGGGATGCTGCAATGGTCGCAAGTGTGAAAAACAGGCCATCAGTCATTTTTTTTCAATGCTACTGTAACTTTGGCCCGGCAAGTATGTATTATTGTTGTTTGTATTTTATAAATAAATAAATACATACATATATACATACATACCGTACATACATACATACATACATACATGGAATGAAAAAAAATAGTGAAAGTATAGAAAAGTGTTTTTCTCAGAACTTTTTAAAGCTTAGGGCTGCTCTTCTGCGAATCACATATAGTGCTCCCCAAAGTGTTTTTTTCCCAAAAGGCAACTGGACTGTTTTTCCCCCTCCCCTTGAATACATTTCATTTCTCATCCAAGAAGCTTCTTCAGCTCCGATGGATGAAAAGGGAAAAAATCTTCAAGGAAAAACCACAAGTCTAGTTGCCTTTTGGAAAAAAAAGCACTTTTGGGACAACCATGATGTGGATAACTGAGAATCTCCAGAGACAAATATAGTGCTCTTAACAGCTCAAGAAAACGAATCTAGCCCTGGAAATCTGGGAAAGACAGTGCCTCCCACAAATAAAAAGAGAAGGACAGGGATTGGGGAAGGATAAAGGAAAATGTGTTCAATGAAAATTGCCCAAACCCAGTTATGAACCATGCTGAGTTCCTTTGGCTTCTCTCAGAGGATTCTCACTAAACTTGGAATGCTATTTTTCCTTGAATTATAGTTGATTTTGGACAACTGCTTGCCCTGAACTGTACACGTATATTTTAATAATGCCTCTGTATGATGTTCTGATGTATTTGTCTGGAGATCTTTACTTCAGTGCTGTGGTGTTGTTTTTTTAAAGCAACTTTGAAATTTATATAGCCATTTGTTTAAGCTGTCAAAACATTTTTAATTTTAATTACCACACATCATGCCTCTGGGTGTGAAGCTGTCAGATAAATTTCAATCTTTGCATAAACATGTGGAATTCTTATATGAGTTATAGAGCTCCAGAGTTGCTTATGGGCTATTCAGTGAGTTCCTATTAAAGACCCACAGACCCACATGCATTGCTGGTATTGTACTCCAGCAGTGGACAGGATGGCCGATTAGTTGTCAGGCTGCACCAGATAATGTCCTTGACTGCAGAAATGGACAGGTACAGCCTTTGCAGAGCATTACAGATGCTGGATATTTTCAGAATAGAAAATATCTCTGTCGAATGTCAGTCACAGGGAAATGGCCCAACAGTTGGATAAACCCCTTCCCTCCCACCCAAAGGAACATTGCATTTGGCACAGAGGCAAGTCAGAATGAACAATTACACGAGAGTCACTATGATAATAGGACCCGCATAGCTTTATTATGGGGTCAATATTTCAACATGAAACATTTCCTTCCAATCCACATTCAACCACGTGCCCTTTGGCTTATTCATGACCATCCTATGATTTGTCACCCTTAAGACGAATGGAAAAAAAACATGATGAGGGTATCATGTGGCTGCTGATTCCACGTACTTTTAGTAACAGTAACAGAGTTGGAAGGGACCTTGGGGGTCATCTAGTCCAACCCTCTGCCCTCACAGGAGACCTTTACTATTTCTGATAGATGGCTTTCCAATCTCTTCTTAAAAGCTTTCATTGTTGGCTTTCCGAAGGCAATCTGCTCCACTGGTTAATTGTTCTCACTGTTAGGAATTTTCTCTTTAGTTTTAGTTGCTTCTTTCTTTGGTTAGTTTCCATCCATTGTTTCTCGTCCTACCCTCAGGTATTTTGGAGAATAGCTTGACTCCCTCTTCTTTGTGGCAGCCCTTCAAGTATTGGAAGACTGCTATCATGTCACCCCGGTCCTTCTTTTCGCTAGACTAGGCATATCCAGTTCCTGCAATCGTTCTTCATATGTTTTAGCTTCTAGGCCGCTAATCATTTTTGTTGCTCTTCACTGGATGCTTTAATAAAGAGTCCAGAGAAGACTCCTTTTAATAAAGCGGGTGCAAAGAAGTCAAATAAGTGAGGGTGCAAATACCTTTGCTTCCCAAAAGAACTTTCCTGGCTGGTAGAATTCCTGTTTTCCTTCTTTGTAAAAGATGAGGCAGTCCCCAGTTAGGAGCAGAAGGCTGATCATTTTTCCCTTGTCTGGATATTTTCTCCTCTGCCAAAGCTTCCATCCAGTTTTCCTGCCTGTGCTGTCAGCTTGAAGCAGCAGAAGATTTTCCCATCTGTATGAGAAGTCTTTCTCTGAATTTGCAGGTGCATTTGTCACCTCCTCAGTTCTCAAACATCACTATTTTCTTATTCTCGCTTATTTAGTACAAACAGAATAATTTCATTTTAATCATGCTTTACATTTCTGGCTTATTTTTATTAGTCTTGCCGGAGTCCTTTTAGCTCCGATGATGCCGTTTTTGCATTTGTCTTGGTACAATAACTGCAGCCATGTGCTACACTTTTAATGCTACAATTTTCTTAGCTTGATTTTCTGCCTCAGGTGCTCGCAGTGAATGAACTTTACTGCCATCTGGAGATGTAGCTGTGTTTGTCATTCTGCCTTTGAATTCGCAGAGAACCCATTCCTGAGCTCTGCTTAGGAAACAAACAGGCATTTTATTGTTATTTGCTTTAATGTAACACACATCTGCAGAGCAATGGGACTCTGCTGGCAATTAAAACTAATATACCTTAAAATGGGCTCAGAAAGAGAGGCAAAGACATTGGGAAAAAAGTGCGAGTAATTCTGACTGGTTTCAAGGCAGTTGATATACCTGAGCTCATGTGAAGAGGGAGAAACCATTTGTAGAACAGCAGGGGAGTGGGGTGGCGGGTGAGGCTATTCCCAAAGCAGCCTTCTATCCCTCAAGGGATAATTGTGCTTTAACAAAAGGATTTAATTTCCTTAGCTGTGGAATTTCCTACCCCAGCCACCTCCATGTTGGTGTCCTCACAACCTAAGTGGAAAACAACATCTGGGACCGCGTATAAACACTAATATGTACCAAAGATGAAAAGTTTAGAATAAGAGAGCCTATACAGGTAATCCTTGAGTTATGGTCACAATTGACCCCAAAATTTCTGTTGTTAGATATTTGTTAAATGAGTTTTGCTCCATTTTACAACCTTTCTTACCACACTTGTTAATTGACTTGTCAGAAGCTTGCAAAAGGTGATTACATGACCCCGGAACACTGCAAGGGTCATAAATAGGAGTCAGTTGCCAAGTGTCTGAATTTTGATCACGTGATCATGAATATGCCGCAATGGTCATAAGTGTGAAAAATGATCATGTCACTTTTTTCAATGCAGTTGTAACTTGGAAAAGTCACTAAATGAACTGTTGTAAATCGAGGACTACCTGTAAATGAAAACTCTGCAAATGCATCTCCCTCTAACTCAAAATCATGGCTTCAGGTTGGCTACTAAAGTCTAAGTACACCATATCACGGTAGCCACCATAGCAGCAAGTCCAGAGTATGACTTGGATTCATGAGTTGGATTCCAGCCCTGTGACCCAAGTGTTTATATTGCCCTGTGTCTCCTTTTCTGTCACATAGATATACATCCTTTCCATTTCATGGCTCAAATTTTATCAGCTAATAGGCAGTGTGTGTAATCCTTGCCATCGGGGATTTAATGTGTCTGACCATTAATTTCTAGTTATTACTTGTTCAAGGGTTATCAAGCTTGAGCCTTTAATTAGGCAACAAAGATATAAACAGCAATTTCCTTCACAAAGGGAATCCAGTGGGAACTATGTGAAGAGCGAACTGCAGCTCTATAGTAATTGGGCAATGGTTTAAGATGTACATTTGTAGCAGAAATGTGAAAGATTAGCGTCATTTATCATTCTAAAAAAAAACAACCCCAATGATGTTTATTATCTCCCTCATTCTATGATGCTTCATGAAATTATTATGAAAATCACAAGACTGTTGGCCACTGTTTTTATAGTTTACTCAATTATGTTGAACTGGTCAACAGACCCTCTACTGCCAACCACCATAATAATAGAAGTGTGGCAAAGTTCAAACATTCTCCATCATTCTGAATCCTTGAACAAACTTGGGAGGAGATTCTTGTTCACCTCTGGTTACTGAGATAAAATAATTGATTGGAAAAAGTAATTCTCAAGAGTAAGAAGCCCAAAATCATCATCTTATCTCATAGACATCTCTTTCATCTCCCAGAATTGGTGTTTGGATGTAATAAGACATTGGAGACAGTACCATGCTGGGTATTCTGTGGATCTTGGGAAAAAAGGCAGGATAAGACTATAATTCATATCAAACAACAAATAAACTGTGTGATTTCCCCCCCCCCCCAAAAAAAAACAGCTCATCAAAAGATTCCAGTGGGTTGGCACCACCTGAATTATAGAGGAGACAAGACTTTTTCATTGTCCTTAGGGCTGACTGCCTATGCTCAGTACAATTTTCCACCACTGTTGGAAAAATAATTGGATTCCTGGAGAGCAACATGCAGCTCATAGCAAATCACCTAGGATTTTTCTAAAAGTAGAAGCAGGAATCCTCAAAAGACTAGCACTGATGATGTTACCTAGTTTGGGTAATGAAACATCTACAAGAAAACAAGCAAACTCAGACAGCACCAAGGCCCCCTCATGTCAGTCCTGAGCTACAAATATTCTCCTTTATTAGAATCCCCAAATTTTGCCAAAAGTGTTTGCTTTGACCTAGTTTGGCTCATGTGGTTCTCGTGAAATAGGTACGCTCCAAATGAGATGATGAATCATCACAAATTGACCCCATGTGTCAAAATGTTCTGTAGATGCTTGCCAGAGGGATATGTAGTCTACTAGTTGCTTAGAATGAATTCCAAGACTGCTGCCAAGGATTTGGAGTACCTGGTTTTGATAGCTTTTTTTTTTCCTGGGCATTTTCCAGTTGCCTGCTTCATTTAATGCAATAATTTAACAAATGTTAGTTTCCCTCTTGAAGTCAAAGAGCGCACATTTTTGTCTTTGCTTTTTTTTGTCAAACACACATTTTAAGCACTGTATTAATGCAGTAAAGCTCCAAATAGTTTGGAACAGGTCTTTGGTTAAAACTAGAGTTGAGGGGTCCTTGGTGTTTTCTGAGTTTGGTTGTTACTGTGTTTTTTTTTTTTTGGCAGATGTTTCATTGCCCAAGCTAGGTAACATCATCAGTGCTAGTAAGGAATGGGGTTTGCTCTCAGTTTATATTCTAGTCTAGTGTCTTGCGCTGTTAGTGTTGGTGGGGGTGGTCTTGGATGTTCGTTGATTGGATTGTTTATTGTTAGCTTGTTTAGCTGTTCCTTGATTTGGGTATTATTGACTTCTTGATTATTGGCCTGATTTAATCTTGGTGTTAATCTCTGTTCATCTGGGTATTGTTTGAGTTCTGAAGACTTTTTCTTATTGATGTTTAGGTATTGGGAGAGAGGGATTTATGGAGGATGGAGCTTCATACTTTCTCCCGCTATTTAGCATTATTAGTGCTGGTGAAGGGTTAATGTAAGAATGAAGCATTGCTAAGAAGTGGTTCTCTGCCTTTGAGAGTTGGGAAGAGGGCTTGCCTAGAAGGTTTAAACACACACCCACACAAAACAAATAGCTTCTCAAACAAGCATCAATGAAAGCTTGCATTTATGAACAAGGATACAAGAAATTAATATTTGATTTCTGGACAGATATGCACGTTCCCCAATAGTGAATGGATCTAAAAGAAACATAGCTCTTCTAACCACTTCCTGTATTTGCAGTGCTATTTATTGGAGGTGTACCTTGCACTTGTATTTTAACACAACAGGTTATTCACTCTAATCATTGCATTTGAATTCTGTTGCTGCCTTTTTCATTTAGTATAAAGTAAGGATCCTTGTTGTGTAGTGGGTCCGACGCAAGGAAGAGACGCCAGCCGGTGTGTGAGTTCAGCTCTTTATTGGAAGGGGGGTAGCAAACTGGGGAATGAGGGTTACCTGGCCTCCTTAAATACCTAGCCAGGTAAGCGGACAGCCAATGGGGTTGGCCCTAGGTTTCCCGCCGAAACTGGGTTTCCCGCCAAAACCGTTCAGGCCAACGCCCCCTGGTGGCTGTTGCTATGCAGGTGCCTGCATACAATCCTCTCTCTTTCTGTCTTCCAATTCTTCTGATTTCAGCATTAAACGTGTCTAAGATGAATCTAGGTTCTTCTGACCACAGCTGTATTTTTAATTCCTGTCCTTGCAATTCTTCTTCACATGCAACAGCCAAGGTTAAGCAAGGCGGGGGTGGAAATTGGACAGAGTTAATTAGCCAAAACTTGGCTGGGTTTATCCCAAACAGGCCTGAAAGAAAATGCCCCCTTTTCTTCCAAGGTTATTTGGGCAGGGTTGTGGGAGGGGGGGGGGGAAGAGAGAGAGGTGAGAGAAAGAGAAAGAAACTTGTATTTTGCTGTTCCACTTGCAGAGTAAGTACTTATTTTCAGCAGTAGATAATCTGGCCTGCGGAGAGCCAGTTTGCTATTTCGGTTTGTTATTCATGGTTTATCAGTTCTGGATGGACTCAATTGCCTTGAAATGGGAGCTTCCATTCAGACTCAAGAGGTACTATCAAGATTTTGTCCTTTCTTTGATCATCATGGTGCTCACCCCATGCCATCACAGGACTTTTATCGAGTTCCCCACTGAGAGTAATCCTGTTGCTTCTAAGTTGACTGCACTCAACAGAGAATTTCAGGAGAGAAAGGTTCATTTTCCCCCCCTTCAGGCGAGGCAACCCAGGAAACCTAGTTGCCAAAGGTAAATTTGATTGTAGGTGGTGCAGATTGCCTTGCTGAGATTGAAGCTATGAACCCCACCTCCATTTCTGGCAGGTTGTAAAATATCTGTATATTTTACTGATGATTTTACTGACTGATGATAAAGAAAGGTGAGATGGACAACGTTAAACTGAAAAAAAATGCTGAACAGAGCAACATAAATGGTAAGGACCTTGGACACTAAATATTATGAAGAACAATGTCTGAGGAGATTCTCAGTCATCCAGGTCATAGTTATCCCAAAGGATTCAGCAGTCCATCTGCATTTAAAAGACAAAAGCCACTCTTTCAAAGACAACAAAGTCCACATTTTGGACAGAGAGGATAGCTGATTTGAAAGAGGGTCAAAGAGTCCATCTGTGTCAAAATTGAACAGCCCTCTCTCAACAGAGGTGGGGGGGGATCTGACATCATCTATCTCCAGTCTACAACACAGTCTTTTCAGCAGTTCCAAGAAGGCTCCACACCCATTTGCACTACTCAGGCGATCCTGACAACACAGATAAACCTCCAGGTAGCCCCAACGACTCTCTAAAAGAATGCAAATGACCAGCCATTTGCAAGGAGTATAAATCCTTCCATTCCCCACCACCCAGTCAGAGCTGAAGAGGTTTCCTGGATGAGAAGTGAAACGTCTTCAAAGAAAAACAAGAAAGTCCAGTTGCCTTGTGAAAAAGCACATTTGGGCTTACGAAGAACAGTTTAAAAAAAACTGATATAAAGAGAAGAAGAGAAGGCTAGGGAGAGAGAAAGACTAGTAGTCTTCCAACACTTGAAGCAGACATGTCAAACACAAGGCCCGGGGGCTGGATCCGGCCCGCAAAGTGGTTTCATGTGGCCCGCGAAGCCATCCTGGAAACAGGGAGGGAACGGCCCCCACTGCCTTGGCCCTGGCCCAGAGACCCTTCTTCTGCCAGAGACCCTCAGATCTGTCCCACTCCTGCCCAGGCCCCCATAGGCACCCTTGATGTGAACGATGCAGACCTGGCCACGCCCACCCAGCAGGCCATACGCACTCTAGCCACGCCCACCCTGGCTACGCCCACCCGGCCCCCTGAGGGTAACCGCAATGCTGATGCGGCCCTCAATGAAACTGAGTTTGACACCCCTGACTTGAAGTCTTGAATACAAGACTCCCCTTCACAGGAAAAATCCCATGGATTTATTTACTCTAGTGCCAAGGATAGGACAAGACCAGTGGCTGGAAGCTTTTCAGAGAGAGATGCACACACAGAATAAGGAGGAATTTCTTGACCGTAACCATTAATGACAAGTGAAACTGCCTGCCTCTAAGATCGTAGCTGCCCTGCTTTCGAACAAAGGTTGGACAGCCCCCTTCCTCTTGGGAGTGGTCTGAGAATTCTTGCTCTGGGCTGGAGGCTGAACTGGAAGACCTCAGAAAAAAATCTCTTCTAACACCACATGGTTGATTTTTTTTTGCATTCTCATTGAGCATCACCACCAACTTTATTAATTTTACTGTTACCTTCCAATGTTATACGAGATCATTACCTAATGATAATTAAATAGTTGACAGAGCATGAATTTTTCAGTAACCCTCTTTGCCAAAGTACTGTCCCAGGAGACCCATTTTTAAAAGTTAGCATGCTAAAACCAAGTTGCAAGAATAAGTGGATATATTTAAAGAAGAATGTTTCTAATTGTTTTTCTCTGTCTCTTTGCAGGGAGGTAAATATGAAAACTTAGTGCATATAAAGGACACTTGTACGGTACTTACAGCTAGTCCTGGACTTACAACCATTCATTTAGTGACTGCTCAAAGCTACAACGGCACTGAAAAATATTACTTATGACCATTTTTCACACTTATGATCATTGCAGCATCCCTATGGTCACATGATCAAAATTTGGACCCTTGGAAAATGGCATGTATGTCTGATGGTTGCAGCTTCCTGGCATCATGTGATCACCATTTGCGACGTTCTGACAAGTAAAGTCAATGGGGAAGCCAGATTCACTTAACAACCTTGTTACTAACTTAACAGTTCCAGTGATTCGCTTAACAACTGTGGCAAGAAAGGTAATAAAATAGGGCAAAACTCTCTTAAGCAACTGTCTTGTTTAGCAATGGAAATTTTAGTTTCACTTGTGATTATAAGTCTGTATTATAAGTCCGTATTCTACCTGTATTTTAGAAAGAAAAGGGAAGTAACTTTAGGAGGAGAGGAGACTGTCCATTATAGAAAAGCAGCTCAAGCAGAAAATGTTTAACCCTTTTTCTGCCATGACATCTCCAGCAGTTTTTCTGCAGTCTGCAAACATCAAGGAGATTTAACTAAAAATGATGCTTACAGTCAATTAATGCACTGCTAAATCTTAAGATCGTACAATGACTACACTTATGTAAGAATTCTGAAATATTGCAAATGAGGAAGAAATGGACCTAGGGAAATTTGCTGGTGACAAAACAAGAATGACATATCATGCACGAACCAGAGAAAGTGTACTGTGGCAGAAGGCTCATTAGCACATAAAGAGAATTTGAGAGTGTGAACTCAAGCCTGCAGAGATTAAAAAAAAAGCCAGCTATCAAGAGGGTTTCTTGCTCTCACTGTGATTAAAAAAAAGGAGATTAATGGTCTGATCCTAAAGATTCCCCTGGCATTTCAACAGGTCAAACCACCCTATATTTGTCCATCATGAATTAGAGCAATGAGATCTAAACTCTTTTCACAAACGTTCCTTGTAATTCAACATTTATTTCTGAACCCTTTGAGATGAAGTACCACCATTTCTTTCCCATATCAGAAGTGTTCAAATACTTTAGATTGAAGTTGTATTTAGGAAGAGAAGCAACTCTCACATAAATGTGTTTTCTCTTGAGCATATGGCAGAGAGAGAAATGTATTTTTATGGCCTTATGGTCTGATGGTTCTGTGCACATGAAAAAAGAGTGCAGCTTGTCAAAACTCCAGATTAAGCTGAGCAACGCAACAGTATGAAGAAGATAAATCCCCGATCTAACACAACAGCAGGAAAAGAGGCTGCTAACTAGTAAAGATTTCCATGTGTGAGATGGCTGAAAATGTGCAGTATTAATACTCCAAAGAATGGGTCTCAGGCAATAGACCTTGGGGCTGCTTAAGAGAAATTGATTACCAATGTCTTGGGTCTCAAAAGGCTCAGAAAATTGAAAAATGGCCCATAGTTTTTAGCATTTTAGAAGTTGCACTTCAAAATTTAAAACAGGGATGTCCAACTTGGCACCTTTAAGACCATGCTGGCTTGGGAATTCTGGGAGTTGAAGTCCACAAAACTTAAAAGTACAAGGATGATCATCCTTGATCTGAGACATCTTTGGAGAGATTCATCTAACCTCCTCACCCCACTTTGGATAGATTCACCACATTACTCTTCATTAAAAGAGTTTGAAAGGCCAGCAATCACACAACAGAAGGCATGCAGTGGCTCTTACTGAAGTGCCTGTTCATACGACATTCTTCCTAAAATCATTTACCTCTGTCAGATGCACGTTTCATAGTTCTTCCTTTGGCCATACAGAGGGCCAACGTGATCGATTTTCATTTTTTGGTTCTGTAGAAAGAAAAATCTTCATCAGGGTCCAATCCAAGCCGGGAATAAACAACATGGTGACTGCTTTAGAAAGAAGGTTGCAGTTTATTGAAGAGGAGAGCCAGACAGGAAAATGGCTCTGGAAGAAAAGAGAGTGAGCACATGTAGGGAGTGAGTTTTTATACTCTCTGGGGTTCTTCAGGTTGTTTCCTGTTGCTGTTTGAGGCTTTGTATTTCCTGTGTCATGTATTTTGACCCAGGTCTGAGTGTGCCCTTCTGGTATTCTAATGGTGGTGGGTTAATCCTATTATGTCCCAAAGCTCATATCCCACTTCCCTGGGGCTCTGACTGATGAATTTTGGAATTTTTGGTGTGAGGGATTGTTGATTCTAGGGATCTTTCTTTCTAATCCTAACTTCCTGACTCCAATCTTTCTGACAAGATTATCACATCTGCATTTCTGCAGACCTGGTTTCTGTCTGGGGCAGAGAGACTTGAGGGAGGGGCGGGCTTGGTTTCTGCCTTTAAAATCCTTTGGGGAAATATATTCTGCCTTTTTAATATTTCCCAAAATATTTCTTTCTCTGGATTCTTCCCACAGTTCGATTTATATCATACTTTCTGTGTGAGAGCTGAAGGCAGTGTATTGTAGAGCACCTTCTCTTCCCATTTTTCCCATAAGCACACTGTGGGATAGGTTGGACTCACGGGGTGACTGGCAAAAGTCATCTAGTGAGGTCTGCTGGTTGAGGCTGGACAAGAACCTGGGTCTCTCTCTCTAGTGCTAGCCCATCATTATAATCACACACTGCTAATGCAGTCCTATGAGTAGCCGTTGCTACTCATAGGACTGCAACACGGTTGGAAGATTTCTGCTCCACGGACTTATAGTGTTAGGTCAGAGCCGCCGCGTGGACACAATGAAGAGACTAGGTACATGACTGTTCTGTTTATTGATTACATGATGGAAGCCGTGGTCCTTCCCTTGTTAACCCCTTATATACTACTGATGCTCCACCAGCTGACCAACCCGATTACTCCATTTTCCCGCCGGTCAGGTAACGCCCAACCCGGTGTTGTATATTTCCCGCCAGACAGGTTTACCTATCACATCACCTGGGTGATGTCAGTGATGTTAGGTTGGCTCTGCCAGTCAAGCATCCTACATACACAACATATAGGGTGCTATTGCTACATATTCAAGTCTACACCACCCAAAATTTTCTGTCGCTGTGCCTCCTAAAATGGCCTTAAACAGGAGGAAGAGTTTTAATTTTACTACAGCCAAGGCTATTTTAGCCAAGTTGTGACAAGCGTGGGCGTGTTATTTGAATAGATTTTTCTTCAAGTGTAACACTAGCTCTCAACACCTGTTTACATTTTCATAGGGACTCACACATGAAGGAAATGTTATTCAAACCAGAACAGACATGAATATTGTGATATCAAACTGTGTCATATCTGGAAGGAAGAGGATTTTGAGCCACTCTGATTCCCACTTGGCTGTCTGGGGTTGAATAAACAGTTTGGTTTAAAGATCATGGAGCTCACAGGAACTGCTCTAAGGAGATAACTTTTTTCATAAATATATTCATTGCCTGCCTGCAGCAGGGAGAGGTAATGTGTTCATTGTTTAACAAAAGCAGATGTAAGTGAGTAATTCCCTGGTAATGTCTCATTTTAATTACTGCAAGACATGGAATTTGGGATGGTCCTTGAAGAAAACATCAACATCAAAAGTCCTGCTAGATACTGTTGTGATCATAGCATAGTTATAAACTTAGCTCCTCAGTTTTGCATTAACGAAATATTCCCCAGGTCGTGTCTTTGTCCACTAGTGTAGATTTATAAAGCCCTTTTTCAGTTCAGAACCGAAGGATCTGAAGAAGTCCTATGTCAGCTTTTTAATAGGAATTAAGGCATTTTTTGGGAGATTATGTTTTAAGTTCTCCAGAGTTACCCAGAAAGGAGTGCTTGGAATCTTTTAGGTTGTTGTTCAGTGTCAGCTTATTTTTTTTTTTTTTTTTCCAGGATTTCTAATTCTAGTTTTCAGTACCTCTGCAACTGTCTGAGTCCATGCTATTTTAGTGGCTACCTTCAAAGGATTCCTTTAATTTGATTGCTTTATTACAATTTTGTCTGTAGTTTTAGGAGAGATTGCTTTGTTCTATATATGGCACCCTGCTGCAATGTATTTAATTTTATCAAAGAACTAAAACATTATCAGTCTAAATCGAAATTGATCAGTTCCAACACAACAAAGTGAGAGAGGCTTTCATTTATTAGTATATCATCACAGTTGTTCATGTTTTTAAGAAGAAAATAAAGCAGCCAAATTCCAGAGTCCCGCCATCTTAACAGACGTCCATAAATGTCTGTCACCAGCTAAAAATTATTGTATTTTCTCCAAATAAAAATTGCTATGAATTTGAAAGTCCTTTAGGCTGTGAGGTCTTAAGGCCTATGTCAGATAATCTACCCTTAGCAGCATCAACTATATACATTTTTGTGTGTGTGGTTGTGGCAAGGTAAATGATTTCAGTTGTATAATTTGTTCATTTTGGATTGCTTTTGCTTTTAAAGTGTCTGTCTCTTTATATAAATGTTAGCTGTCTTAAAAGGTTTTTGTCCTTGAAAATAGTGTAGAAATATCATAAGAGGATAGAATGGAATGATGGCACTGGATATAGGAAGCTTTCTGTTCAAACCAGAACTCAAATGGCTTTCCTCTTTAGAGAACCCCACCCCCAATACCCCTCTGCACCACAAATAGTAAAATAATTAACAACTAATACCTTAGTTGTGTCTGTACTGATCTTCTAAATGAAAACAAGGTGCGAGCCAAACACAAGGCTATGACTTGGGGAAATACAACAATAGGTTCCCTATTCATATTATTTATTTATAACAGGTACCCAGGGTGGTTTTCAGGTCAATAAAATAGGATTGTTCCTGGCCTCTTCCTTAGATTCTAAGAAATCATGATGCAAAAGAGAAAGAGGATGCAGCAGGCTAAAGGAATTGGAGATCAGTTCATATTCTATAATTCCTATTCCTAGTGTTTCCCTCTGGGACTGCCTGATAGAAAGATGGCTGCAGGTAAAGCATGACGGGATTCTCAGGAGGTCTAAGGGAAGATGATGCTAATGGGGCTGCATTAGTGCATCTGACCAGAAGTGGGAAGATCTGAGATCTCATATCCTTGTTTGGTCACATGTTCTCTGCATAAACCTACATTATAGACCTGTGGGAGGAAAACAAATATTAGGTAGAAGAAAGAAGTACGGTACACGTAGTGCCTTGAATTTCATGGATAAAGCATGAGATGAAATTTTATTAATTATAAGCAGCTAGGGAATATTTCTCAGCTGTCTGAGAAATATGTCTCCAACCAGGGGAACTCTAGATGTTGATTTCAGTTCTCATAATTTCCAGTTTTTCTGAGAATTTATTTGGAAATTTGTCTCACTCTTTAAGATTTGTCTGCTGGGAATAAGTTTCTGCAAAACTCTGTAGAACAGAAGTGAGGGATTTTTCTTGCTAAGTTTTATTTATTATGTTTGTCGGGACCACAAGGGACACGTCTAGTAAGACAATGATATCAGTGGGAGGATTTGGATGTACAGTTTTCTAGTCTGTATTGGAATATTGCATCCATTTTGGTTCCCGTATATAAAAAAAATATGTTGAGACTCTAAAAGAGTGCAGAGAAGGGCAAAAAAGATGATCGGGGGCTGGAGACTAAAACATATGAAGAATGGTTGCAGGAATTGGATATGTCTAGACCAGGGGTAGGCAACCTTGGCTCTTTTATGACTCATGGACTTCAACTCCCAGAATTCCTGAGTCAGGAATTTTGGGAGTTGAAGTCCATGAGTCATAAAAGAGCCGAGGTTGCCTACCCCTGGTCTAGACTAATGAAAAGAAGGATAGGGGTGATACGATAGCAGTGTTCCAATATCTCAGGGGCTGCTTCAAAGAAGAGGGGTCAACCTAATCTCCATAGCACCTGAAGGCGGAACAAAAAGCAATGAATGGAAGCTAATTAAGAAGAGAACCAATCTAGAACTAAGGAGAAATTTCCTAACAGAGCAATCAATCAGTGGCTTGCCTTCAGAAGTTGTGGGTGCTCCATCACTGGAGAATTTTAAGAAGAGACTGGACAGCCATTTGTCCGAAATGGGTCTCCTGCTTGAGCAAGGGGTTGGACTAGGAGACTTCCAAGGTCCCTTCTAACTCTTGTTATTCTGTTATTCTGTCTTCTGTATTGTTCTTGCTTTTGAAGAACTACTAGAAGGTTGCCTGGAGTGCAAAGTAGGTGGACGGATTGCATAGATCTTGCATGAAATGTGATGCATCCCTGAATTCATCAATGTTTCTGGAGGGTACACAGTTTGGCCAAGAGGGCTCCAAATGGTTTATGGACTTTAGGTTGTGTTATTCTCATATTTTTTTCATCCTTCCATTCAGTCATGTCCACTTCTTGGAGACTGATTGGACAAGACTCTGCAGTATTCTTTGCAAGGTTTTACAGAAGTGGTTTGCCATTGTCTGCTTCCTAGGGCTGGCCCAAGGTCACCCAGCTGGCTTTGTGCCTGAAGTGGAATTACAACTCCCAGTTTCTAGCCTGATGCTTTAACCATTACACCACACTGGCTCTCACCTCCCCCACCACCACTTTAGTACAGTCTGAAATTCAAGATTCTTCTTTATCTGATTGTAGATTGAACTGGGGGGGCATCTCAAACGTCAGCAGATTTCTGTCTTTCACTTTCTGAGGATACATTAGCACTGTGTCACAAGAGTTAACATTTTTCTTTCTGGCACAGACTGACCAAGGATATTAGACATCTAAATCAAAGTTTCCTTCTAGGGACTGCCAGCCCTGGAAGTGCTATATAATGGATGAGACAGAATCATGGTCTGAGCAAGGATGTATTCAAGGCAGCCCTCCGAAGTTCTTACATCCCATTTGAAAAGCTTCATGAAGCTGTTGGAATAAAGGAAATGCTCCCTCCAGTTATGCGCCAGCTTTGATAGGGAAAGTGCTTACGAGTCCCTGATGGCATGTTCAATCTTCCCACTGATTAAGAGATTTGCTTTGCCTTTTTAAAAAAAGCTCAAGAGCCCGTTTCACCAGAGGCAGAAGGATGTACAGCAGAAGCATACCCCATGAGAAGCAAAGCCTCTTTGCAAATTATCATCTCTCTCCAGCTTTTGCTAGTTTTATCTTACGAAATATGCTGCCGTGGTCCATTTTAATGCACAGCAATTGAGAGGCAGATCCTGCGAACTGTTGACCTTGAAGCCTCAGCAAGAATGTGCAAAGGTAGTCCTCAACTTACAACAGTTCTTTTAGTGACCATTCAAAGTTACAGTGGCACTGAAAAAAGTGACCTATGACCGTTTTTCACACTTACGACCATTGCAGCATCCCCATGGTCACGTGATCAAAATTTACGATGGTTGCAGTGTCCCAGGCTCATGTGATTTTGTGTTCTTCTGGCAAGCAAACCCAAAGGGGAAGCCAGAGTCACTTAACAACTGTGTTACTAACTTAACAACTGCAGTGATTCACTTAACAACTGAGGCAAGGAAGGCTGTAAAATCGGGCAAAACCCAGTTAACATCTCACTTCACAACAGAAATTTTGGGCTCAATTGTGGTCAAAAGTTGAGGACTACCTGAATGTTGTTATTTTTAGATGTATTTATTTATTGGACTCATCCAGCTACCCAGCAGTAAAAACATAAAAATGAATAGTAAACCACCATAAAACAAAAACCAGTATCTCAAAACAGACACTTCTCCATAGAGTAACTTCTGGAAAAATTGGCCCCAATGTTTGCTTCAGTGGGTTTCATGTAGTCCTTTGCTGTTCTGGGCTTTGCTTTAAAGCCAGCTTTCTGCTTTATTGGGCAGCCTTCCTCTAAAGAATATTTACAGTGTTTTCCCCAAAATAAGACCGGGTCTTATTATTATTTTTTTGCCTCCAAAAGAGGCACCAGGTCTTATTTTTGGAGTAGGCCTTACCTCAACTCCGGCACCAACAGCCCCACCCAGCCGGTCCACTTCTTCTTGGGCCGAAGTTTTGCAGCTGCATTCAGGCCTGTATTTTACAGTCAGGCCTAAACATCTGAGTAATGAGCTATGGATTCAATCCATAGCTTGGTGCTCGGCTACTGAGGTCTTGCATAACCGAGTTATGGATTGAATCCATAGCTCAATTCTTGGCTGCACAGGCCTTCCGGAAAGCCCTGTGACTGAGAAATGCAGGCCTGGCTGCAGAAGAGGCCTCAGAAGAATTAGTGGGCCGGCAAGGAGAAGCCTGGCTGCAAGGTAAGTGGGTGCGGGTTGGGTGGGGCTTATATTAGGCCCACTCCCCCAAATCAAGCTAGGGCTTATTGTTGGTATAGGCCTTACTTTCTGGGAAACACTGTATTAAAAGCATGTTATTATTTTTGCACCAGTAGGGGTAAAGCTCAGAGTTCTCTAGCCTTTTTGGGAATTTCTTCTAAGCAATGATTGATACATGAGCAATATCATGTCAAAGAGACAGTTTGGTATAGTATTAAGATACCAGGCTAGAAACCAGGAGACAGTGAGTTCTAAGGTAAAGTAAAGGTAAAGGTTCCCCCGCACATGTGTGCTAGTCGTTTCTGACTCTAGGGGCCGGTGCTCATCTCCGTTTCAAAGCCGAAGAGCCAGCGCTTGTCCGAGGACGTCTCCGTGGTCATGTGGCCGGCATGACTAGACGCCAAAGGCGCACGGAACGCTGTTACCTTCCCACCGGAGTGGTCCCTATTTTTCTACTTGCATTTTTTACGTGCTTTCGAACTGCTAGGTTGGCAGAAGCTGGGACGAGTAACAGGCGCTCACTCTGTTACGCGGCACTCGGGATTCGACCCGCCAAACTGCTGACCTTCTGATCGACAAGCTCAGCGTCCTAACCCACTGAGCCACCGCGTCCAGACTAGTCCAGACTAGTGAGTTCTAGTCTGCTTTAAAACAAAGCCAGCTGGTTGACCTTGGCCAGTCATTCTCTCTCAGTGCTTGGAAGAAGGTAATAATAAGACACTCACCAGGAGTTAACCTTGTCTCAAAGTCACACACACAGACAATATCATATCACACATGCAAGTTTCACCCAGCCAAGTGTAGCGAAGAACCTCTTTGCTCTGTTCTTTTTACTATTCTTACACACAGACCCCAAAGCTCTGAAAATGGCCCCAATCAGCATGGAGAGGAACCCTCCCCAAGAGTGAAAAACTCCAATTGCCCATGGCTTTTTACTGTGTGATGCATTGATATGTATATTCTGCAAGCACTTCCCCCCCTCCTGATCTTTAAGATTAACTTACAAAAATCAGGAGAAAAGCTCGCATCTCCATATGGGTTCATGGTGTTGCAATGGCCTTCAGTGTACATTTGTTCTTTCTTCTCAGCAATACTGCATATATGTTCTTTTTTGATTCTGCCTTGGTTGCATTTTATAAGCAGGATATTTTTATAAATGAGAAGTGGGCAGCTTGTTGTTGGGTTCAAAGTTTATTGCTATAGGATTAACACATTAGTGGCCATGAGGGCAGGCCAGTTTTGAGCAGGGCCAGGCCCCAAATTGGATGGAACCATTATCCCTTCCTAGTTTTTTTTAGGGCCCATAAAAAGCAGCATCTAAAATAATGTTTCTCTTTAGCTGCACATAGACTAACTCTAAAGGGACGCGGTGGCTCAGTGGGTTAGGACACTGAGCTTGTCGATCAGAAGATCGGCAGTTTGGTGGGTCGAATCCCGAGCGCCTGTTACTCATCCCAGCTTCTGCCAATCTAGCAGTTCGAAAGCAAGTAAAAATGCAAGTAGAAAAATAGGGACCACTACGGTGGGAAGGTAACAGCGTGCGCCTTTGGCGTCTAGTCATGCCGGCCACATGACCACGGAGACGTCCTCGGACAAACGCTGGCTCTTCGGCTTTGAAATGGAGATGAGCACCGGCCCCTAGAGTTGGAAACGACTAGCACGCATGTGCAGGGGAACCTTTACCTTTACCCTTTAGACTAACTCTGCTTATAGACGTAAGTGCTAGACCCTTTTGTATAACTGATAATGAAACAGTTACCAAATTTTAAATAATAATCTTGTTTTATTTTCAGTGGAAAATGTTACATTCAGATTAGATGCAAATGTTTCTGTTTGCATTAAGGTGGCCTCAAATCACATCTATTTTTTACGTTTGCAGAGGATAATTGTTGAAGAGTCACAAGATGGCGCTGTATACCTTTATCACACAGCTGTAAGTTAGAATACTGTATATTTTACAGAGAAAGATTTCCCCTTTCTAATTGTTTCACTTATTCTCTGCCACTCCCAATCCCCCAGGGTCAGGTCAAAAACACAAAATTCTCGAGGCTGAGGCTGAGAAGTACAATGAAATATAATCATCCAGGGAATATAATTGCAGTGGCTATGGAACAAAAGTAGCAGGGACTGATAATTCTACTTAATGTAAATGGCTAGCCCAATATTTTTCAACCTAGGCAACTTTAAGACATGTGAATTCCCAGGAATCCAGAGGCAGCATGAAAAATCAAGTGAATCCTGTTTAAAAACTTTACTCCTGTTCACGTTTATTGGGATTTAAGCAGTGTTGAATTAAGCCAGGATTTATTTTGAGTCAAATCACGACAGTTCATGCTGTGGAACATAGTTAGTAATCCAGGAGCATTGGGTCAAGGGGGTGTCAAAGAGCCCACCATGCACATAAAAAAGGGTGGAGCTGGGATTGCACAGTCATGAGTGCCATTTTGACTTTTCTGCACCTCTGCAGCAGATCCCCCTGCTCTGGTCTGCTGCTGGTTTAATCCTCCTGACAGATAGGCATTAAATTAAATGTTAGATTAGATTAAATGCTTCCTTCCAAAGGCAGGCCAGAGCAGTACAATACATTTCTATCACTGCCCATCCATAGATACTCCTCAAAGGGATCAGTTAATGTTAATGGCTGCCGTTTAAAGATGGTTTTACAGGCCATGTATTTGCCCATTAGGTTCCAAAAGCATGAAAATTTCATGAATACTAATAGGGTGTCTATTTCACTTAGAATACCATACTCAGACTGGTGGCCAAGAGTGTTTGGTATCTGATCTGGAAGCAGCTGTTGCCAGCAAAAGTGAATTCAAACCTCAAAAATGCTGTGACTTCTATAATACAGAAATAAATCTGCCCTCTTCCCAGCCCTTTTCCTTCGATACCAAATAACTCAATTAGATTTTTCTTACACAGATGTAGTCACACCATATTTTCCTTTTCCTTGCTTCTTCTTTTTAATGAGGGTTCCGCATTCATAGCCAAAAAGTTTTATTTCAGCGGTTCAAGGTTTCTGGCTATTGGTAATAGCCTTTCTACTAAAGAAATTACGCCACACTCTAATAAATGAGGCTTACTGTGCTTATTCAGAGGTAATTGCTCTCTTTTCTGCTTTGCTTGTCCAAAACATTTGGCATTATTCCAGGCCAAGTGTTTGACCAACCCCCCCCCCCCCCGATTTATTTGTTTCTTTTCTTGTTCTTTTTAAGAAGGCAAAACATCTTGCACTGTTTTTACTATAAACAATGTAGCAGAGTCTAAAAAAGTCATAAAGCAAAAAAAAATAATGTCTTAAATCATCTAAGTTGATGTTTATTTCCTCTTACACCTCAAAATCATAGCATGTGGAAGAGAAGTTTGAATTGGCAGGTCCCTTTTAACAGTGAATGTCCTTGTACCAGTATGGCCGTACTTGGTTACAACACATAAAAACACATTCTGCAAAATGCAGCATTGATAATTTTGAGCCCGTTGGTTAAAACACATCGACATGGACAATTGGAAATCACTCAGCAAGTCTACCACATCTTTATCCTCCTTGGTGGCAACAGAGTAGTCAGCCTGTAAGGCTCCAATAATCTTTAGCATTTTCACTACATGCTCTGCATCACAGTTGGCAACAATTTAGTATCACAATAAAGACTTAATGTAAGCTCTAATAGGATAACCAGAAAAAATGTTCAGAAAAAGACAAAGTTCAAAGGCCTAGCTTCCCACCAGAAAATTTTCGACCACTCAAACAATTATAGTGGCAGAAAGTTCCTGGCAACTCTACTGATTGTGCTTTTCCTTAATTTTCTTTTTCCATACAGCAAAAGACACAAAGCAGCTATGAGTAGTTGACTAGTGGCATTATACCACAGCACCACTTGTAGGTAGCTATTCAACTGCTAAGCTTTATCACGTCGATCCCCCTGAAATCAATAGATTTGTCGTGGTTATCAAGTCCCATTACTATTAGCAAAAATTAGTCTATATTCATTTGAGCTGAACTGGGACTGAGATGCAAATTGTATAAAATAATCAACATAATACTTCGAATTGTGTCATATATCTGTAGTGCTGCAATAACTGTTCTGAATGTAATTAGCTCTATTTTGAACATTTCAAAATATTAATGGGGTGCTATTAGAAATTCACAGGTCTCATAACCAACACAATGATAACAAAAGGTTGAAATGTTGTTTTTAACTTATTAGAGTCTTGTGATGTAATATCTTTCCAATTGTTCTTTAGCAGAATATTTAATGACCTGCATTTATCTCCACTTTCTCAGGATATACGGTAACCTGGTTATGGCTATGATGTAGAACTTCAGGGAATCCAGTGAATGAAAAACCCAATCTTTTTATTTGGCCTTGGAAGAAATCAGCCATCATTGCAGGTTATAATGCTCCCAGATATATTATGGTGACATTTACTATAAGGTTTGCCAGGAGTACAACTTACTAGAAACACAGAAACTGGCTTATACTAAGTAAAATTGTTGGTTCCTCCAGTTGATCACTTTTAATTCTAACTGGTAGTTGCAGCTCTCTACAATATACTGGTGGACATGTCTAAATGTCTTCTCCAGACTTCCTGTTCACCTGACTTTTGAAATACATTGACTTCAAAGAAAAAGATAAGGGAAGCTGGCATACTGCAAATCAAAACTTTACTTTGCTTTACCAAAGCACTATCTTTATTTCCAAAAGCTTCTCTGAGTCCCACACTTATTTTTAGAAATAAGTATGTATGTGGAAAGCTGTGGGCTATTTCTTCAGTTATGAGAGTGACATAGGCAAACCCATCTCCTACCCCATGGCAATTAATGCATGAGAATATCCATAACTTGCTTTCCATTTTCCCAATTGTCCTCCACCAGAAAAATCTTGGTTCTCCCAGCTCTACAATTTTAGAGAGGTGACACCCACAGTCATAGCTGGAATTAATACCCTGGAATTAAACTTAAGACCTTCATGGAAGACAGATGCAGTTTCACTGAAGGATAGTCCTTCAGTCCCACATCATGATGGGAAATTCTATAAAATAATATGGCTATGAAGCATAAGATTCTCCATCCTGAGCAACATTTGTCTTGCAACTATCTTTAAAGTATATTCAATGAATTCTCATTCTGTTCCTGTTTTCTAATTAGTGTAGATTATATTGTTCACGAACTATTACCAAATAGCTATATAGGTAGTCCTTGACTTATGATTGGTCTCTTAATGGCCATTCGAATTTACAGTGGTTCCTGCAAAAGCTACTTACAATCCAGTCCCAAAGTTACAGCTACTGCAGTGCCCCCATTTTCATTTGCCCTTATGACTGACCGCAAGGATGCTGCGGTGACCCCCCCCACTTACCTTCCTCCCTGTGCCCCCATGGGTCCCTGTAAGCATTTCCCTCCCCCCAACAGCTCTCCACTGCCTTAAGCCTGATTCCCACCCACCAGGCCCCACTCACTCCTCTTCGCTTATCTTTTGAAGAGCCTCTTGAAGAAGCCTTCCATTGTGCGGGAATGGGGTCTTGGTCATTTGGTCGCAATTCTGGGATTGCGCCACATGGGCAAGGGGCAAATCACTCCATTTTTCTGCCTTAACACCTTTTGCACAGTGCCACAGAAAGCTTCTGTACAACCCCATCAGGCAGCCAAACAGAGCAATTTGTCTCATGACTGCCATTTTGTCCCACCCACAAGTGGGCGGGAGTAAAATGGCAGCCATTTCTGGGTCATCATTAAGTGAGATGCTTCACTTAACAGCCATCGCAACATACGATCATAATAGGCAGACTTCATTACTGTCGTATCTCGAGGACTATCTGTATGTTTCTCAATTCAGCAAACTTAGTTCAGCAAAGAGATATTTGGGGAAGATTAAAAATGATTTAATTTGTTGTAGGTTCTAAATGTTTCTAACGATGGATTCTGTTTAGAAATGCCCTTTTTATGTGTGGCAAAAGGGTTAGGTGTTTCATATGGTCATATATTTTTAAGGAGGAGAGAAGGAGGAGGAGAAGGAGAAGGAGGTGGTGGTGGTGGTGGCATGGGAAAGAAAATAAAGGAGAATAAAAAATAAAGAGGATTCTGCACATTTGGGGCGCTGAGGGAAAAGTCAGCTAAGGAAGTTATTATTGACAGAGGCATTGTCTCCCACTGCAGTTCCAATTTATCATTTCTTATTATTTATTATTATTATTATTTATTATTATTAGCAGTATGTGGATTGAGAACTACCAGAAGTACAGGCAGGATTTCGAAGAGGCAGAGGAACTAGAGATCAAATTGCCAACATACGCTGGATCATGGAGAAAGCTAGGGAGTTCCAGAAAAACATCTACTTCTGCTTCATTGACTATGCTAGAGCCTTTGATTGTGTGGATCATAACAAACTGTGGCAAGTTCTTAAAGAGATGGGAGTACCAGACCATCTTATTTGTCTCTTGAGAAACCTATATATGGGCCAAGAAGCAACAGTGAGAACTGGACACGGAACCACTGATTGGTTCAAAATTGGGAAAGGAGTCCGGCAAGGCTGTATACTGTCGCCCTGCCTATTTAACTTATATGCAGAGCACATCATGAGAAAGGCAGGGCTAGATGAATCAAAAGTTGGAATTAAGATTGCTGGAAGAAATATCAACAACCTAAGATATGCAGATGATACCACTCTAATGGCAGAAAGTGAAGAAGAACTAAAGAGCCTCTTGTAGCGGGTGAAGAAGGAGAGTGCAAAAGCTGGGTTGAAACTTAACATTAAGAAAACCAAGATCATGGCATCTGGCCCTCTCAATTCCTGGCAAATAGATGGGGAAGAAATGGAAGTAGTGACAGATTTTATTTTCCTGGGCTCCAAGATCACTGCAGATGGGGACTGTAGCCAAGAAATTAAAAGTCGCTTGCTCCTCGGGAGGAAAGCCATGGCAAATCTAGACAGCACATTAAAAAGCAGAGACATCACCCTGTCAACAAAAGTGCGTATAGTCAAGGCTATGGTCTTCCCAGTAGCAATGTATGGCAGTGAAAGTTGGACCATAAGAAAGGCTGAGCGCCAAAGAATTGAGGCCTTTGAACTATGGTGCTGGAGAAGACTCCTGCGAGTCCCTTGGACTGCAAGGTGATCAAACCGGTCAGTCCTAGAGGAGATCAACCCTGACTGCTCTTTAGAAGGCCAGATCCTGAAGTTGAAACTCAAATACTTTGGCCACCTAATGAGAAGGAAGGACTCACTGGAGAAGAGCCTAATGCTGGGAAAGATTGAGGGCAATAGAAGAAGGGGACGACAGAGAATGAGGTGGCTGGATGGAGTCACTGAAGCATTAGGCGTGAGCTTAAGTGGACTCCAGAAGATGGTAGAGGACAGGAAGTCCTGGAGAAACGTTGTCCATAGGATCGTGATGGGTCGGACATGACTTCGCAGCTAACAACAACAATTATTTTGCAAGTGTAAAACATAAATTAATACAATTATTGTATTAATTTTGACAGCCAGCGATAAACACGAGCACAGAGCAAGACTAAGTGGATCCAGTAGAGTACTGAATTTCCACACTACATATATCAGCCTATCACTCAAAAATTATTTTTCCTTATGTAACAGAAATGAAGAAATGAATACATCATGACAAAGTCAAGCAACACATTTTTTTATGTGAGCATACAGAGCAAGAAATGTAGAAGAATTTAACAATATCTCACATGGGAAAAATGATATTTGGAAATATGATCACTTGAGGCATGCATATGTGGCTCTGTAAGGCCAGTTGCAAAGTTGGGATCATCCTTAGCCTAAAAACTAAAGCCAGCGTCCCAAAGAATGTTATGCTTATTTACTATAGATGTAAAAGAAATATCTGCAGATTTCTCTGGGAACTGCACATTCCTGCAGTTGTCTCATGGACAGGAGCAAAGCATAGAATCCCTTAAGGTTCCTCATTCGCTGATGAAAAAAAATTAAGTCAGACATGTTGCATGCATTTGAGAAAGTTGCTGATAAAACTGCTCATATCAGAAAGTTTACAAAGACAACAAATGTCATGAAAAGGGGGGGAAATATGAGGAAACCTACAACAACACTGACATCTCATTCTTGATCAGCTAAGAACGGGGTCTTCAAACTTGGCCCTTTTATGACTTGTGAACTTCAACTCCCAGAATTCCTCAGCCAGTGTCTGGCTGAGGAATTCTGGGAGTTGAAGCCCACAATTCATAAAAGGGCCAAGTTTGAAGACCCCTGAGCAAAGAAGAACAAAGATGAAGGAGCTGTGGTGGCGCAGTGGTTAGAATGTGGTATTGCAGGCTAATCCAGCTCACTGTCAGGAGTTCAATCCTCACCAGCTCAAGATTGACTCTGCTATCCAGCCTTCATTGCTATCTTTGGAGGGTGTCAGAACCAGGCGGGAAAAATAGTTTCTCTTCTGGTACAGTTGCATATAATCTAGGCTTGTCTCTATCATGGACTGGGAAGAAGATGAAGGCAATAGCTCAGGGGCATGAAAGACTCAAAGCTCAATAGATTTTATCTACCTGGAGACTACTATTGGATGGGGCCAAAATAAGAGCAGTGGCGAAAATACTACTTTAATGCCAATTCAGATAAGAATGACCTATGCTTGGCTGGCTGATGGGTTGGTGATAAGACATAGCCAACAACTTGGGGACATTTGAGCAAAAAGATGTTGCCAGAGTATGATTATGCTTGGGTTAGTGCAAGTGGGGAATGGCCTGGAGAAGACTTTTAATAAAGACCTTGGATTTATCCCTTCTGCAACCACTTTCCCATCCTTTCCTTTCTCTGATTTGTTTCCAGCCACAAAACTTTAAATTCTTCACTAGTCATTTCCAGGGCCGATGCTGCTTGCAATGCACCTCCTGCAATGGAATGTAAGAAAACCAGATCAAGGTATTTCCCTAGATGGAGACTCATGATTTGCAGGTTGATAACTGGTCTTCATCAGTAAATCTCCCAGTGGATAGGAAAAGACTTCCATCTTTCAAGTATTTAAAACCTGTGCAGTATTGGCATAGCTGAGGGGTCCTTGTTGCTCTCTGAGCTTTGTTGTTTTCTTCAGATGTTTCACTATCCAAACTAGATAACAACATCATTGAGCACTAGTCATGTTACCTAGTTTGGGTAATGAAAGGTCTGCAAGGAAACAACCAAGTTCAGGGAGCATCAAGGGCCCCTCATTTCAACCCTGAGCTACAAATATTCTCCTCTATCGGTTGGCATAATTGGCAGAAGAGAAGGCATTAGTGGGTGTGTGGCTTTTGGAGAGGGTGAGCTGGAAATACTCTTATCAATTGTACCCAAGAATGCAGGCTTTCCAAAGTAGCAAATTGGTTGGGTGGGGGGAAACCCCTTCTGACAGGCCCCGAACCTAGACAGCTCATGCTGTGATTGTAGAAGCCATTGTTAACAAGCTAAAGTGACATATCGTATTGCAGGTTAAAGAGAGGAATATCAAATTAATGGTCAGAAATAAACCCCCTGCTTTTGTCTGGAAAGCTGTCATCCGACCCACCCAGCAATTTATTTTCAGAGAGGGCCCTTAAAAGAACAAAAAGAACTGGCTTGGCTCACATGCAATCCTCTGGATGGGTGGGGCTATTGTTGTCACTGAAGGGATAAGGATCAGCTTTGTATCTTCAAGATCTAGTATCCTAGGGATATTTAGATGCAAATTTAAGATGTTTTGCAAACCTTTCTCCCCACTCCTTCTCTCTTGTTAAAATATAGCCTTTTAGGTCAGACCAACAACCTTATTTTTCCAGTTATGTTTGGCCGGCAAGGCCATGCTAGCTGTATGTGTTAATGTTTATTCATTCATTCATTCATTCAATTTTTATGGTCTCCCAGCCACTCTGGGTGATGAACAAAATTAAAAATTAGGTAAAAACAATTATAATAGCAAAATCATTAAAGTGCATTTAGCGGAGACTAAATCATACACTGAGGAGATCAACCCTGACTGCTCTTTAGAAGGCCAGCTCCTGAAGCTAAAACTCAAATACTTTGGCCACCTAATGAGAAGGAAGGACTCACTGGAGAAGAGCCTAATGCTGGGAAAGATTGAGGGCAAGAGAAGAAGGGGATGACAGAGAATGAGGTGGCTGGATGGAGTCACTGAAGCAGTAGACGTGAGCCTAAATGGACTCCAGAAGATGGTAGAGGACAGGAAGGCCTGGAGGAACGTTGTCCAAGGGGTCGCGATGGGTTGGACACGACTTCGCAACTAACAACAACAACAACAAATCATACACCATAAACACCAATCTAACAAAAAAAATGGTTGTACAGTTATTCCAGCACATCTGGATACTGGACATTGCTATATCATAATTGTGAGCTGGTGCCTGAATCACCATATGAATGTTGAGGACACTATGACAGCTGCAGTTATACGTTTCCTTGTTAAGTGCTGCTGTATCTTCCAATAATCCCTTTGTAATGGTATAATGTATGGAGATTTAAAGCTCAGTGCATGGAACTAGACAATTTGATGCAATCCAAAAAAATCAGTATGAACTTTCAAAAGCTACATGATCTTTTGCAGAAAACACTTGCATAGAATCTTTTAGCAGGATGTAGATCAGACATGTCAAACACAAGGCCCGGGGGCCGGATCCGGACCGCAAAGTGGTTTCATGCGGCCCGCGAAGCCATCCTGGAAACAGTGAGGGAACGGCCCCCGCTGCCCTGGCCCAGAGACCCTCCTTCTGCCAGAGACCCTCAGATCTGTCCCACTCCTGCCCAGACCCCCATAGGCACCCTTGATGCGAATGAGGTAGAGCTGGCCACGCCCACCCAGTAGGCCATACGCACTCTAGCCACGCCCACCCGGTAGGCCACGCCCACCCTGGCCATACCCACCCGGCCCCCTGACGGCAACCGCAATGCTGATGCGGCCCTCAATGAAATTGAGTTTGACACCCCTGATGTAGATGGACAATCTATTATATTTTATGGAAGATAAGTCATGGCAACTGGACTTCTTTTCTGTTTTGGTTTGAAATATTTCGCTGTTTATCCAAATACAGGTAGCCCTCAGCTTACCATGACTCAACTTCCAGACAATTCTACTGGGATGACTGAGCATCTTCATCAATATGGTGTGTCTTCTAATGGTACAGGTTTTGTGATTTTCTTTATATAAAGCAGCAATAAGCCACTCTGAGCCCTCCAGATTCAAGTCAGTATGGCCAATCAGGAAAAAAGTCTGGAATATGGAATCTAAAATATTAATGTGGTGCTGTCTATCAGGAATTTTGGAGTGGTAGAATAATGGCCAACTTTCTTTTTTAACCAGTTTCTGCCTTGTTAGTAAAATGTGGATGATCAAAATGCTCTTTTAAAACATTTAAAAATGTTTAAAGTAGCCGTTCGTTCAGTGACTGTACAAAGTTACAATGGCACTGAACGAGGAGAATTTGTGAGGGGTCCTTGTAATTGTGGCTGTTACATTGCAGTCATATGATCATGATTTGGGCGCTCGGCAACCAGCTCCCAATTTTGACACTGCAGTGTCACACATTGCCATTTGCGACCTTCACTTTTGGGTTCCAACAAAGTGAATGGGGAAGCCAGCAGAAAGTTACAAATCGCAATTGCGTGATGCACTTAATGGTTGTGTGTGATTCTCTTAATGACCACAACCAGAAGTGTTAGAA
This sequence comes from Vipera berus, assembly GCF_964194415.1. NCBI lineage: Eukaryota > Metazoa > Chordata > Lepidosauria > Squamata > Viperidae > Vipera > Vipera berus. The sequence goes on along the minus strand of NC_138203.1, from coordinate 72,378,235 downwards.
TTGCTGTTTTTAGATTGGCACAGCCACATAATTTTTTGCCTTATGTCCACATCACTTAGCAACAGAATTGCTGTTCCTAATTATGGTCAATAACTGAGGACTACCTGAATACAAAAATATTGTTGAAACTTTTAGAAGTTGGGTTCTAGCCATCAATAGCACATAATCCGAAACATGTGATTAAGGAGATTTTGTAAACCAAAGGCCAAAATGAAGCAACTCATTCTTAAATATACAAATACATCATGACATTCTCAGAGAAATGCTGCCAATGTGCATATATTAATTATAAAGTAAAAATATCATTTCTCCCCATCTGAGTGAGGTTGGTATTGGATCCTCATGCCTTCTCACTATCCCAATAAACCATGCAGGAAATTTATTCAGTGTTGGGATGGAATAATAATTTGTCATTAAAACATGCCTTAGGTTTTCTAATGAGAGAAGCAGAGAGGTTCAGTAAAACAGAAAAGTGTGACATTTATCAATGAAATAGAATTACATTCAATAGGTTCAGGTCTTATAAGTCCATAATGTTTACCAGTAAATCCTAAAAATAATCATTCCGCTTCCAAACTGGCATCTCTCAGATATATTGGTAAGCTGGCTTTTCTCCTTCAGATCATTTTCTAAGATCCTAGTTTTAATTATTTAGTTTTATTCATTTATAACATAAAATATAAAATTACCAAAGCAAATAGTAGGGGTGGAAAAATTTGGAACTCTGATTTTATATATGGTGATGGCAGCAAGATTGCTCAATGCAGAAAAGTGGAAGGATGCCTCGATTCCTACCATGGATGAAGAGTTACAAAAGCTGATGGAATTAGCAGAGATGGCCAAATTGACTGTGCTGATAAAAGAAAAGAACATAAGTACCTCTGTTTCTACTTGGAAACCGCTTCTGGACTTTGTCCTTGAGATGGAAAAAAATGATATCATGATTTTGGGTTTTACCGATTAGACCAGACATGTCAAACCCTCAACGTCACATGATGTTGTGCAACATATTGGAGCCTTTTCACCATTGCCGGCAATGGGGTGGGCGCGGCTTCCAGATGACACGTCCGGCCTGCAGGCCGGCAGTTTGACACCCCCTGGATTAGACTGATTTGCTGATACAGAAATGGCTAGTGCATACTACTATAGAAATGTAAAAAGTTGAGATTTGATTTTAATGTCTGATTTTACTGCAACAGAGAGAGTCGGAAGTCAATGCCTTTTGTTTCTTCCCCTCCCTTTCTTCACACCTTTTTTGTTTTCCTTTTTTCCACTGCTGTCGTATTTGCTGTCCTTCAGATAATTGAACTAAGCCCAGATATTCATTTTGACCAAACCCAGGTAGGGTTCATTTGGAATTGTAACATCTAAGTGGGGCTACATAGATAATATAGGGACGCGGTGGCTCAGTGGGTTAGGACGCTGAGCTTGTCGATCAGAAGGTCGGCAGTTTGGCAGGTCGAATCCCGAGTGCCGCGTAACAGAGTGAGCGCCTGTTACTCGTCCCAGCTTCTGCCAACCTAGCAGTTTGAAAGCACGTAAAAATGCAAGTAGAAAAATAGGGACCACTGCGGTGGGAAGGTAACAGCGTTCCGTGCGCCTTTGGCGTCCAGTCATGCCGGCCACATGACCACAGAGACGTCCTGGGACAAGTGCTGGCTCTTCGGCTTTGAAACGGAGATGAGCACCGGCCCCTAGAGTCGGAAACGACTAGCACGCATGTGCGGGGGAACCTTTACCTTTACCTTTACATAGATAATAGGTAATCTAAACCTGATACCCCATGGCTTCATATTTTTTTATATCAAAGGAGGAGAAGAAGAGGGTCACATTTTGCCTCAATACATTTTAATCTGCTTCTGATTCTACTGAGGATAATTATGAATGAAACGTGATCAGGCTATGAATTATCCTTGCAAAGTCAAAAGTGTATTATTTGTTCAGCCTGGTTTATTTAAAACTAAATTCAGAATCATCTAGAGAAATACAGTAACTTTTATAGACAGTTCAAATCTTCAGTGATGACATCAAAATGAAATCTGGATTGGATATGGGTGAGATAAAAATGGAAAAATTGGACACAGGTGGAATTGAACTATGGAACAACACTAACATCAAAGCACTGACAGTGGAGGAAGATTATAAATATTTGGAAGCAAATAATATTCTGTATGCTTAAGTGGAAAAGACACCAGCACCAAATATGTACAAGTTTAAAAATCAAAGCTGAATTGTGGTAATACAAGAAGAAAATTAGTGTCTGTGGTTTGTTTCAAATGAAGTAGACAATGGAAGATGAAATCAGAGGTCTAAATGATTACATAAAAGCAACCGAAGAGAGGAAGTCAATACATATATTCAAGAAGAAAAACATTTTGAATGTGACAGAATAAAAGGTGGAATACAAAACTGAATAGCTGCAACATCAAAAAAATGATAGCTACCTCACCCCCCACAGCTCCTGGCTGCCAAATAGGTGAAAAGGTATCTGCCTATGCTGCACACCTCCCTGGGGAGGCAAAAGAAAAAAGATATTTGAATCACTAATTACACCCCCCACCACTCTTTCTTAAATATATCCTACAAGCTCAATAGTTTTCTGCATTATTTTACTTTTTATTCCACCTGTCAGTTAATATCACCCATTTTTTGCAACCACTGTCAATGACACTAGTCATATTTTCCAAGAGAATTTTTTTAATTCTTCCCTTTTATCCTTGCACCTGGATCTTTTCTTCCAGTTGCTGAGGTGAAGGCATTTTAAACTGTTGACTTGTCATTGCCTCCTTGAGATTTAATTTAACTTGATACTTCTTGCTTTGTTCCATTTCCATGTAAATCCATCTTTTAACAGTTGCTGTTAGGCCACCCCAAAGCTGTCTTCACCAGGAAATCACTTCCTTAGTTTAATGCAAGGCCTATAAGATAATTCACGCACCCCCATCCCACCCCACCCGCCACCATCTTTTTCTTTTCATTTTAGTTCTGGCAGTGAAAAGCTGACAGCTAGTCCAGCACCCTGATTCACTCAGAATTATTGTCTGAATAAAAGTGGATCCTTTTGAAAACTTTCTGACAATTATACCGCAAGATGGGAGATTAAATTGTATTTGTCATCGAAGACACGCTTGCGGGAGAATGTCTTCTCAGCCCCACACGCACTTTCCAGCCTTGGGGAAGGGAGTGGATTGTGCCTGTAAGAACATGAAGTGGTTCCCCTTGCAGGCTTTGAGGATAAAATAAATCTGCTGATGGCAATTATAAACAGATTTAGCAATTCAGATGAGGTCACGGGGCTCTTTGCAGGTGAAATCTGGGGAAGGGTCACTTAAAGCTTCTCGTCATCATTTTGCCCTTTTAAATGTCTTCATCTTAAATAAATAATACATATACATATAAGGCTGTGTTCCACATACACGTATAAGGTGCTGTTTTCCATCCAAATAGGTACCGTATTTCTGGTTGAAGGGCCTGGTTGATGAACAAAATTATATGTATGGGTGTGGAACCTTCTGGAACTGCTGAAAGACTTACCACACAGTCCTTTCAGCCGTTTTCAAGAAGTTCCACACCCATTCGCATTATTCAGGTGACCTGGAGGGCACATATAAACCTCTAAGTGACCTCAGCCACTCTGAGAAAGAGTGCTAATGTCCAGACGACTGCAAGGAATATAAATCCTTCCATCCTCCACCATTCAGTCAGAACTGAAGAAGCTTCTTGGATGAGAAGTGAAAAATCTTCAAAGAAAAAACAAAGTCCAGTTGCCTTTTGAAAAAACACCTTTGGGATATGGATAAAACTCAGTCTTATTGCATACCTGTTGTAGTCCCACCCAAGGTGAACTAATCAGTTTGGTTTTATCAGTAACTTAAGAAAGCTCTGACGACTGCACTACCTGGAGACAGAGGCAACAGTTGGGGTTGACCATAGGATAACAAATTTCACACTAGTATAGCTTTCAGAGGGTCAAATCAAGGCACTAATAAATTGATCTTGACCTTGACGTTGAGCCTGAATCAGCTTTTGACCGATTCAGGCTCAACTTCAAAGTCAAGGTCAATTTATCAGTGGGAAAGATCCCAAAATGTATTAGATCTGTTAAGAAATTTTGCTTTGGTAATCATATTAAAGCCTCACAAATAACAAGATTCTACACTGAGGCCATGGAAGGTGACTTATAAATTGAAGAATACTGAGATGTCTTTTATGAACACCAAAATATGAATATTACCAGTGATTACTCAAGCAAATGAGGTAACCTTTAGCCAATTGATGCTATAACATTATGAAAAATGTTGCATCCTATGAGTATAATATCAGGAATTAGGATGCTTTGCTGGTAGGTCAACAAAGAGTCATTTTCCCCCCCAAAAACCCCAGACTCTTGGAATTTAAATTCCCCAAACTAATTCTGTCTTGTACACACACATAAACATACAGGCATATACACATTGTTTCTGTTTGTATATCTCCCCCATTAACTTCAGGAAAATCAAATGACGGAATAGATAAAGAGCAGGGTAACCAGCATAGGCCAATATTTACTCCCCAATCTTCTACCATTTTTGCAACAATACTGCAGAGGATGATCAGGCGGTTTCAGCACATCTTATGAGGAGTTAGAATGAGCAGTCATTTTTGTAACAGTGACATGATTCCTAAAAACTAGCAACCATTCAGTTAGTTCTGCAGCTTTTTTTTGCAGGCCTATACATGTCATTTGTATTCATGCATTAACATTAAACAAAATCCAAATACATTCTGAGTTCATGCCCTGTGACACAGCTATTCTCTATTCCTGGAAAACCTTCATCTCAGGAGTTTCAAATCTTATAGAACAGACACCCTCTTGTTTTAGTACCTGATTACCGCCCAGAGTTGTTTCAATACAAGATGGGCAGCAAATAAATTTAACAAATAAAATGAAATAAAGTCTGTGCTGTGTCATGAAATTGCTCTTTAACAAACCATTTAAAAATAGCATTCTTGTTGAAAAATAAAGTTTATTTCATTATTGCCTACTGCTTACTTTACTAGAGCAATACCATTATCACATTTTGGTTTTTAGAAGTCCTGAAAATGACTTCAGTGGAACATCCTGGATGTCACTGTAGCTTTACTAAAATGTGTGATGGATCACCTACTATTGGACTTGCGTGAATATGCATCCAGCAGCAAATGCACTAAAAACCTCCAAAGGCTCCTTTTCCCATGAAATAGCAACAGCAGGGGCATAAACTGGATTCAGTAATAATGACCTTGACTTCAGTGCATATAGATCTGCTGTTTGGCTTAACAGAAGAGAACATTTGTAGCTTAGGGATGAACTGTGGGTGAGTCCTTGGTGCTCTCTGAGCTTGGTTGTTTCCTTGTAGACGTTTTATTACCCAACTCGGTAACATCATCAGTGCTGGAAAGGAGTAGGATTTGCTCTCTTTTTATACACATGATTTGCCCTACCAGTGCTGGTTGGAGTGGCCTTGGCGGTTCCTTGATTAGGCTGTTGTTTACTGTTTGGCTTATCTTCCTGGAGTAGAGGATGGGAAGCAGATAGAGAAATGCAAACGTTTTCCACTTTTCCTTCCATCCCATCTTTGACTCCCAGCAGGGCACAAATCCTTGAATGTCAGAGGATTTGGGCACTTCCCATGCTCTGCCCCTACCCTGATCAGAAGTCTGACAGCATATCTAGCACCATAGAAAGTGGAGCAGCTAAAACAATTGGCATATCTTAGCCACCGTGAAAGGTTTCAATAACTGCTTCTTCCAGCTGGGTGAAAATTGAAGACTGCTCTATGAAATCCCACCCAACGGCTTCTTTTTAATCCCCCCCCCCTTTTCTAAATGGAGATACGATTATCCTTCTGCAATCTGTGCTCTTTCTCAGCCATGCTAAATGGCTATTCGGCTTGCCAAAGGAAAGTGCGATAGATTTCCAGATAACACTTCATTGTACCGGAGCAGATGAATATCGAATGCCCGGGATATGTGAAATGAAGCAAAGTTTACCCTGTCAGAGCCACTTAGTATTAATCATCTTCAAATGACGTGGCCATCAGATGGTTCCTTGCAGCTAACAAGCTCATACAGGCAGGCTTGTTTGATGGCGACCGAGTGAGACTATATAAGCAACCTGCCACCAACCTTCCTTCATAGGAAAGGAGAAAGGTCTTCTTTCTAATATCTTTCCTCACCAGAGGTGTTGAAATCTCCTCCCCGCTCTGCAGCCATTTTTAAGAATGCTGTATCCATTCAGGTTGACTTCATTCTCCTGCCACCGGCACGGCCCATCAATAACCTGGTTCCTCTGACCACCTGCGTGAAAGTGGGGCAAAGGACTGGGCCAACTCGGGGGGCACCCCATAAAAATAACATTTCTTAGAGATGAGAAAGTGAGAAGCAGGAGAAGAAGAAAAGCTGTGACCGCAGCGCCGTGACTAATACTGGAATTGAGCAAAAAGACGGATCTTATTTCAGGAGGGGGAATAGTTAGCTACTAAAGCTCTTGTTGAATGATTTCAGGAAGTGTATGTGTTTTTCTTATTTCAACTTTTTTTTCTTTCAGAGCTGGTTCTCTAGCCTGGTCATGAACAGGGCCAGAAAAGTATAGAGCAAAACAGCTTTTTTCTCGCTTTTGCTCTGTGTCCCCCAAAGTGTCTCTTTCAAGAAAACAAAGCTGTCCCAAGACACATTTTTTTGTTTTGCAATACAGGCCAGCCCTGAGACTATGTAGCTGCCCAGTTGAAGATACTGGTGAGTCCCTTCATGATATGGTCAGGATGAGGTTAGCTCGTTAATGGTTTCTACATCTACAACAAAACCACAGCACCCCTTTGACTTTGCTTCTTCTAAAATCAGGAGGATTTAATGTTTTAGTCTCCTCCACTTTGATAATCATGTTCAGAAGTCAGAACTTTACCTTGAAGTAGCTTGGCATTAAAAAAAAATACACGTTCATTATCCTTAAGGCATCATGCTGCAGGCTCCAGCAAATGTGGGCATGTGCCTGATGTCATGACTCATGTATGAAAGGGATAGAGCTTGTGTCATAAGGGTGCCATGCGGCTTTCATTCTTCTGCCCACAACCTTTCTGGACAATTCATTCAGGATATCTGTTTCGGGAGTGCAGGAGCATGAACAAATGCCTGCCTGCAACTCAGGATCCCGTAGCAGCTCTTAAAGAAAAGGTTACATTGCCCTTATATAATCCTGGAAACAGATCTGGCGGCTTTGATGAGTTGCAGACAGAGCTTCATTCATGCTCCTATGTGTACAAAAACACTTTTCTGACATGAACCAAAGCCCTAGTTTCATTAACGTTTAGAATCTACTTTCTGGCATTTAAATTTATTAATTCACGTTCTGCACTCTGGAGTGACCAAAACAACAACAGCAACAATCTTCATCTATTTTGGGGTGTGTGTGTCTGTGTGACATCTGTGGAGGGATTTCACTAGTGCTATTTTAAATCCCTTTCACAAAACTGAATTTACCCAGATCATTCTTTATGTCTTTATAGGACTCTATAGTTCTTAGTCTCTCATGATTCCCATTGTCCGTCTCTGAATATATTCCGGGTTCTCTAAATCTTTCTTAAAGTATCATGCCTCAAAACAGATACTGCCCTTAAGATGCTGGAGACACAAATCCATAAGTGTTGACTTTTTGCACTGTGTGTTCTATGGACCACTAATGACATTGACAGAGTGAAATTAGTAAACAGGGTTTCATATCCAAACATAGAATGGAAGGGTTCAAATGAACCTTGGAGATTGCCTAGTTCAGGGATCCCCAATCCCCGGTCCATGGACCAGTACCGGGCCGCAGCATGCCAGCAACTGGTCTGCGCAAACAAGCAAAGCCCCATCCATGGGATGCAGGCAGCACAGAAAACCACGCCCCTTCCGGTCCACGGAAAAACCTCTCTCCACGGAACTGTTCCCTGGTGCCCAAAAGGTTGGGGACCTCTGGTCTAGTTCTCAATGTCCCACTTCTGATCATAAGACTGATACTTGTAGATATTTGTCTTCTGTGTTTCCTGCAGAAAAAATATTTCCCCCTTCTCCTTTCTCCCACATTGGGGAGAAAAGCTTAATGACACGTCCCTTCTGTCAGAGCATGGAACTATAGGTAGCAAATAAATTTTATTACAGTGTGATTGCATTTTGGGTGCTCAGCAACCGGCCTGCATTTATGGCCACTTGTAGCATCCCATTGTCTTGTGATTGCAATTTATGTTTTTTGCTAGAAATTGGCATTTACTTCTGGTTTTCAGAAAAAAAACACCCATTGTGGACAATGGATTCACTTAATGACCACAGATTTGCTTAACAAACAGCCAAAAAAATGTCATAAAATTGAGTTAGTCATGGGATGGTTAACAACTGGTATAATTTACAACTGTAAATCTAGGCTCAATTACAGTCATAAATCAAGATTACCTACACTTGTCCTTTTGGATTTTAAATGTCTGACTCTGGATATTCTTAATGTATTCATATGCTTGTTTGTTTGTTTCAGTTTTTGTATACCACCAGATTCCAAAATAACTCCAGGCAGTTCGCAAATATACGAGTCCAAAAAAAACACAAATAGCTTTATCCGTAAAATTTTCTCTTAAAAGCTCAAGATCGTGATGAAAGCATTAATCTCCCATAAAAGAACTTTTATAATGAAATCCCATCTCCTGCTTGACCTGTAACTTTTTTTCCTCCAGGAACCTCTTAACTAGGATACTTAATGATAATAGAAGTTGTTGGTTGATTGTTTTTCCACTCAGTAGGTGACATTGAGTAGGAGGGGAAAGTAAACTGGAGAATCCATCAGTTGTTCCTCTGAAGTTGTCCTACATTAAATCTGTCGGTGCAAACCGTTCAGTGGTCTCCGTGCTGAAGCACATTGAAGCTAAGCCATGGAGGCACTGCAGTTATGTCACCATATTGACTCAAGGCCTGGAGGATGGATGTTAATGTAGCTCTGAAGAATTGCAGACAGCAGCTGGTCTCACTCAGGGTTGAATTTTCAAACCTTTTGTGGAAGGCTATAAAAGTGTACCTGCTTAGCATGAAGTAAATCTCAGGTTCAGCATGTGATCTGTCTAGGTAGTTTTTGAGAAGATCCTTGCACGAAACTCTGAAGCTATTTGGAGCCAACAGCAGTGAGGTAGCAGGGAGCCAATAGCAGATCATGTCACCATGGTATCCACAAGGGAAGACAAGAAGGAGCACACATGACCAGATAGGCATGGAAACACCATCATAGAAATCCTGTGACTTTATGGATGCCCTTCAGATGTTAGGACACCAATGCTTAATGGTAGCAGTTGCATGGTGATATCACTGCTTATGTATCATTAGGGTGTCCCTGTGGTTTTTGTGGGTGCTGTTACATATCATTCTCCATTTGCAGCTCAGATATGGTACGTCTAAATGCTTTCACTTGGAGAAAAGCAATTTGTTATATCTATTGTTTGGAAGTGTGACCACGGATTGCCTGGAATTCTATCTATACTTGTTACATGGGGATTTTTAGCCTTGCAAATCCTGTTGCATTTGGCTCAGTTGACTCCAAATCTTTCTCCACAGACACAGTTTGTCTTGGTACTGACAGAAGCCTAAGGGGAGGCAATTATTTGAGAAGTCAAAATTATCCACACAGTGTTACCATCATATGATCATTCTCTTTCTTTGTGACAAGGCATGAAATCTCATTTTCTCTGACCATAATCCAATGTATCTAATTTGTTTCTTATTTTCATGATTTATACAGGGCCTTAATTATAGTTGGTCTAGAGCCACAGGGGGGAAAAGACATTAAACAGGTGTCTAATTATTTCATAGCACCGATTAGTGTTCACCAAGTAACTTCACACCCACGTATCAATCTAGCTGGTAATTTTTTAAAGAACTTGTTCCCAGAAAAATGACACTAAGTCCGGAATGTATTTCTCTTTACATTCAAAGAAGACCCATTTTGAGTCTAATAATGTTGGCAATGAACTCAGTATAAGAGGATTAAAACATGACAGGTATAACATTTTTCAAACAGTAGAAGATAAATCCAAAGAAAGAGAAAAGAGGAAAAATGCAAGAAACAAATAAACAATTTCCAACCTTCTTCTCAAACAGATATTTACAAACTTATTATCCCTCCTTCTTCTTGGATAGTACATAAATCCTTTCAATCCCTTTATTTAATCTACACCTTCTTCAGTCCTCAGATCCATTAATCATCATTTCATTTGTTTCTGCTTTCGTCAACAAGTCCATACAAAGTTTCCAGTGTTTCAAAAAAGTACTTGCTTTTAATTAGAAAACAGTTGATAAGAGATGCCATTAAGAAACAAACGTGGATATTTGATCCAGGAGGAATTATTCTTAACGTCTTGAATGATTTGGGATAGATGAAATGCCATGGCAAATTTTCTACAAGTTGATTATAACAGTTGGTTAACAACGAGCTTTGTTTTTGTTTTAACCTTGTTTTTATTATTATTATTATTATTATTATTATTATTATTATTATTATTATTATTATTATTATTATTGTTGTTGTTGTTGTTGTTGTTGTTGTTGTTGTTGTTGTTATGGTTTTGTTGTTGCTGTTGTTGTTGTGGCATAATTTGTAGCAATGTTAGCTACAAACAGTGGTGAGATTCAAATATCTGAACAACTGGTTCTCTGAGTGGATGCAGGCCTGGGCCTCCGAGGCCTAGTACAGACTTCCAGAAGTGGCATCCACGCACTTCTGCTGGGCTGTTCTAGACCTGGGAGGCCTCATCCAGGCCTCTAAGGCCTAGAACAGACTTCCAGAAGTGGCATCCATGCACTTCTGGTGCGCCATTATAGGCCTGGAAGGCCTCCTCCAGGCCTCCGAGGCCTAGAACAGACTTCTGGAAGCAGTGTACATTCAGCTGGTTCTCTGAACTCAACAAAATTTAGCTACGGGTTCTGCTAAACCAGTGTGAACTGGCTGAATCCCACCACTGGGTGCAAACATATGTTTGGATTTCAAGATATATGTGACTTGATCCCTAAACTACTACAGCTGCCATATACACACAGAATTCCACTCTACATAATAAAAGGGGTTCAGTTATATAGTATGTTAACATTATTTCTAACATTATGTTTCTTATGTCTATTTTAAGGGACCTAAAATTCTCTGATGCCAAATGCCAAATGCCAATTTCTGTATTTCACTCCTTTTTAATATTTTTTTTATACAAGCTTTTTGTTTAGCCTAAGTCCTGAAAATAAGATAGCATATAGCATTCCAATCCCCCATGATGATAAGGACATAATTTTTTGGTGTTAATTCTTTAAGGTGCTGTGGGGCTTCATAGAACCAGTCAATTTCATCCTCTTCAGCACCAGTGGTTGGGGCATCGACTTGGACTACTGTGATATTGAATGGTTTGCCTTGGATTCGCACTGAGATCATTCTGTCATTTTGGGGATTGTATCCCAGTATTGCTTTTCCTACTCTTTTATTGACTATGAAGGCTACTCCACTTCTTCTGAGGGATTCTTGCCCGCAGTAGTATACCTGATGGTCATCTGAATTAAATTCACCCATTCCTGTCCATTTTAGTTCGCTGATTCCTAAGATGTCGATGTTCAGTCTTGTCATCTCTTGTTTGACCACATCCAGCTTGCCTTGATTCATGGATCTTACATTCCAGGTTCCTGTGGAGAAAAAATCTTTACAGCATCAGACTTTCCTTTCACCACCAGATGCATCCATAGCTGAGCGTCCTTTTGGCTTTGGCCCAGTCGCTTCATTCTTTCTGGCGCTACTAGTACTAGCCCTCTGCTCTTCCCCAGTAGCATGTTAGGACACCTTCCGACCTGAGGGGCTCATCTTCCAGCATCATATCTTTTTGCCTTTGGGCACTGTCCATGGGGTTTTCATGGCAAAGATACTGGAGTGGGTTGCCATTTCCTTCTCCAGTGGATCACATTTTGTCAGAACTCTCTACTATGACCTGTCCGTCTTGGGTGGCCCTGCACAGCATAGCTCATAGCTTCATTGAGCTATGGAAGCCCCTTCGTCACGACAAGGCAGTAATCCATAAAGGGAGGGTTAACGTTATGTTTGCGTTGTGCTTAAGGAGCCTAGTTTAACATACTGTATTTCAGTGCTTTTTCCTCCTATTTTTATTACAAAATTCCTCAGGCAATTGTGTTAGAAGAGTTCAGTTAATTGCAACTACACATGTTTGCAGGTCTCTGGCATCATGACCTTTGCTCTTCATGTGGCAAAAGTTTGCTGGAATGAGCATTGACAGGTATAGATTTCTGACAAATTCTCAAATGGTGCTACCCGACAGCTGTTTCTCTTTCTGACCTACAGATGGCAGTGAACCTTCACACTTAAATAAGAAATATCAAACATGGCGTTTCTGCTTCAGACTTTGGAGCAGAGAACAAGTTACCTACCAATCAACTGAAGTCCTTTTAGGGATAGCATGAGTCAGTTGCCTTTGGTAAGACTCGGATTGCTTTCACTGAAAGAGGGAATGTGTAAAAATGCCGAGCAATAACATTCTCTCTGGAGCAAATTCAAACTGGCGAAGTCAAATATCGTAACATTACTGAAAGCAAGCAATGCATCCAGGAGAAATGAACAGTATAATTAGGGAAGACAAGTGAAACAAAAGTGGTAAGAAAAACCACTTCAAGGAAACAATGTAAGATTCAGAAGGAAGAAATGGTTTCAGGTTGTGACTGTAAGTATAACTTCCCTGTTCTGTTTACTTTACTGAAGACTTCAGCACTGCCTTATTTAAATTGCATTAGTCTTTTCTAAATCTTCTGGACTACAATACCCAACATTCTCTTTTAGCATGGCCTTCTACTGGCAAGGAATATTGTGGTTGGACATGTCTTTAGAGCGCTAGGTTGGAAAATGCTAATCAGGGTGAAAGTCTATTCTATCCAGATCTCCAAGTTCACATCTTCTTCTGGCATGGGAGTAGAGTAGAGACCGTTTCTTGTTAGTAGGTTAGTTACTCATTCATCTATGGCTGTTAACAGAGGCCATTAAATAATTTGATAAATGCTTCCCTACTCTGAAATGATTGTGTTCCCAGAAAAGTGTGTCAATTAGTGCAAGAGAAAAGTGTGTAAGTTAGTGAAAGAGAAAGAGTCTAATATTCAATAAAAGAGAGGGCAACAAAACAGTATTAAAGTTCCCAAGTAATAAGACAGTCATGCAATTGGAAAGAAAAGCAATTTTCTGCAAAAGTAGAAAATGGATAGGTATGGCAGGAAAATATTTTCTTTCCAGGAATGTTCTTCTCTTATTTTTTTTGTCTCTTAGTTGCACGTACAAAATAAATGTAGATGTACTTCGATAAATGCAGAATATTTGTACAACTTTTTGCTGCTAGTATAGGAAATAACCGATCAATGAACAATAAAATATATAGAGAGAAAAATGTTTGTCTCAAGCAGTGCTTTTTTTGTAAAAGAAAAAGGTGCCGGAACTCACACATGTCATAACATGTCATAACCCCAGTGATGCCCTCAACGTGATGTCCCGTTGCCTGGAGGCGGTTCGGGTCTGGATGGGGAGGAACAGACTTCAACTCAACCCCGACAAGACCGAGTGGCTTTGCATACCTTCATCCCGGGTTTATTCGGACATTCCACCTCTCGCTATGGGGGGTGAACTATTACCCCCCGTAGATAGGGCTCGCAACTTGGGAGTCCTCCTAGATTCACGGCTCACCCTGGAAGACCACATAGGAGCTGTGACTAGGGGGGCTTTCGCCCAGGTTCGCCTGGTGCGCCAGTTGCGGCCCTATCTAAGCCGGGATGATCTATGCACGGTCACTCATGCGCTCGTGACCTCTCGACTAGACTACTGCAACGCTCTCTACATGGGGCTGCCCTTGAGGACCACCCGGAAGCTCCAACTGGTACAGAATGCAGCCGCGAGAGTTGTGTTGGGAGTCTCCCGATACTCCCACGTTACACCTCTGCTCCGTGAGCTGCATTGGTTACCAGTTGCCTTCCGGGTGAGATTCAAGGTGCTAGTAATGGTATTCAAAGCCCTACATGGCAGGGGTCTGGAGTACCTGAGGGAACACCTGCTGCCGGCATCGACTTCCCTCCGCCCTGTGCGTTCCCACAGAGAGGGCCTCCTCAGGGTGCCACCAGTCAGAGAATGTCGATTGGTGGCCCCCAGGGGGAGATCCTTCTCTGTGGGCGCCCCGGAGCTATGGAACCAGCTACCAGTTGAGCTCCGGACGGCGCCCGACCTTCGCTCCTTTCGCCGCGAGCTAAAAACATACTTTTTTGAACAAGCTGGCCTGGCCTGATGAGGGGATTGGGGGGGGGTTGCTACTGTTTTTTATTAGGTTTTAATGATGTATTTTAGTATGTGGGCATTTATTTAATCTTGTTCTAACTTTTGTAATTTGTATTTTTATTCTTGCCCTGTTCACCGCCCTGAGTCCTTCGGGAGAAGGGCGGTATAGAAATAGTATTAAATAAATAAATATTAAATAAATATAACCCGCCTTGCCTACCCTACAAGGTTCCATCCAAAAAAGGTGCCGGAACTCCGTTCTGAGCATTCTATGAGAAAAAAAGCCCTGGAAGGGTTACATTACATTATTCACACACACACCACTCACATACTTTTACACACACACAAACAAACAGACACATACACACACCCATACCCATATAAAAACATACCACCTCGATCACAATTGCTGGAGAAGGATGAAATCTTGGTTCTGTCCACATGAAGCAAGTTGATGGGAGGAAAGAGCAAAGCTGTGTTCCTCTGCCCTCAGCCCTTAGCCCATTAATGCTACTTCAAACTACAGGCAGTCCTTGACTTACAATAGTTCACTGAGTGACTGTTCAGAGTTACAATGGCACTGAAAAAAGTGACTTTCTAAACTTTTCAAGCCATTACAGGTAGTCCTTGATTTACAGCCATTTGTTTAATGATCTTTTGAAGTGACAACGGCACTGAAAAAAGTGACTTATGACCATTTTTCACACTTGTGACCATTGCAGCATCTTCATGGTCACATGATTAAAATTCATACATTTGGCAACTGACTCATATTTATGATGGTTGCAGTGTCCCGGGGTCATGTGATCACCTTTTGTGACCTTCTGGCAAGCAAAGTCAATGGGGAAGCCAGATTCACTTAACAACCACGTTACTAACTTAACAACTGCAGTGATTCACTTAACAAATGTGTCAAGAAAGGTCATAAAATGGGGCAAAACTCACTTAACCTTTGTTTCACTTAGCAACATAAATTTTGGGCTCAATTGTGGCCATAACTTGAGGACTATCTGTATTAGTAATTTGCTGTTATTTGAACATGGTTACTGATACATGGTTACAAAGGAATAAATTGGGGGCAGGGCAGGCAATCATTCAGCTGATGAATTAGACCACAGCTGGAACCAGAATTACTGAGGAAGGCAGTTGTTAAGTGAATTGCACTTGATTGTATAACTTTTTTTGCCATTCTGATTAAATGAATCACTGCAGTTGTTAAGTGAATCACATGGTTGTTAAATGAATCAGCTTGCCCCATTGACCCTGCTTGTGGAAAGCTGGCTGGGAAGGTCGCAAATGGTGATCACGTGAGCCTGTCATAAATATATGCCAGTTGCCAAGCATCCAAATTTTGATCCTGAGACTGTGGGTATGCTGTGATGGTTGTAAGCATGAGGACCTGTTGTAAGTGTGAGAACCAGTCAGAAGTCACCTTTTCAGTGCCATTGCAACTTTGAATGTTCACTAAATCAATGATTGTAAGCCGAGGACCACTGTATGAAATAGTCTCCTTAAACACCGGTTTTAGTTTGTTCTTTAAAAACCTATTTTTTGTTATATAAATGGATACAGTCAGGTAAAGTTTCTGCTGCCTCTCATATGTCAAAATTAATTTTAAGCTTTGTATTACAGAAACCTCCTCACTGTATGTCTTTTGAAGACTGTTGTGTTGTAACATTTATATATTGATCTTCACTGCCTGTACTGGGAAATGTTTCAGATTTCTATTCGGACATACAGTAACAACAAAACATACTTTTAGTCTAAATCAGCGGGGTCCAACCTTGGCGACTTTAAGGCCTGTAGATTTCCATCCTAGAATTTCCCAGCCATTTATGCTGGGACCTGAAGTCCACAAGTCTTAAAGTTGCCAAGATAGGATATCCCTGATCTAGGCATAAAGGCTGAAAAAGCACATCAAATTAAGAAGATGGGTTAGGTTTATTCCACGGTGGTTAATTTCTTTTTATCAGGCAGGCCTGTAAAACCACAAAAACATCTTTTCTTGTGGTATTTGGCATTTTATTTCTCAGCCAAAATAAGGAAATGCATAAGTTCGTAGTGCAGCAGAGGGGGAAAAAAAGTCAGACAAAATTATAGGAAACTGAATATGTTTCTTATTTAGTCTTAGCTTTTCTGGAAAAGTTCCTGGCTGTATTTATGCATCCAAACCTAGTATGTTCCCCTGTGAAGCTTTGAAAGGTGATTGATTTCAAAATACTCTTCAAATAGTTTTGAAGTATGGAATCGAGCAAGGAATTGTGAAACACTCTGAGAGGTTCACGGTCCATTTGGAGCCTGGTGAACTTTTTGGCACTTTCTGGTTTCGCAGTCTCCACCACAGTTACATCTTGATTTCTAGACATGGCAAGGATTGAGGGACTAGTTGGCCAATGAGACATGCCAACAGGGGCATCTGCTTGGGCGGAGTGAGGTGGAGGAACAGTGGGCCAACATGGCAATCACAACTGTGTGATTGAAGCCCTGCCACTCTGTACATGTGTCCCTTCAGTTGCAGTTGCTCTCTTGGCCTGTTGCCATCACCCAGCAAGCATTTCAACTTCAGTGAGCTTATTTTTAAAACAGTTTTGATGTCTTTTAAAAAGTGCTAAGCTATCAAAGTGGACTTTCTGAACCAGTTCAGCAAAAGTTATCTAAAGGTCTTTGCTGGACAATTTGGCTTCTGCATGATCCTTGCCTCAGCCTCCTTGCCTTAAATCGGGTGCCGAGGGAATGATGTAAAATGTGTTGCAGAGAAATCCAGAATCATCCTGCTGAAATTTAGAAGAGGAATATGTGAAAAACAGCCTTCCGTCCTGCCTATTTTCATCCAGTTCTGTCTAAAAATGGAAACAGCTTCTTGATGCTTTCTCATGATGTTCTTTGGTGGGACTTCTACCTTGGAGACTGAGATAGGTTGCCATAATTGTTTGCTTCTGGCCACTTTTTGGCCTTTGACTCACCAATATACTTTCCCAGCTTATTACCGCTACGTGTTTTACTCTGATGCTTATTAAGCTTAACAATCTTTTCAGCAAAATGATCTTCAAATCACACATTCTAGATCAGGGGTCTTCAAACTTGGCCTTTTTATGACTTGTGGACTTCAACTCCCAGAATTCCTCAGCCAGCGTGCCTGGCTGAGGAATTCTGGGAGTTGAAGTCCACAAGTCATAAAAAGGCCAAGTTTGAAGACCCTTGTTCTAGATGGAGCTACGTATATTTTGAGCCTAGTGAATGCTTATTATTACAGAATAACAGAGTTGGAAGGGACCTTGGAGGTCTTCTAGTCCATCTCCCTGCTCAAGCAGGAAACCCTATACCAGGGGTAGGCAACCTTGGCTCTTTTATGACTCGCGGACTTCAACTCCCAGAATTCCTGAGCCAGCATGGAGTTGAAGTCCGCGAGTCATAAAAGAGCCAAGGTTGCCTACCTCTGCCCTATACCATTGGTTGTCCAATCTCTTTTTAAAAGCCTCCGGTGTTGCAGCACCCACAGCTTCTGGAGGCAAATCGTTCCACTAATTTGTTATAACTGTGAGGAAATTTCTCCTTAGTAATAGGTTGGTTTTCTCTCTTGATTAGTTTCCATCCATTGTTTCTCACCCTGCCTTCAGGTGCTTTGGAGAATAGGTTGATCTCCTCTTTTTTGTGGCAACCCCTGAGATATTGGAAGACTGCTATCATGTAACTCCTAATCCTTCTTTTCATTAGACTAGACCAGGGGTAGGCAACCTTGGCTCTTTTATGACTCGCGGACTTCAACTCCCAGAATTCCTGAGCCAGCTGGCTCAGCTGGCTCAGGAATTCTGGGAGTTGAAGTCCACGAGTCATAAAAGAGCCAAGGTTGCCTATCCCTGGACTAGACATACCCTGTTCCTGCAAACGTTCTTCATATGTTTTAGCCTTCAATTCCCTAATCATCTTTGTTGCTCTTCTGTACATGAGGGATATTGTTAGTTTTGTTTTTGTTTTTTAGTATGGGTGCTGTTGTTTGGTGCTCCTGGACAAGTCTGAGTGTATGGACAAATTCCTACAATTTTCTTGGCAAGATTTTGGAAGTAATTTGCTATGGCCTCCTTCCTAGAGGAACTGGCCCAAAATCAGCTGGCTGCCTGCCTGAGAAGGAACTAGACCTCCTTGTCTCTTGGTTTCTAACCTGAAGCCTTAACCTCTACACCACACTGGGTGTCTACATTTGTTGCACTTTCCCAATTTTGTGAACTGTAACTCTCACAAGTCCCAGCACCTGTCCACAAATGTTGTGAATTCTGGGCATTATAATTCAACACATTTGAATGACACTAAGTTGGTGCAAGCTGTTTTGCACCATATAACAAAAGCGATTGTCCTAAAATCAACTATAGGAAGTCCTCAACTTACAACAGTTCTCCTAGTGACCATTTGAAGTTAAAATAACGGTGAAAAAAGTGACTGATGACTCTTTTTCACACGTTCGACTGTTGCAGCATCCCCATGGTCATGTGATCAAAATTCAGATGCTTGGAAACTGGCATGTATTTATGACAGTTGGAGTGTCCCAGGATCTTGTGATCACCTTCTGCAACCTTCTGGCCAGCAAAGTCAAGAAGCTGATTCACTTAACAACCGTGTTACCCACTTAACCACTGCAGTGATTCACTTAACAACTGTGGCAAGAAAGGTTGTAAAAAGGGGCAAAACTGACTTAACAAATGTTTCACTTAGCAACAGAAATTTTGGCCTCAGTTGTGGCTGTAATTCGAGGGCTACCTGTATTTTAAAATATTTATACAGTGTATGGTCCATAAGAAGGCCATTTTTCAAAGAGGAATCCTGATAAGTCCAGCCCAGGCTGGCTACATTCCTGTTGTAAATGTAGATTCCTAGCAGGCCTTCCAGGCACAGAAAATACTGAACAGTATCATGTATGCATGCACTTTTGTGTTCCTTGCCCGACTGTGACATTCTCTGCAATGGCAACTGAAGGAAGCACTTAACTCCAACTTGGTGTGAAGATATAGATCACATAATAAAGAAGGGTTTAACTCTGTTTACTAAATAGGATAAATCATGTAGAGTAGCCAGACTAGAACTGCAAAACAGGTATTTTAAACTGGTTTGCATGCACAGTAATTTTTTTCCTCCTCACATTAGTCCTTTGAATATTTAGTCAATATTATAACATACCTGAAATTTATGTCTTCAGTCGTCTCTTTTAACTTGTGCATAAATAGTCAACAGAAAAACCCGGTTCTCAAGATGGAGGAGATAAGGATGCTATTAGTAACAAAGTTATGTGGAGTACACACACACACACACACACACACACAGACAGAGCTGCATTTTGAGTCAAGGTGAAGCTAAGGTTAAAAACACCTGAATTCAAAATGTTGTATCATATTGCATCATTGCTGGTATACTATACATATATATAGATAGATACAGATAAGAGTAGATAGATAGATAGATAGATAGATAGATAGATAGATAGATAGACAGACAGACAGACAGACAGACAGACAGACAGACAGACAGACAGACAGACAGACAGACAGACAGATTCTTCAAGCTGTCTGTGGATCCAGAAAAAGCAGAACTGGCTTAATGTTTCTATATTTCCAATCCCCGTTCTGAATTGCATATACTGAAGTATAGCACCGGGCTCCTCCTTCTCTTAGCCTCAATATAGGAAAGCAAATAAATGCTTTTGTTTTTATATATTTATTTTTATTTATATAAAACATTTAGGTAGCCTCCCATCTTTAAATCAATTGTGGGTGGCTATCTTGGCACCTTGGATTCCTGTTCTTCATTCAGATGAACAATATTTCGGAAGGATAGCAGTTGGGGAAGGTTATAAAGTAGCGGTGTCTAACCTTGGCAACTTTAAGACCTGTGGACTTCAACTCCCAGAATTCCTCCAGTCAGCATCTCCAGCTACCTGTGGCTTGTTCTTCCCTAAAGCCTTGCTGCATCTCCAGCTGTGGGAGCTGAACCTTGCTTGCCTTCCGTCCAGGTGGGGGATTGACCAAGTCCTGTGAAATATAAAAAAGGAACAAGGCAGGGATGCCTTGCTTTCTCTGTTGTTATTCATTCTGGCTCTTGAAGTTTTGAACTGAAATGTAAGACAAGAGAATTGCTGGAGTGCAAGCTGTGGTTTGGATTGCAAAACCTGCTTCATGAAGTATATATTTTTATATATAAACACGTATTGCTTAAGCATTAAAAGGTTTCCACTGTAAGCACACAGATTCACTGTATATACATAGTCCTTGGCTTACAACCGCAATTGGGGATCAGGATTTCCATTGTTAAGCGAGGCAGTGGTTGAGTTGTGCCCAATTTTATGACCTTTTTTGCCAAAGCGGTTAAGCAAATTGCTGCAGTTATTAAGTGAATCACATGGCTGTTAACCAAATCTGACTTTCCCCTTTGACTTTCCTTGTTGGAAGCTGGCTGGAAAGGTTGCAATGACTATTGTGTGATCCCTAGGACAGTACAGCCATTATAAATACATTCCAGTTGCCAAGAAGCCAAATTTTGTTCTCCTGATCAAGGGGATGCTGAGATAAGTGTGAGGACCGGACATAAACCACTTTTTTCAATGCTGTCGTAACTTGGAACGGTCATGCAAAGAATGATTGTAAGTCAAGGATTACCTGCATGAGAATCTTGGATTTATAAACATAGCATTTTCTGATAACTCCTCCCCTTTATTGTTAACTGCAGGAGATTCTCAGTTGTGCTAGGAATCAGTTTCCAAGCTCTTAAATATACATTCAAAGCAGCCACCCTATCCATTCTTTTTCAAATTTTCCAGCAATGTGGCCAAATACCATCAATCCCAATGCACATTTCGATAATGTACTTTAGAACGCCTTCATATGTTTCAGGGCTTTTAGCATAAATGATTGTTCAGCTATTGTTGAGCATGTTTAAATAAAAGATTTGATTTCCTAGCAAGAGTCTAACCCATCACAAACTATGCATCCCACACTTTTCTTTTAAAAAAAAATATCCTGGGTTTTAAATTTCCAGCTTGCGCCGATAGCTCTGAATTGTACGGCAGAAGTTCAAGAGGTCCGGGCTGAATATAATATAAATATAATCATATTTCCAAATAAAAGACTTTCATCCGTAGCCAAGAGATTTTATGAATGCTGCTTGGCTACATCGCTAAATCCAATAGGCCAGCAAAGAATAAAAAGTTTACGCCAACCATATTTCCACGGAATAACAATAGAGATTTTCTTTTTCCTTCTTCCACCACCCACACATGTGGCTTAAGTTTATTATTCTGAATATGCAGTTGAGAAACATTTGTTTGAAGAAATAATCTCTTCAACAGTAAAACCTTTTTCTAAATGCAACTTAATGTATATTGGAGATGAACCGGTATACTGCTGATAATACATATATTTCCATCCCTATTATTGCTTGAAAATGCAAAAACTCCACAAAGAGAAACCTTTACAAAGCATTTTTATTCTTACTTAAAAGATGCTGGGTTTATCAGGGGCAATGCAAGTAATGTATCTCTTTTGTTTGCAGTTTATTCAATTGCCTTTGTCTTAGGCTTTTCTGATGGAAAAAAAGGACTTATCCAGTTAGCAATGTACGAACCAAGAATATCAAATGGACTAAAATTTCCTTAGCTTCACAGAACTCCAAAATTAATTTTAAAATATTAACAATGACCCAAATGTGGTGAGGTTGATTAGACAAAGGATTCAGATTTTGTACAAGATTTTGTGAGATGAGATCTTGGGAATTACACTGCCAGAATGATATGAGAGTGGGTGATTTTACAAGATTGTGGCCATGTCTTAAAAAAACCCCACAACTTTGTACCAGCTAGCCATTAAACAAAAAGATGCAGAAGGCTGATGATCCCTGATCTATATGCATGTGGATGGAGGATGGAAGATGGAGGAGGATGGAAGAGGAGGAGGAGGAGGAGGAGGAGGAGGAGGAGGAGGAGGAGGAGGAGAGCCCCTGGTGCATTTGGTGCTTAATGCAAGCTGGTGGGCTTTGCAACACCAATGTGCTTTAAATATTAAGATCTTGATCTCTCTTAGATTCTTGCTTATTCTATGTGCAATATCCCTATTACCAATCAAACATTGTATTTTGCAGCTTCTCTATGAGATTCAATTCTCTTGATTCTTTGCTGAAGGCATTTTATATTATTTGCTGCCATGGATCTAAAAGTGTCTCTTGTTCCCATTTGGGATGGAATGGACCCAGTTCTCAAGGCTTGTGATGCAACAGACTCTTGCCACTGCCAACATTACAAACCAATGGGGATCTCTCAATCATTTTCCATCCCAGCTAATGCAGACAAAGCTTATCAACAAAGAGTCCATTCCAAAATTAGATGCACTATTTCTAGTAAAGGCAGTAAAAAGTATTTTGCATTTTTTAAATAAGTAGTTTGCAGTGCTCGTGCAAAAAAAGCAAGAAAACATGACTATCAGTTTCTCAAAAGCTGTGTTTCTGAATAATCAAGTCTCAGAAGTCTCTCCTTTTTGGTATGAATTACTACTGTAGGAGGCAGTAACGGATCTTAATATTTTTCTTATGCTCAAGAAATTTCTATTGCTAGAGTATTCTTAGTTGCTATATCACTAATAGCATTAATCTCCAGAATGTTTACATTTAAGTTAGTTTTTTTGTAAAATGCAACTTATTCTAAATTTAGGCTAAACTCGCCTACCCATTTACTTGTGAGGAAGTCCATTAAACTTATAAATATGCAGAGGCCTGCATTGTTGAGGAATGTTTGCCCAGGGAAGTAGGCTACATACATTTATTTCTATAATGTATATCCCATATGGTTTTCCCAGGTTGTCTTCTGCTCTGAGATTGGTAAGCCAAAGAGCATTTGGAATCCTTACACCTCTGAGCTGTGGCTTCCATCTCCAACATTAGCTGCCAATGTTCTCATCTTCCTTCCACCTCAATCACTTTCCTGCCACTTCCCTTCCACATACACTCACATGTACACTTATTTTCCTTCAAACCATTGGAAGCTTAGCGGAACCTACTTTGTATTGTATGGATAGAAAAAGGATTTAATTTAATTTAATTTAATTTAATAATTTAATTTGTATATCGCCCTTCTCCCGAAGGACTCAGGGCAGTGAACAGGGCAATACATAATAAAAAACCGGATACAAAAATTAAAAAGTAATTAAACAACAATCCCCGTAATAAATTAATACATATTAAAGTTAAGACCAATTATAAAACCCAACCCCAACCCATCAGACCAGGCTGGCTTGTGCAAAAAGAAAGGTTTTGAGATCGCGCCGGAAGGAGCGAAGGTCGGGGGCCGTCCGGAGCTCATTCTATTTAGAATAGAATAGAATAGAATAGAATAGAATAGAATAGAATAGAATAGAATAGAATAGAATAGAATAGAATAGAATAGAATAGAATAGAATAGAATAGAATAGAATAGAATAGAACTGGAAGGGACCTTGGAGGTCTTCTAGTCCAGCCCCCTGCTCAAGCAGGAGAACATATACCATTTCAGACAAATCCAGTCTCTTCTTAAAAACTTCCAGTGTTGGAACATTTACAACTCCTGCAGGTTGTTCCACGTCCCAGGTTTGAAGGGTGTCATCTCCTCTCCACTGGGTTCTGCAAATGAAATCAAACCTATTATGGTTGTTGACCAGCCTTTATAATAGAAGAGTACAGTAAAAAAGGGAAATTGTTTAACACAGCAATTTGTTATTGGGGAACGGAAAAACAATAAGACAATAAAAAATATCTCTAAAAGTTTTGCGCAGTTGTATAACAATGAAGTTTTACCCTGCAGGTACCAGGGCTTGGGCATCTGCATAAACCATGGCTTAAGTGAATTTTGCCCCATTTTACGACCTTTCTTGCCACATTTGTTAAGTAAATCACCGCAGTTGTTAAGTTAGAAATGCAGTTGTTAACTGAATCTGGCTTCACCATTGACTTTGCTTGCCAGAAGGTCACAAAAGGTGATCACATGACCCCAGCACACTGCGACTGTCATAAATATGAGTCAATTGCCAAGTGTCTGAATTTTGATCACATGACCATGAAGATGCTGCAATGGTCACAAGTGTGAAAAACGGTCATAAATCACCTTTTTCACTGCCGTTGTAACTTCGAATGTCACTAAACAAATAGCTGTAAGTCAAGAACTACCTGTAATGGAATATAGGATATAAACACAGTATGGCTGATATAGCTTGAATGGAGTAAGCATTCAATAAATGAGCAGTTTGCTTTCCAGTTCTTATCCATTACATCCTCAGATGTTAGGAATGCGCAAAGCGTGGCCTCCAAGTGGGAACAGTTTTGCTAAAGTTTATTATTATTATTTCTTTATTATAGTAAGGGCTTCCCACTTTTCCTTTTAATTAAACTTCTTGGCCAGCCCTCTACTCACCACAATCCACGTTCGACACATTTTTATGAGTTATTATACTGATTGAGCACCGGATTGGCTTCCGTAAACAGTTTGTTGCGTGCAAGACTTAAATTAGGATTGCAAATGCACAAATAATTCTTCTGGATCATATGCCTCCATAGCATTTGATAACATCAAACTACTTGTGGAGCAAGGAGAATTTAATTGAAGACCTTGCTGCTTTCTCTCCCAGTAAATAAACACAGCCATAGCGTATGCCCAACTGTTGCATGCAGAAGTTTTTATGAATATATAAGAATTAGCAGATGAGGCCAGCGGGTTTGTTGTTGTTGTTGTTGTTGTTGTTGTTGTTGTTGTTAGAAAGAAGATGGAACCATAGTAAATCGAGAATTCTTCCACTGATATGTAACCATGGTATCAACATGTCCAGATAGCAACTTTTTTTTTATTGCAACCCCACAACATTGCCTTCATTTCATCTCCAGCCCATGAATAAAGCAAGATTAAATTATCCTTAGCTGTGTAATTAGCAATACTGATGCAGAAACAGTGTTTGCCATTTAAGCTGACAGCATCCAGTGTAACAGTGAAACAATATGCCAAGCTAAAGTAGAATAGCATGAAAACACTATAATTGGATCAGCCTCTCTCTTCTGCCTCCAGAATCCAGCACGGAGGAATCAGGAAGTTGTTATTTGTATCTTGGATGTTTTAAAGTTTTTATATCTTATGAGCTGCTGAGAGTCACTGGATTGTAAATGGACAAATGGGATGATCAGTGAATTAATTAAGATGGGAAGGGAAGTAATTTTTAAGGGAAAGTGTTGCTTGTGATTTCATTCCTTTCATTCCTCTAATTTATTTATTTTTATTTTCAGCTTTTATTCAGGATACAAAACCTGGCCCATTTCTCCACGACAACAGCTGGTAGGGGCCAGAATATTTCATGATGGTTTAGTTTTAGACTCATTCAAGGATAGCACTAACCCGTCAGTGGGGAAAGGTCTTGAGATCAGCTCACACTGGAATTTTCCATCGTTAGACCTGATGCAAAGAACAGAACCCTTGGAGGTACAATCACATCAAAATATCCTCGCGAATGCGCCAATGGTCACATTAAAAGCTCATTTTTCCTTCCTCCGTTCAATTGCTCCCATTAGACATAGCAATTGCTATCTCATTTAATTGCTGGCCTTCCAACATTGCGGCTCACATATGTCTACCTATTATATTTTGTTAGATGACACATGTAAATATTTTGTTGTCTTAACTCAACAAAAACAGAAAATCCATCAGTCACCCAGTTTCCAATGCTTTAAAAAAAACAAAGCCACACCCAATAGTCCACATTAGAGAAAATGTTTCTATGGTCTGCTCTGGCAATAAAATACAATTTCCTCCTTGCAGTGAATGTCTGCAATTCTGAGTTCTTAAACAATCTCAAAATTCAAGTGTTTGGAAACCCTCCAATGTGAAATGCAAATACCTATTATTTATAACCCAGAAAAGCTTTTGCAAAGTTTGAAGGCATTTTGATTCGAGAGCTTGGGTTATAATGACGGTTGTCCATCATTGCAAAGCTGCTTTCTTGCCAGGGATCTTTATTGTTTCATTCTTATTACACAGTATGTCCATTCTTTGGTGTTCATTTCCTGAAGAAGATTACTTTTCAGTATCAAACTTCGCTAAAGGGCCTTTTTCATGCCAAAGTCTGTGCAAGTCCACATTGCAGGAAAGCGGGGAGATTTTCCAGTCATTGCAGACTGTGAAAGAAAAATATGATATCTGCTAAAGCTCTTCTTTCTTTTCATATTTACTGCTGTTTGTGACAGCAGACTGCGCTTACCTTAGAACCATCAGGACTGTTTGCAATGAAACTCAACACTGAGAAAAACTTGGCCGGTTGGGGGTTTTATTTAAGAAAAGCCATGTTTCAGCCAGGTTTTTTTTTTTTCCCTTGCCAAAGGCCTGTAACCTCTTCGGAGTGAGCATCAGCCCAAGTTTGAGTCAACTTGTGCAGATTTATGGACTATGTATTGAAACTCGAGAGGGCTTAAATAAACAGGATTTAGAACAAATAAGCAGATCCATCATTTCTGCTAGATGAGAAAGGAACCTAAAGAGATAGGAGAGTTATCAGATGCTGCAAGAGAAAAAGGCAGAAATAAAAGGGAATCGGAAGGTCGGCAGTTTGGCGGGTCGAATCCCGAGTGCCGCGTAGCAGAGTGAGCGCCTGTTACTCGTCCCAGCTTCTGCCAACCTAGCAGTTCGAAAGCACGTAAAAATGCAAGTAGAAAAATAGGGACCACTCCGGTGGGAAGGTAACAGCGTTCCGTGCGCCTTTGGCATCTAGTCATGCCGGCCACATGACCACGGAGACGTCCTCGGACAAGCGCTGGCTCTTTGGCTTTGAAACGGAGATGAGCACCGGCCCCTAGAGTCGGAAACGACTAGCACGCATGTGCGGGGGAACCTTTACCTTTTTACCTTGTGCAAAAAGCGGAGGAAGAGGTAAAACCACATCTGCAATAAGCACTTTAAAACATGCCCACGACAGAAAAAATTTAGATACATGAAAAATTATGAGAAGAAGGTTATGATAAACAGGCCATGCACTCCACTTTACATGGTCTGCTTGAAGGACCACCAAGTCTAAGGCTGGTTAAAGATAAACAGAAGGAATCACAGTAGGCTTGAAATACTTTTCAATCTGGGCAGCAGATTCAAGAGATATAATATATAGGTCACCTGCTCAATTTCTGTTCTATGGTGGCTAGTTATAAGTACAATTATAAATTTATCTCTTAATCTCTGTTTATGATATAACTCTCTTCTTTCTATAATCCATCCTGCCTAATTATCAAGAAATCATTTTTTTTCTGTTTTACACAGAAAAGTCCGTAAGGTGTTTCCAAACAGCAGTACTTGTAGATCTTGTCTTTTCTCTAATCAAAGAACTCAGTTTTGCCATCTCAGCAAGTTCTATCATCCTCATCAATCATTCCTCCATTGTCGGATCTTTCCATCTCTTTGCATATAATAATCTCGCTGCAATTATCATATACACAAACCACGAGAATTTTTCAACTGTTTGTCCATCAATCCCAAAAGAAAAACCTCTGGTCTCAATTGTCTATTAATTTTTGAAATCCTCTGAATATGTCTCAATCCTCAAATATGTGTAGATTTGAATCCAAATTTTTCTGGCTTTTTTACATGTCCACCAAATATGCTAAAATATCTCTTCTTATTATTCACATTTGCAACATAAATTTGAAGTTTCTTTATGCTGTCCATTCCAGAAAAATTCTCTAGTGACAATAGTACACATGGCTGGCACAGGAATTCTGGGAGTTGAAGTCCACAAGTCATAAAAGGGCCATCGTTCCCCAACCCTGTCCTAGACATAGAGCTCCTGGTCAAGGTAGCTATGGGTTAGAAAGCATTACACAAATTGATCTGGCATGGTAGCTGTGCCAACTCCTGGACCGGTCATTGTTGTAGTTATTTTTATCTGATGTTGGAGATTTGATTATTATGGTTTTAATTACTGTTAGACCTCCAGAGTGATAGAAGTGAGATGGACTGCCACATAATCAAAAAATTAAATCCTATGATTGCATTACTAAGCACCATATATCATCAGAACCTAACACACATCCCATAAACCTCTAACAAACTAACACCTTAGTGTTTAAATGAGTGTTGGAAAAGCCGAACTCAAAAGATTTCTAAATAGTATATCAGGAACGAGGAGGTAGAACCTATATTTGAAGGGAGGACATTGCCCAGGCATAGCTTTGACAGGAATTATTTAAACAGCCCGATTACAACAAAACTAAAGACTTCATAAGTCTACTATAGCAGCATTCTACCTATATGTCTCAGTTTCAGATAGGCCTGCTTGCACCCTTACTCCTGCTGAGTTTTTAGCAATAGTTGTGAAGTATGCAGTACGACTCCAAAATGCCTCTTTGTTTTTAAAAAAAGAGCAGGTGACCCTGGAGCTCTCCTAAGTGTGGCTCTGTAAGTTGTAGGCTGACAAACGTTGGCAAGATCTGAAGACCACTCTCCTTCCAGGAGAAACTCACGAGATGTGACCTGTTTCTGCCGGTGTACATATATATCTTGAGCCGTGGTGGTGCAGTGGTGAGAATGCAGTACTGCAGGCTACTTCTGCTGACTGCCAGCTGCCAGCAGTTCGGCAGTTCAAGTCTCACCGGCTCAAGATTGTGACTCAGCCTTCCATCCTTCCGAGATCGGTAAAATGAGGAACCATGTTGACCCAGAATCAGGGGAAAGCATAGAAAGCATAAATTGTGAATATGTGCAGATTGCCCCTATTGTGTAGTGGGTTCTGGACCGCATGGACCACATGGACCACATGGAAAGACGCCAGGCAGATGAATGCAGCATGTCAGCTCTTTATTTGTAGGCAGACTGGAACTGGAACAATAGGGCTGACTGACCCCTTATATACCTGGCCAGGTACACCCAAAACTAATCCCTTTATCTGAATTTCCCGCCATCCACGGGCCAACCAATCCTGTCGCAGTACAGCGCCACCTGGTGGTGTCAGTGGCCGCTGCTATCAAGATCACCCATCTATATACATAACAGCCCCGCTATCTTTGGGTACCTGCAGAGTCATGGAAGCAGAGTCATGGAAGGTCATAAAGAAAAACACCCAATATCCCAAGTCATCCCTAGAACATTCAGTGTATTCAGGGAATCACCCAAGAGGAACATTTTTAGCTATTTCTGCTTTCTCCTTTCTTATCTATGGTCTGCCAGCCTTTCTGAGTGAAGCCTTTATTTTATGTGTGTCAGCTTTGCTGGGTGGATTGCTTATGTAACCAAAAAGTATAAATATAGGGATTTCCTGTCATTTGGGGCTTCTCTCTTTTAGAGGAACCTGTCTTTGTTCAGCTGAATAAAAACGTAAAGCTTAAAGGCAACTTCTGGTTTCCTGTATTTCTTTATCAAGCAACACCTCAGATCCTGCACAACACCCAGATTGTTGGGGCAATATGCTGACTCTGTAAACTGCTTAGAGAGGGCTGTAAAGCACTGTGAAGCAGTGCATAAATCTAAGTGCTATTGCTATCCCTACTTTGAGAATTTCTTTCTTCTTTTTGTACTTCAACGAAAAAAATCATTAGTTTTACTCCTTTGTTCTTCCCAATATATTGGTTGCCTTTGGCTGATCACTGAATTACACGGCTTCTGATTATCTCTAAAGTGGGAGCATACAACCAATGACCCACAGTTCAGTTGCAACCCCTGATCCTTGGCTACAGTCCTCCAGAGATTATTACTGTTTAGTCATTCTTAATGTGACAGAAGGTTTCACTATAATATACGTGGGGGGACAATCATATTGAATGTATTTAACTTAGTTTAAATGTGCTGTACTTTATCCAAGTTCTACACAAGATGGAAGAGCTGTAGTTAAACAAACCACATTTTTTTAAAAAAAAAGCATAGCATACATATAGCATACAAAACCACAATCAAGATTCATGTTAGAGTTCAAATCTAGTGTCAGTAGAAATGGTCAAATCTCACAGTTTCCAGAAAGTTTGCATAAGGCTTGAAACAAATTTAGGCTATTACAGAAATTATTTTGACATTTGATACATCCAGGCAAATATATTGGCTTTCTTTGGTTTCTCACAAAAGTTTCTGGTCTCCATCCAAACATAGTTAGTGCTGCTTAGATTGTTTTGCAGGCTATCCTGAAGCAGAGTCTTGTCAAGACCAGCAGTTACTAAGTAGACCTTTACTCCCAAGATGTTATCCTGGATGGTCTTGCTGTCTGTCTACAGTCTGTAACCTTTTGTCCTTAATGCAATGGAATCAAAGTAGGCTTGAATTCCGTTTCTCTCTGTTGAAGTCAGAGCCCAGGCTGGATGATGAGAAGACTGGAGATAGATGATGTTGCATCCCTCCCCCTCTGTTGAGAGAAGGCTGTACAATTTTGACATAGATGGCCTCTTTGACCCCTCTTTCAAACTAAAACCCCTCCTTTCAACAGTTCCAAGAAGGCTCTACACCCATTTGGACTACTCAAGTGACCCTGACAACACAGATAACCCTCTAGGTGGCATCAGCAACTCTCTAAAAGAACGCAAATGACCAGCCGTCTGCAAGGAGTATAAATCCTTTCATTCCCCACCATCCAGTCAGAGCTGAAGAAGCTTCTTGGATGAGAAGCAGAACATCTTCAAAGAGAAAAAAGAAAGTCCAGTTGCCTTGCCTTTGAGACAACCATGGCCTGAATAACTGAGAATCTCCATAGACATTTATTTGTAAACTGCCTTTATTATTTTTACAAGCAACTCAAGATAACAAACATATACAACACACCTTCCTCCTCCTATTTTCCCCATGGCAACAACCCTATGAGGTGAATCGGGCTGAGAGAGAGATTGACTGGCCCAAAGTCACCCAGTTGGCTTTCATGCCTAAGGTGGGACTTGAACTCACAGTTCTCCTGGCTTCTAGCCTGGTGCTTTAATCATTAGACCAAACTGACTCTCTTTTGTTATATCTTATACAGTATATTTTTACACAAGTGCACATAAGCACACATATTTTATTTTATTTTTATTTTTATTCCATTTATATCCCGCCCTTCTCCGAAGACTCAGGGCGGCTTACAAGCTTAGCAGTAGCCTTCATTCTATGTATATGCCTGCTTATTAGGGCTTTCACACACACCCCCAAGCAGCATTATTACAAAGTCAGCTTAATTGCCCCCAACAATCTGGGTCCTCATTTTACCTACCTCGGAAGGATGGAAGGCTGAGTCAACCTTGTATACATTGTATACATATATACATAATATGCATGTATGTGTGTGTTTGTGTGTGTGTCTTAGGACAAAGCTCTGTTTTATTCTTAAGTTGATTTTTCAGTCCTTTAGAACATATGTTTTTGTAATTGTGCAACTGTTTATTTTTGGTCAGGTTCATAATGTTACATATTTGGACAAGTTTAAGTCTACCCTATATGGACATAAGTTTCCACTTTTATTTCAAGATCAGTTCTTCTTTTTGGCAGTTTAAAAGGAGAGCATACACCTGCAGTCTCCAAAGTCCACTGTTGTGATGGAAAAGTATAAAATTCTATGGAGATTCTCAGTCATCCAGGTCATGGTTGTCCAAAAGGGACTTTTTCAAGAAGCAACTGGACTTTTTTTTCTCTCTTAAAGACATTTCATTTCTTATCCATGAAGCTTCTTCAGAACTGAAGAAGCTTCTTGGATGAGAAGCAAAACGCCGTAAAAAAACTCCAAAGAAAGTTTAGTTGCCTCTTGAAAAAGAACCTTGGGAAAAAGTATAAAAGGAATGGAGATGGAGAACCTTTTTTTTTCTATGAAAAGATACTGACCGATAGGAAAAGTACATAAAAGTCTCAAAACAAAAATAGTTGTGCAGTCAGTGACCGAATTAAATGGAGCCAACACGTGAGTTTTGCATTGCTGTACAGCTGTATGCAGTTGTGCACAAGCCTCATTTCTTCCTCTCTCTCTGTTATCCCACAGGAAATTATTTTTATCCTATTTGGGGACCCTAAGAAAGCTTACTCAAAGGTTTACTCAACAACTCATAGGGCTACACATACAGAAAAATGCAGCCATGAAGTAAAAATGAAATCAAACTAGCCCAAGAAAAATCAAGAGGGAGGAAACCATTCCAATTAAAAAGAAGATAAAACGTAAGACCTTTGTTGGTAGCTCAGGAAATGTTTAGTCATCCTATTGTCTCCAGTGTCCTTCCCTAATACAGTACATGGGAATGGGAAAAGTCTATAGGTACCCAAGTATGGGGAATTTCTCCATTTTTAGGATTTCGCCAACAAGGTATTATCAACCAGCAAGAAAGCCAGAGCCTTATTTTCCATTGCATCCCAGACAGTGGATGGATCCTGACCTAACCCTCCAATGTTGAAGGCAGTGCCCCATTCCAGCACTTCTTTGAATATATTGGTCCCCAACCATGTAGGGCACAGTTAGCAAAATGTTATCTTTCAAAATTTAAGGTGCTGGTACTTACCTTTAAAGCCCTACATGGCTTAGGCCCGGGATACTTGCAGGACCATCTGCTGCCGGGAACGACTTCCCATCGCCCGGTGCGCTCACACAGGGAGGGCCTCCTCAGGGTGCCGTCGACTAGACAATATCGGCTGGCGACCGCCAGGGGGAGGGCCTTCTCTGTGGGAGCGCCAGCCCTATGGAACCAACTTCCCCTTGAGCTCCGGATGGCCCTGGATCTCCGGTCCTTTCGCCGCGGCCTCAAAACACTTCTTTTCCATCAGGCTGACCTGGACTGACAGGGATTTTAAAATGTTTTTTAATTTTTAACTTTAATTTTAACTTATTCTATTGGGGCTATTAATTTAATTTCTTTTTTAACTTTTGTATCATTGTATTTTATTGTTGTTAGCCGCCCTGAGTCCTTTGGGAGATAGGGCGGCATATAAGTCCCAATAATAAATAAATAAATAAATAAAATAGAAGTCCAAAATATGGCCCACGTATTTCCCATCCCAGTTCTGGAGCTTTGGAAGTTAAAAACTGGTATATCAGTAAATATACAATAAGTTCATATAATTCCCTGTCTTGTAAAATGATGTCACAAATCTCTCTATGAAGATAGTAGCATCAGATTAGGAGAAATTAAATGACAAAAGGGTGTTTTATATAACTTCCTAATGACACTTTTCCACTGTTTTTTTTAAATTTAAAAAAGCACCCTTTTTCAATCCATATGGCGAGCATGGTCTATAAAACCTCTCACGTCACCGAACAATCTCTTGTTAACATATGGTCTCTTAAATGTAGATGTTCATCAGCCTGACTTTTTTTAAAGCTGGTAGTAAAATATGTCTAAATATGAAACAGATGCCCATGTCCACCTAGGGATAAATGTATTACACAGACAAAATCAGGTTCAAGTGGAGCTAGTTTCAAAAAAATAATAATAAAAGACCACAAGCATGTGGCATACACCTGCTTCCTGACTCTGGGAGCAATACAAAAGTATATATTTTTGCCATTTACAACCTGTAGAAATTCTGCAAATGTTTA
Source organism: Vipera berus (assembly GCF_964194415.1). Classification (NCBI taxonomy): domain Eukaryota; kingdom Metazoa; phylum Chordata; class Lepidosauria; order Squamata; family Viperidae; genus Vipera; species Vipera berus. Next base: position 72,344,425 of record NC_138203.1, on the reverse strand, counting down.
TGAAGGTAACAGTAAACTGTGTCAAATTGCTTTTAAATGAAAGATTAAAAAATATGGTAGTTAAGTCACAAAACAGGTATGCTTACCTGATGTTTCTTTTTTCTCCTTTCTCTCTAAAATGCTATTCTGCATGGTATGCTACAGTTCAGTGGAATGGGTGCAACACTGGGAGACTTAAAGAAGTGTTTCTCAATCTCAGCAACTTTAAGATGTGTAGACTTCAACTCCCAGAATTCCCTGGTCAGCATAGGAATTCTGGTAGTTGAAGTCCAAACATCTTAAATTTCTGAGATTGAGAAACATTGACCTAAAGGAACAAGATGGGGACAGCTCTTCCTGGAGAAAATATATTCCTGTGGATGTTAAGAAGTGACATTGCCTTTGTTGTTGTTAGTTGCGAAGTCGTGTCTCACCCATCGCGACCCCATGGACAATGTTCTTCCAGGCCTTCCTGTCCTCTACCATCTTCTGGAGTCCATTTAAGCTCACGCCTACTGCTTCAGTGACTCCATCCAGCCACCTCATTCTCTGTCGTCCCCTTCTTCTCTTGCCCTCAACCTTTCCCAGCATGAGGCTGTTCTCCAGTGAGTCCTTCCTTCTCATTAGGTGGCCAAAGTATTTGAGTTTCAACTTCAGGATCTGGCCTTCTAAAGAGCAGTCAGGGTTGATCTCCTCTATTAACTGGCTGCCAATAAAAAATATTTCCTCCACCTCCTTTAAGGGGGTTAAACTAGATTTAATAAATAAGTGCTATCAAAACTGGAACATAATGTGTTTCTTAGTTCCAGCCACTTATAGTTCACACCCTTCTGGCCGTGGGCTAGGATTATTTACCTGATCAGGTGAATATCCAATGAACAAGCCAAATAATGTAGATTTTAGTGTGGGAATATTGTCGTGCAGATTGCCATTACAGCCTGTTAACATGCATTTAAAAACAAATGGAAGTTTCCATTCTTTTTCAATTTTGAGTACTCCTGGCTGAGCTATGGAAAATTCATAAAGCTCTTTTATTTTATAGGTTTGTTATAAAAAAAATTACAGTTACCTAATCCCATAGATATGCATCCCATCCTGGCTGTGGAACAGCATGCCGGGGTAGCACCTTAAGCAGCCAATATGGTCCTGATAAAGAAAGGAGAATGACACGGACTAAATTTGATTGAAATTAATTAGAATTAAATGTGATGAAAATACCAACCACACTCCACAATTTTTCATTTCTGTGACATTAATGATTATAGTTGGATGCTGTTTCTAGAGAGATTTGGGGGCCTTCTCCAGAGTTATCCCGATGGAGAGGGCAAAAAAGTCAAAATGGAGACTGCAGCGATGTGATTAAAGCCTCACATAAAAAAGGAAAGGCTTTGATTTCATAATGCAGCCACCACACCATGACATTTTTGATACCTGTGTCCATGCACGGAGGCACGTGGAATGCCGTTAACTTCCCACCGAAGTGGTAGAGTCGATAAATGGTACCTAGTTATCTATTTGCATTTGCATGCTTTTGAACTGGTAGATTGGCAGGAGACGAGGCGAGTAACAGGAGCTCACCCCATAACACAGCCCTTGGATCTTGAACTTGGGCAGTCAGCTTTCCAGTTGACAAGCTCAGTGTCTTTAAACACTGAGCCATTGCACCACTATACTGACCCAATTACTTGGATCAGCAATAGGTTAGGATTGAAATAATATTGCAGCTACTCAGTTGCAGTTCTAATCCATCACTTTCTAACATTCCTTTGTCTCTATCCCTTCTTTGTCTCTATGTTTCTTGCCTAATTGGAGTCAGGGGCATGTAGAAATAGTTAAACCATGTGGGTTCCCACTCATGATTACATCTAAGCAGCAGTGTAATCTGGCTGTCTAGATTATTCTGACACTGATACCCTATTTATAATCATTCTTTGCACAGGGCAAGCATCCAAACAAACTCTAAATAAATTCTTGGAATACATGGCACTTCAGCAAACACAATAGTCAGCATATTTGACTTCCTTATGCAAGCTATGCATATGTTCTTTAATTTCATGCTTCACAATCGAACACAAATATGTACCAAATTACCAACACAGTTCCTGTATGTTACAGTATATCCATAACAGAATTAGACTTCAAGTATTCAGTGGGAAATGTGACCAATATGTACAAAAGGGACATTAATGTGGAAATCCAGCACAGGAAGCAATAGTATGAATTTGAACAAACCCTTTATGAAATTATTGGGCCCCCCAAAACATCTTCTAACTGCTGCGCTCCTAATTTCAAGTTATGTACACATTCCAGGATAGAAATGATTGCACAGTTTTTAAGAGTTATAGTTAAATTAACATTCCTCTTTCTCTATTACGTTAAAGTTTATTCTTTACAAGAAATCCTAGACCATGTTTGGGCTGTGAAATTTAAAAAATGAATGTGCTCACATTGACTGATTGATTTGTCAGAGGTGTATTCAGAAGATAATAATCATTATAATTTGAATTATTATTTCAGAGACGCCTTAATCTTTCATGTCAACGTAGTTAACCTCAGTTGATGAACTTACATTTTCTGCTTGACAATAACAATGCACCAGTTTGAGCAACTATTACTGGAACATGAGATTGTGAGTTTTTTAAGCTCCCAAGCATTGCTCATGGGTGCTTGATGAACACAAGAACTTGCAATAAAATCCAGTTTAAGAAAATCATGATCAGTTTTGCATTGCTTTCTGAACATGTTTTTTTCCTGCCTTCCCAACATGTACATGAGACAGTTTTCAATTAAAAAAAATCTAAAATGGGGGAGGAGGAATGAGAGGGAGGCAAGAGAGCATGTGGTCTTCCAAAGAGCTACAAACATCTTTCCCCATCTATAGACCTCGAAAATGGAAAATGTTCTCACATAAGCAGACCAGATATACCTCAGCATATTAAAATACATTGCTTTATGGAGGTGTATTTTTTCTATACTCCTATGAACTCTTGACTGATTTTAAGGTTTTATTTTAGACTGGCATATGTATATAGTTTTTACAACTTTTTTTGAGAAAGCCATATAGTAAATCTAGTAAGTTATTTTATTTATTGATTTGTGCCTTCAAGTCAGTTTTTGACACTGACTGCCTGGACAACTTCCTGCAGTTTTCTTCTCAAGATTTCTGAAATGAATAACAGCGTTGGAAGGGATCTTGTAGGTCATCTAGTCCAACTACAACTGCCCCCCCACCCTCATCCAAGCAAGAGACTCTACACCAGAGGTCCCCAACCTTTGGGGCACCAGGGCCCGGTTCTGTGGAGAGAGGTTTTTCTGCGGACTGGAGGGTGTGTGGTTTTGTGTGCTGCCTGCATCCCACAGATGGGGCTTTGCTTGTTTGTGCAGACCAGTTGCTGGTATGCCACAGCCAGGTACTGGTCCCCAGACCTGGGGTTGGGGACCCCTGCCTTACACCATTTCTGACAGGTGGCAGTCTAATTTGCCATTACCTTTTTTTCTAGGACTGAGTGAAGGGGGCTGGCCCAAGGATTTGTGCCTGAGGCAGTACTAGAACTCACTGATGCCATGGCGATGGTTGGTCGCACTACAGTACAGCAGACTGTCTCTTAGTAGGTTAATAAGAATTGTTGATTTATAGTCTTGTATTTATTGAAAGTACAGAATATTCTTCAAATCAATTAGAAGTATATGGTTTAGAGAAGAGACATTATTATGATGGTGATGGTTGGTCGCTGAATCAGCCAGATGTTTAGATAGGATCTGGCATTTTTATCCACCTATCGAGTCCTTTCCAAGGACCTGGGATAGGCAGATGTCTTTGATGGTGTCAGAGGTATTGTCGGTGGGTATAAGCTGTTCCACATAATGTTACCTTTTGCAATTGACTGATGGAGTTATTTTTATTTTTTAATCTGTTTGTACCCCACCTTTATTATTTTTATAAATATGTTAAGTCAGTGAACATGCCTAATACTCCTTCCTCTTCCTATTTTCCACACAACAACCCTGTGAGGTGGATTGGGCTAAGAGAGAGCATATTGACCCAAAATCACCCAGCCAGCTTTCAATTTTTTATTATGCTTCGTTGCACCTTCAGACAGAAGTTAATACTGAATTTGGCATTTTTATCCAACTATCGAGTCCTTCCTGAGGACCTGCAATAGGCAGAGGTTGATGTTTTGTGGTGTTAGAAGTATCATCACAGGATGTAAGCTCTTCCAAGTAAAGCTGCCTTTTGCAATTGAGTGATGGTGCATTTGTCAATGCCAATAATGTTCAAGTGATGTTCCAATTGTTTTGGGATTACACACAACAAGGGACTTATTACTATTTATGCTACTTTGCTTTCTTTTGCCACAGCCATTCTATTTCTATTTGCAGGTCTTTGTATTTTGTTATCTCTTCCAGTCCTTTCTCTTCTTTTCTGCTATTGTTATAGCAATTTTGTTAATGATCAAATCTAATGATAATAAAAAGACTTGACTGTTAAATGTTATTGTTAATCAGCACCTACAATTGTCTAAAAACTGTATTAATATGATAAGAGGAACGGACTTCCGGTGGCGGCGCGGCGCCGAAGACAGCCTTCCCCGGCTGCCCGCGGCTCAGCTGTTTGTTTTTTCGCCCGAAACAGCGCCGATCAGCTGTTCGGGCGAAATTGAAGCCCCCTCCTCGGGAGAAGAGGAGGGGGTGAGGCCCCTGGTAGGGGTAGAGTTCTCCGGGGCCGCCTGAGCATGGAGCTTGGGCGGCTGAAGGATTGAACTCCCCCGAAGCCTGGGTTGCTCCCAGCTGGCCGGCGTCTCTGCTCTGAACTTTTTGGAGCAGAGCCAGGCGTCTGCGAACCATCCCTGCCTGAAGAAAGGACTATGATTTAAAGGAGCAGGCAGAGCGGTACAAGTGGCAAAGGTGAAGAGGATTATTTTACTATACTCTCTAGCTTGTTGGACTTTTTAAACTTTAAGTGAAAGTGCGTCATAATTGAGGACTAAAAGATGGCGGCGAAACCTCCCCCTAAAACTCTTCGGAGCGGTGGATCCTCGCCGGTGCAACAGTCATCACTACAGGCGTTGCACCCTTCTGAAGCGCTGACATCGAAGGACTTACGAGATGCTCTGGATAAACTTTTGGAATCAATCAATCAATCAATGAGTGATAAATTTGCACAGATGGAGGAGAAATTGGAGAAATTGGAGGAGAGAATGGAAGAGAGGATGGAACAGAAGTTCAGCGTGATGAAGGTAGACATTTTGTCTTCAGTGCATAAAGTGGCGGAATGTGTGGAAGAATTAGATGAAAAAATGGATGATTTGGCTCAAAGGAATGCTATATTAGAAGTAAAAGCACGGGAGAATGAAATTGCAAGAGACAAAGTGGAAAGGGAGGTAAGCCTAGCCCAATATTACCAGATGCAGTTTGCTGTCAGAATCAGAGGTTTAAAAGAGAACATTAAAGAAGATTTAAAGCAGCTGATCTCTGAGGCTCTTGAAGTGGCATTAAATCAGCCAGCATCTGAAATAAGAGCAGCTATGGATAAAGTGTTTCGGGTGAATTCATGGATTGCCAGACAGAGAAAGTTGCCTAGAGATGTGGTGGTTTATTTTGCAAAAAGAGAGATTAGAGATCAAGTTATACAAGCTGCCTATGATGCTAAAGTGGTGATTGCTGAACAAGAAGTCTTGGTTTTAAAAGAAATTCCTCCAAGGATTTTAAGGGGAAGGAAGGACTATACATTTCTCGTGCATGAGCTTAAGCAAAGAGATATAAGGTTCAGATGGGAGATTCCAGATGGGCTGATGGTGATGCATGAAGGTAAAAGGTATCGGCTGATTACTGTAAAGCAAGCGCGTGATTTCTACAATAATGTCTTAAAAGCAACCCCATTAACACTTCTGGAAGCTGGAAAGGGATCTGGAGAAGGAGAACATCAAGAGGATGAAACAGAGGAAAGTGGTGCTGGAGGAGATCAAGCTACAACTTCTTTGGATGATCCTAGAGAGCAAAGAGTAACGCGTGCTGCTTTAAAACGAGCAAAGAAAATAAAAGAACAAGATCAGCAAAAGTCTTCAGATTCTTCACAACGTACATATAGTCAAGCTGTGGGAGGAGCACGGCCTAAAGAAGTTAGTCCTATCAAAGCTGTGGTCCAAGAGCTTTTGGAGGATATGCATGGCAACTAAATTTCTAACCTGGAATGTTAATGGACTAAATTCACCGCAGAAGAGAAAGAAAGTTTTTCAATATTTAAAACAATTTAAGATAGATGTTATATGTTTGCAAGAAACGCATATTAGAGTTTTGGATCAAAAGCATTTATTGAACTCGAGACTGGGTATGCAATTTGTTGCCTCTGCAGAGAATAAGAAAAATGGAGTGGTTGTTTATATTAAAAGTGCCTTAACAGCAGACTTAATTGAAGCAGATAAGCATGGAAGATATGTTATGATTGAGCTGTTGTTAGAAGGTAAAAAGACGCTTCTAGTTGGATTATATGCACCTAACCAACAACAAGCTGATTTTTTTAGCTTACTCCACACAAAGCTTACCCAGTTGGATTATAAATCTTTTATTTTTATGGGAGACTGGAATGGTGTTTTGGATGTACAGTTGGACAAGGCTGGAGCTTTTAAGCGCATTCCAAGTCATGCTAGACTGCCTAAATCTTTTTTTGAAATGAAGGATGACCTGGAATTGCGAGATATTTGGCGTGAGAGACACTTGCAGGAGAAGGATTATACTTTTTATTCTGACAGACACCAATCTTTTTCGAGGATTGATTTTATTTTGTTGACTAATGATTTTTTTTTTGAGAACTAAAAAGGTGAAGATTTGTGCAAGAACTATTTCTGACCACAGTCCAGTTTGGTTGGAGATTGATAAGGAGAAAAGAGACAGGCGCTCGTGGCGCGTAAATGAGAATTTGTTTAGAAATCAGAGAAATGTGGAAGAATGCAAACAGCGGATGAAGGATTTTTTTGAGATTAATATGAATAAGGGTACCTCTATGGACATGGTTTGGGATGCTAGCAAGGCCTATATGAGAGGGGTGTTGATATATATGAATAATAGATATAGACGTGCAGTGGAAACTAGAAGGAAAGAACTGGAGAATGAAATAAAGGAAAAAGAAAAGGCTTTGATTTTGAACCCAGAGGATGTGAAGATCAAGGAGGCTATTAGACTGCTAAGAGGACAATTTGATAAATTAATGGCAGATCAAGTGGCAACCAATCTGCGGTTTGCTAGGCACAATACTTTTTGCAACGCTAATAAACCAGGCAGATGGTTAGCTTATAGACTGAGGAAAAAACAAAGGGCCTCTAATATAGATAAGATTGAGTATAAAGGAAGGGTTGTGTTTCAACAGAATCTTATTAAGGATGCTTTTGTGGATTTTTATTCGAAATTATATACTAAAGAGGAAATTAATGTAAAAGATATTGATATATACTTGGAGAATGCTAGCATCCCGGTTCTTACGCAAGTACAAAAAGAGGGGATTAATCAACTGATTACAGAAGAAGAAATTCTTACAGCAATTAAGGAGCTGAAGGTGGATAAAGCGCCAGGCACGGATGGCTTGACTGCGGCCTATTATAAAAATTTACAATTTGAGATGATAAAGCCGTTAAAGGAACTGTTTCAGACAATTCAGAGGGGGGGAAAGGTGCCACCGTCTTGGAGAACAGCTTTTATCTCTTTGATTCCGAAGGAAGACCAGGATGCTACTCAAGTTAAAAACTACAGACCGATATCGCTTTTAAATACAGATTATAAGATATTTGCTAAGGTTTTGGCTAATAGACTGATGAGGGTTCTGCAACAGGTGATTCATGGGGATCAAACGGGGTTTATTAGTGGCAGGCAAATGAAAAATAATGTGAGACATATAGTTGATGTGTTAGAGTTTTTGGAGAGGCACAACCAGATCTCTGCAGCGCTAATTTTTTTAGATGCTGAAAAGGCCTTTGATCAATTGAATTGGCAATTTTTGTTGAAAGTTTTAGATAAAATGGATTTTGGGGAAAAATTTTTACAGCCGATTAGGGCATTATATCAAAAACAAACTGCCCGAATCATAGTTAACAATAGCCTGACAGTAGCATGTAATATTGAGAAGGGCACAAGGCAAGGGTGTCCGTTATCGCCCTTGTTATTTGTGTTAACATTAGAGATACTATTGGTTAAGATTCGGAACTCGGAAAAAATTAAAGGGATAAAAGTTGGAGATCAGGACTATAGATTGAGAGCATTTGCAGATGATCTGGTTGTTACAGTGACCCAGCCAGAGAACTCTGTTGTGGACCTGATGGAGATAATAACACAATATGGGAAGGTTTCTGGATTTAAAGTAAATACACAGAAAACTAAAATTTTGGCTAGAAACATGACAGTTTCACAGAAGGCTCTCTTAGAAGGATTAACTGGATTTGAGATTGTTAAAAGGGTTAAATATCTGGGGGTGATTTTGTCGCCCTCTAATACAAAGCTATATAAAAATAATTATGAAAAACTATGGGGGAAAATTCAAAAGGAATTGGAGAGTTGGCAAAAATTGCAATTGTCTTTGCTGGGACGGATTGCAGCAGTGAAAATGAATGTACTGCCCAAATTTTTATTTTTGTTTCAAATGATACCGATTCTTAAGAAAGATTCTAATCTGGAGGAATGGCAGCGAGGTATCAATAAATTTGTGTGGGCAGGGAAAAAGCCACGAGTTAAACTTAAGATTATGCAGGATACTCGTGAGAGAGGTGGCCTTAAATTGCCTAATCTTAAATTATATTATGAAGCTGCTGCATTAGTAGGAATAAGCGATTGGATTAATTTGACGCAATTGAGGTTATTAAATCTTGAGGGCCATGATTTGTTGTTTGGCTGGCATGCATATTTGTTGTATGATAAGAAGGTAGATACTGTGTTTAGGATGCATATTTTAAGACAGGCATTGCTGAGAGTTTGGAAGAAGTATAGACATAAGCTAAGCAGCAAGATACCATTGTGGGCAATTCCAAAACACGCAATAGAAAATATACATGCTGGTTTCAAACATGATGTGACTACGTACAAGGAAATTTTAAGCCTGGAAAGGAATGTTTGGTGTTTGAAATCATATAGCCTCTTGCGAGAAGAGAAGGTTGTTCAATCTTGGTTTCAATATATTCAATTACAGGCCAGGTGGAAAGAAGACCAGAAAAATGGATTTACAATGACTGATGGAAATTTGATAAAGCAGATTAGAAATCAGGGGTCAGCACATATTAAACGGATATATCTTGCATTGATAGAGATTGACTCGGAAACAGAGCTTGTTAAGGATTGTATGATAAAATGGGCCCAAAATATCCAGGAAGTTATTACAATGGACACGTGGGAAAAGATTTGGGTGAGGAACGTAAAATTTACTCAAGCTCAAAATTTAAGAGAGAACTTTTACAAAATGTTTTATAGATGGCATCTAGATCCTAAAAAGCTTGCAAGTATGTATCCGAATTATCAGCCTAAGTGTTGGAGGTGTGGTGATGAAGATGCAACGTATTTTCACATATGGTGGACATGTAAGAAGGTTAAGGCTTTTTGGATAAAAGTCTGGTGGAATATGCAGAAGATTTTTAAACAGAGGATAAAGTTTTGTCCGCAACTTTTTTTGTTGGGAATAATTGCAGACGCTACAGTTGTGGACACCAAGCTGATGTTGAACTTAATTACGGCGGCAAGACTTTTGATAGGCCAATATTGGAAGAAAGAGGAACTGCCGACCATAGAAGAGTGGACTTTAAAGGTTTCCGACCTGGCAGAGATGGCGAAGATTTCGGCTTATTTGAAAGATCATTCGCAAGAACGCTATATTAGGGAATGGAGAAAATGGATTGAGTTTATCCAGAACAAGTATAGGGTTAAGAAGTTTTATGTAGCATTCGAATAAGTCTTCTTTCGTTTTTTTTTCTTTTTTTTATTCTAGTTTTTTATATATATTTAATATTGTTAAGGTGTGTCTTATCCTATATAAGCTAGAGAGTGATGGATTTTAGAATTTATAGTTGTTAGTATATGGTTGCTTATGGTTGTCTTTTTATATATATATACCTTGTATTTAGCTCTGGGAAGTCGGGGGGGGAGGGGGGGGTGGAGGGAGAGGGGGAGGGAGGTTGGGGGGAGGTAGGGGGGGAGCAGGGAGGGGGAAGGGGGGTTTCTTAAGGGAAAACTGTATTTTAAAACTTTTCAATAAAAAAAAATATGATAAGAGGAACAAGACAGGCAACAGGAAGAAGCTTGGAAAGGAGAGAAAATCACTGGAACAGCAACCATTTTTGATGAAACCTCGATATTTTTTGGTCTCAGACCCCTAAAATTTCACTATAGAGCAGAACATAAATCCATAAAAAGCCATAAATTGTTCAAGAGATACAAACCAACTAAAAAGAAAAGAAATGAGGATGGAGGATCCCATTTAATTCAGCCCCATTTTCTTCTAAATCTGACCATCCCAATCTGCTTTAATTCAATCCCCCCAACATCAAAACCAGACTGAGTTCTGGTGGGGCTTGCTGGATTTGAAGGAGTTAAGAGCTCTGCACACAAGATGGTATTAAATGATGCTTTACCTGCAATAGCAAACTTAATACTCCAATTTTTTCTTTTCAAAAGTCTTTTTCATTAAGTGCAAATGCTTTATGCCAAGCTTCTCCTGGGCTCCCATTTCAAATGTTGCTGTTTGGGGCTTGTGAATGGAGTGGCTGACAGACAAATTACCTTAATACACTCTTCAGCTGGAGCCAGGGAGCAGCATCCTGATTCAGCCCAACCCCTCACATCTTTTATCTCCAATGGCTGGATAAAAAAATGGAAGAAATAAACTCATCAAACTAAATTAGCAGCACCTTTGAACTAAGAAGCCACTTGTCTACGTAACCTGTGTCTCTGCTGTGTGAGCAACTGCCTGAAAGCTGAAATCTAGTGAAGAGAGGAAAGGAGAAGAGAGGGGAAGGGGAGGGAGGGAAGGGAGGGAGGGGAGGGGAGGGGGGGAAGGGAAGAGGATGAACAATCATTTGCTCAGGATGGTATAAGGTCTTTTATCTTTGGCAGGGGGCTGGACTAGAAGACCTCCAAGATCCCTTCCAGCCCTATGATTCAATGACTCTAGATTTGCCTGCATGATCCCTTCATCCCAGCTCTGCTCTCTGCCTCAGTCCCACCCTTCTCCACTCCACGCCAGGCCTCGGCTAGTGGGTAATGGCAAAAGCATGTGAGGGAGCCCGCTGACTTCTTGACCCTGCGTTCATTTTGTAAGATGTCACAAGGATGCCAAATGCGAAGCAGAAGCTGTCAAGGATGAACGGGGCTCTTGAAGGAGGCCATAATCTGTAATCCAAAGCAGAAGGAGCCTCTGGGGAGCCATTTGTCTTCCTGAAGAAGCCTTGTGAACTGCTTTTTAGTATCAGGTGCATCATCTTGAGAAACCATCCCCACATTCCAAAAAAATTAGTTTAATGTTCCCACATAAAAAGAAACTGGCCAGGTGGAAAGCCATTAGAGGAGATACACGGGTGTGGAACTAAAAAGGTCTGCATGCTTCTGGAAAAGATTTAGGCAGAGAGATATTAGCGGGCCAGTTAATATGTAAATCACAGCTACTTGCAAATGTCTAGTAAGAACATTTTACTTATTTCACAGAAGAACCTAGAAAACATAGACCCATGCAAAACTACTTTCATTTGTATTGCCTAAAAATAGTAGTGATCCTTGGGATTACTGAGGTGGATAGATTTGGTGTGATCTTTGACAGTAGCACAAAGCTTTTTTCCTCTTGTGTTCTTAAGCAAAAAAGATCTGGTGTCCTGGGCCATTCCACTTTCAAGTTGTTCTTGAAAAAATAGAAGGGGCAGATGGATTGATCACTCCCCAAACTGGTGCATGTAACCTTCTTCATGATTTTGATTGTTTTTTAAGAAGGCATCCGTAATACCTTAGGCTATATCTAAATCAAAACAAAACACATGTTTAAGTCAAGCGGGATTTCACTTCTGTAAACATATGAAAAAGTAACAGCCACAAAGAGAAAAGAAATTGCTTCCCCCCCCCCTTTAACAGAATTTAAGATAGATTTCAATTTACCTGACAGGGCATTTCCTTGCCCATTTCATCATGACAAGTGGCTAACACATGTTTCGGGCCTCCAATATCTTCAAACTTGATTAGAAGTGTCAAAGTTCCATCATGACTCAAAAGCCATTTGTATCAGGTTGGCTACAGCAGCAAGACAGTAGGTCCAATCAAACCTGGAGACAGTGGAAGAGAGAAACCAGGAGGCATGTCAACCTGGAGGAATTAATGTGAAAAGTGCAACGTTGATAAAATTTAACTTTTTTCTCTGTCAATTTAGTAAACACCCCAGGGCCTTCTAGTTAACTTGTGTGACTGAAGGATGTTTCCAAGTCAAGTCGTTCAGCAGACAAGCCTTTTTCGTATTCTTGTCTCATCTTAATGCATTAAGCTGTATAAATGATCCATCATTCCTGCAGGAAGGAATGGGGAATTTACTCCCGTTGTCATTTATCAGGAGGGGAAATAGCAGAACTCACCAACAGAGCAGCCAAGGGCCCAGCCATACTTATTTGATTAACCCTGTAGAACATCTCTGGCAAATTCAGCAAATGAGAATGTCCTGGATAAAATGGGACTCTTAACTCCCCATAATACTCCTGGGCCTCCATAGAGAAGGACGTTGAACAATCTCCCACAGATTCTTGCTTGTGCAAGAGAGTCTCTGCTGCTTTCCCTCTTCAAATCTATCATGTGGGGAAAAAAAGAAAGTCTACTTTCATCCTTTAGCCATCTTGTACTGAGTTTGGAGAAAGTGTGGTAACAGCTGCAGAAAGATTTCTCGGAGATTCTTAGATTCTTTCCTGCACTCTCTTAAGACAGGATTTTCCCCAAGGGGTTTAAGATTCTGAATACAAATAGTCATGCTGTGTGGTAAGTAAGAGCAAATCCCACTGATGCCTTCAAAGCCATAGCTTCAACGTCAGACTGAATTGGTACCAAGGAGAAACAGAGACACACTGGTTAAATCTGCAGAATAAATGATGAAATCTGGAGTATCTGCAGGTCACATAAAAAGCCAAGATGGTGGCCACAAAAGTACAATGGAAATTTGCCCCCTTTTTAATGTGCATAGTTTGATATAATGGTTAAGGCAAAAGGTTAGGATCCTGGAGATCCAATTCTAGTCCCACTTTAGCCCTGAAGCCATCTTGGGTCAATCACTCTCAGCCCTAGGAAGAAGGTAAACCACATCTGAAATCTTGCCAAAAAACCTGCAAGAACTTATCCAGACATTTGCCAGGAGTCAACACTGACTTGAATGAATTTCCCCCCACCCACCCTGGGAAATGGACATAAAAAAGCAGGCAAACCTTCAGTTGCACAGTCACGTTGTAAGAGGACAATAATCTGGAGCTGTGTCATGATTTTAGTGAAATTAAGGGTAAAAAAGCAATACTGTCACTTTGGCCCCAGCCTCAGGATCCAAAGTCCAGAAATGTTGCCAAATGACTCTGACAATCACTTTCTCTAAGAAAGTGCCACATTGATTAGCCAGAGATTGCAATCACATGTTCATCACTGTCCTAATGGACAGTCACTTAAATGTGAGCCAGCAGTGTGCTGCAGCTGCCAAAAAAAAAGCCAACACAGTCCTAGGCTGCATTAACAGTGGGATAGAATCAAGATCATATGAAGTGTTAATACCACTTTACAATGCCTTGGTAAGGCCACACTTGGAATACTCCATCCAGTTTGGGTTGCTATGGTGTAAAAAAGATGTTGAGACTAGAAAGAGTGCAGAGAAGAACAACAAAATGATTAGGGGACTGGAAACTAAAACCTATAAAGAACGGTTGCAAGAATTGGGTATGTCTAGTTTAATGAAAAGAAGGACTAGGGGTGACATGATAGCAGTGTTCCAATATCTCAGGAGCTGCCACAAAGAATAGGGGGTCAAGCTACTCTCCAAAGCACCTGAAGGCAGGACAAGAAACAATGGATAGAAACTGATCAAAGAGAGAAGCAACCTAGAACTAAGGAGAAATTTTCTGAGTTAAAACAATTAATCAGGGGAACCACTTGCCTCCAGAAGTTCCAACATTGGAAGTTTTTAAAAAAAGATTGAACAACCATTTGTCGGAAATGGTATAGGGTTCCCTGTTTGAATAGGGGGTCAGATTAAATGACCTCCAAGCTGTGGTGGGAGTCAAATATGTGAACAAATGATTCTCTGTGTGGATGCCGCTTCTGGAAGTCCATTCTGGGCCTGGGCAACAAAAAATTAGCTATCAGTTCTGCCAAACTGGTGCGAACTGGCTGAATCCCACTACTGCCTCCAAGGTCCCTTCCAACTCTGTTGTTCTGTTATTCAAATGTAAAAATCACACACAGCACCAGTTGGAGGCATAGGATCATTGGGAGGGACTTGGGTCCTCACAGAACCTTTCTGAGGGTTCCTTAAAATGTGGTAACTACTCTGGAAATGCCTTTCCAATTCTCACAAGTCAAACCTGAGAGACAGATGCAATATTTTTCTGTCTAATGCATTCCAGCCAGTGCCCATGAGATGAAAAGTTCTCTGTTTGTTATATATAACTTTATTGATTTTTTTTTAAAAAAAACAAGGAAAAAAAAGAACTGAGAAAAAAAAGATCAGGAAAAAGAGATATAAGGACAAAAAAAGAAAAAGGGGGAAAAAAGTAAGAAAAACAGAAAAAGAATGACTTCCAACTTTCTTTGATGTAGTCTCAGTGTATTATTGCTTTGTGGAAACCAAGATTCAGGTACCAGCCCCTGCTCATGACCCAAGAAAACATCAATCCTATCACAGACCAGAACACAGAAACACAACTAACTCAAAGCCGAACACAGAGCAGTCCTCAAAAATCTAAAGAAGAACCAACCATCTGAGGGCAAGCCTGTATATCAGGGGTGTCAAACTCAATTTCATTGAGGGCCACATCAGCATTGTGGTTGCCCTCAGGGGGACGGGTGGGTATGGCCAGGGTGGGCGTGGCCTACTGGGTGGGCGTGGCTAGAGTGCATATGGCCTACTGGGTGGGCATGGCCAGCTCTACATCGTTCGCATCAAGGGTGCCTATGGGGGCCTGGGCAGGAGTGGGACAGATCTGAGGGTCTCTGGCAGAAGGAGGGTCTCTGGGCCAGGGCCAAGGCAGTGGGGGCCGTTCCCTCACTGTTTCCAGGATGGCTTCGCGGGCCACATGAAATCACTTCGCGGGCCGGATCTGGCCCCCAGGCCTTGTGTTTGACATGTCTGCTGTATATAAACAAAGAGTCAATCCCACACTCACTAGCACTGATGACGTTATCTAGCTGGAGAATGAAATGTCTGCAAGCGAAAAACCAAACTCAGAGAGCACCAAGGGCCCCACAGTTCAACCCTGAGCTACAAATATTCTCTTTTATAACTGAAAACAGTTCAGAGCACAAGACAGAAAGCTGTATTGTTGATTTTTATTTTTATTCCCACCAACACACTACCTTAAAAAGAAAAGAAAGGAGCTCTCCATCAAATGCACAGGAATCTAGAATGATGATATAAACCTTTGGATTTGCAGAAAACCAAAAGAAAAATTCCTTTCAGATCAAGCTCAGTTCATGGAGGTTTGATGGGCGTATTTGTGGAATTTTCTTGATAACAGTACCAAAATTATTAGCTACCAACTTCTTCCAGGTTTGTAGAAAACTTTATAGACTTATCAGTTTAGCCTACAGACCAAGTATTCCCAATTGTCTCCCACTAACCAGGTTTACCCTGTTTTGCTTTCAAACCCAGATAAGGTCAGCCTCATATTTTTCCTAAAATTATAACATGCCATATACTTTTGTTCAAAATCAAGTGGATTACCCCAGATTGAGGTATTCTGCAAACATTAACCATTTTCCTGAGTCTTGTCAGGAAAAAAAAGGGAACTATATTTGGAATACAATAAATAATAAATGCCTTTTATTGTGGAGTGGGTTCTGGACCGCATAGATGGCTCTGGACAACAGGGTTCAGCATATCATTCGTTATTGAAGTAAGCACAGACTCGACACAAAGGGCTATTAGCCCCTCTTATATACCTAGCCAAGGTATACCTGGGACCAATCCCCTTATCAGGATTTCCCGCTGAGGACCACCCTGCCAATCTGGACAGGGTACCATGCCACCTGGTGGTATCAGTGGCTCATTACTGTGGAACATCCCCTATATACATAACACCCCTTCCCCCATACTGAAACAATAACGATAACAAATAAACAATAATGAGAAACATCCAATGTGTGAATCTGGTTATTTAAAACACGTTGTTAGAGATCAAGGTCAAGCACATATTAAAAGGATATATCTTGCATTGATAGAAATTGATTCAGAGACAGAACTTGTTAAAGACTGTATGATAAAGTGGGCTCAGAATTTTCAAGAAGTCATTACAATGGATACTTGGGAAAAGATTTAGGTGAGAAATGTAAAGTTTACCCAGGCTCAGAACTTAAGAGAGAACTTTTATAAAATGTTTTATAGGTGGCATTTAGATCCTAAAAAATTAGCAAGTATGTATCCGAACTGCCAGCCCAAATGTTGGAGGTGTGGCGGTGAAGATGCAACGTATTTTCATATATGGTGGACCTGTAAAAAGGTTAAAGCTTTTTGGATTAAAATTTGGTGGAACATGCAAAAGATATTTAAGAAAAGGATAAAGTTTTGTCCGCAATTGTTTTTACTGGGCATTATTACTGATACTACTGTTGTGGACACTAAGCTGATGTTGAACTTAATTACGGCAGCGAGACTTTTAGTAGCGCAATATTGGAAGAAGGAAGAACTGCTGACTATAGAAAAATGGACTTTAAAAGTTTCCAACCTGGCGGAAATGGCAAAGATCTCAGCGTATTTGAAAGACCATTCGCAACAGAGATATATTGTGGAGTGGAGAAGATGGATTGATTATATCCAGAATAAATATGGGACTAAAAAGTTTCATTTAGCATTTGAATAAGTATTGATGTGATATTTAAATTGCTTGTAGTTAGTTTATAAGAGTTAAAGTGCGATAGATTTAGTATTTTATTGTTGTTTGCATAAGGTAGACTATGATTGTTTGTGTATTTATACCCTGTATTGAGCTCTGGGAAGTCAGGGAGGGGGGAGGGGGAGGGGAGGGACGTGTTGGGGAGGGTTGGGGAGAGGGGAGGGGGTTGGGAGGGGTTTTGTCTAAGAAACAACCTGCAAGTTATTCAAGAACTGGGGTACCATTTGATTCACACAAAATCAGTGTTCCTCAATCCCAGCAACTTTTAAGATGTGTGGACCTCAACTCCCAGAATGCCCTAGTCATCATGTCAGATTTCATCACTGATTGGCAGATCTCTAAACCCCCAAAGGCAATCATTTTTCATTTCATTTATCTCTCTTGATTAATTTAAATCAAGACTAAACTGGATAGAACATTTTTTTGCCAAACTTAACAGAATTAATTATACTTTGCTGTACTCTGCCCAGTGTCGCTTTGTGTGAGGTAGGCAGCCACATAAATCTGATAAATAACAAAGCACATGGCAGCCCAACTGAATTCTGGATTATTTTATCTAGTGAGAAGGAAGTCTAGTCTTTTCCTTTAGCTTCCCTGTTTTAAAAAATTGGTCCTTAGATTGGTATGATATTTAAGACAAAACATCTTGGAATCAAATGTTGCTGCATCCTCAGCTTCATAATATTTAGGTCTCCTGCTACATGCATGTCTGTACACATACACACACATGTAAAGTTGAAGATATGTAAAGATATTGTTTATACTAGACTAAAACAATAATATTTGGAGTGCTAGAAGAATGCCAAACACTAACCAGTTCTGTAATAAGAGACATGCCTTTGTCCAAGGTTAATGATACTATCTTTGTTTACCATGAAGAAAATTGGAAAAGTCTTCTATTTCTGGGGCCATTTGTGTTGAAATATAGTTAACAAGGGGGGGAGCCAAACTCTTCATTAAAAGCAATGCAGACCAGGAACAGTATCTGGTCAGTTAATGGAATTTATGACCCCTCTTTAAAATGTCCTAATCCAAGGTCCCTTCCAACTTTATATTATTATTATTATTATTATTATTATTATTATTATTATTATTATTATTATTATTATTATTATTATTATTATTATTATTATTATTATTATTATTATTATTATTATTATTATTATTATTATTCCCCAAATACAAAGGTTGCTTGTGAGAGAGAAAGGCAGTAAAACAACTATACATAGCAATCTGTTGTATCAGAAACAAATATAGCTAGTTATCATTCACATTCCCTGAAGTCCTTATGTAGCATCTTCTTTTTCTTCTTTCTTTCTTTCTTTCTTTCTTTCTTTCTTTCTTAAGTCAATTTTGACTCTTGGCAATGGCCTAGACCAGCTCCTGCAGTTTTCTTGGCAAGTTTTCAGAAGTGGCTTGCCCTCTCCTTCCTAGGGCTGAGAGAAAGGAACTGGTCCAAGCTCACCCAGCTAGTTTTGTGCCCTAAGCCTAAGGCAGGATTGGAACTCAGAGTCTCTTGGTTTCTAGCCTGATGCCTTAGCTACCACACCAAAGTAGCTTTCAGGTTGCTTCCTACTGCCTGTAAATAAAAGTGCCCCATTTGTAACATTATAAGTGAAGCTCTATATGCAACTGCAACTGCCCATCAATCTCTCTTGTTCAGGGAAGCACAGAAATTTACATACATGTACTTTTTCCTTCTCTCTTTCCAGCAGAAGCAACAAAATGAAGCAGAAAAAAAATTAGCGGAAAGAGTGTAAGTGATAGTGAAAGTGATAATGTCTTTGGGAAGGGAAAGAAAGGCTATCCAGGGCAACAAGAGGGATGGGATGGGGGATAAAACTACAAGGTGAGGAGGCAAAGTGTTATGTATTCACATATTATTCACATTGTTATGTATTCATTATACACTGTTATGCATTCACACATAGAGATTAACAGGGCTGAGGTAAAAGCCGCGGCAGCTTTTGACAGCTGTCAAAAGCTGCCGGACAGAACTGCGCAGGCGCAACCGACTGACAGTTCTGCACGCGCCGCCACTGACAGCTCCGAGCTGTCAAAATCAGCCGGCTCCGATTGGAGGAGACGTACGGCACGGGAACCAGCTCAGCCCTGATTGGCTAACCGGTCGACAGCTGCCAGTATAAATAAGAGTCATGCTCTTCTGTTGTTTGCCTGGTTCGGAATTAAAAGTTAAATCGTTTAACTCGCTGTCTCGCCTGCTTCTTTAAAGCACTGGCGACGAAGGTGGGATGCCTGCTTGCCTAAGCTGAAGTCACTACCTAAGGGGAGAAGAGATTTTTTCCCTTAGCCCGAGCTAGTCACTCGCTGAAGTCACTCGGAAGCCGAACTTCCGTACAACGCAAGCAGCTGCACCCACGGCTTACAGACAGCATGATGAACCATGGCCACATTCGAGAGTTCAACACCCGCCACCCAGAAGGCTGGGAATCTCATCTAGGCCAGGTAGAAGGATACCTGGTGGTAAAGAAGATTACGGACGACCGGGCCAAGGCAGCCGCCCTCCTCTGGCTCAGCGGCCCCGCTGTCTATGATGCCGCTGTGGGAATCTTCACTCCTGAACCGATCGCCACGATCTCCTACGCCGATCTCACCGAGGGGCTGAGTAAATACTTCATGCCCCTCAAATCAGAACTTTTCTGGAGGGTAAATTTCGCCCGAAAACTACAGCTTCCTGACGAGCCAGCAAATGACTTCATAACCCGGGTCAGACACGCCGCACGGCGGTGTCGGTTCCCGGACTTAGAAGACCGAATCCGGGACCAAATCGTCATAGGGCTCAAAGACGAGCGGCTGAGGAAGAAGCTGATCGCCAAGCCAGAAATGACAATGACCGATGTGGCGAGGGAAGTCATTGCATATGAGGACAGCCACGGTGACAACCGACGTTCACCTGACAGCGGGCCCAGTGGGTCCGTGCACCAGGAGGACGGCGGGTTCAGCGGTCCCGAGGAAGATGACGGCTCCATGGACATCGATGCGGTACAGCGGCGGTTCGAAAAGCTCAGGCTGCAACGCAACTACAGAGGGGGGCCTGCCAACAATCAGAGGGGCGCTAACTTCCAGCCAAACAGGGCCAAGTGTGCCAGCTGCGGCGGAAGCCACCCAAGAGTAACGTGCCGGTTCCGCAGTGCCAAATGCCACGGGTGCGGAAAGACAGGTCACCTCAAAGCCGTGTGCCGGAGCCGGAGCCGAGAAAATCTGCATGAACTGGAAGTGACAACCGCAGGTATGAGCCAACACACACCCAGGGCCAGGCACAGTTCCAAACCCCTAGTGCTTAATGTGAGGGGAAGGGCGGGGGAATACACAGTCCACAGCACTCTTAAGCCCAAAGTCAAGGTGGACGTTCTGATTCATGGAATTCCCTGTGAGATGGAAGTGGACTCTGGGTCCTCCGTCTCACTCATTTCGTGGCAAACCTACAGGGACATTTGTAACCAAAGTAGAAAACGGCCCGCCCTTCGACCCACCAAACTCCGCCTAGCTGATTTTCAGAAAACGCCCATTAAACTCCGGGGGAAGGGCTCCGTCCCCGTAGAGTTCAAACAATTTAAAGGATCCCTCCCTATATTAGTAACCCAGGAAAACAGAATCAGCCTGCTAGGATTAGACTGGTTTGAGGCGCTAGGGATAGCGTTGACAGGCGTCAACGCCGTTCAGCTGTCAAACTTAGAAACCGTCTGCCTTCAATTCGCGGACGTCTTTGACAGCTCGCTAGGAAAGTACACAGGACCGCCTGTATCGCTAAAATTAAACCCTAATGTAATGCCTGTCAGAATCAAGGCAAGAAGAGTTCCCTTCGCCTTGAGAGAAAAAATAGAAACTGAGCTAGACCGATTAACTAACTTAGGAGTCCTAGAACCAGTCGAAGGGGCGGAGTGGGAGACACCCATAGTGACCCCAATTAAGCCAAATGGCCAAATAAGATTATGCGCCGATTATAAAGCAACCCTCAACCGTGCATTAAATGCCCATGCCTACCCGGTCCCGGCTGTCAAAGACATCCTCGCGGCCATTAAGTCGGGCGCCATTTTTGCCAAGTTAGACTTGGCGCAGGCGTATTTACAGCTGCCTGTCACCCCTGACACCGCTTTAGCTCAGACAATCATCACCCACAAAGGAGCATTTAAAATTAACCGCCTTCAATTCGGCATCTCTGCAGCCCCGGGGATCTTCCAGGAAATCATGGAAAAAACACTTAAAGGGATCCCCGGGGTCTGTCCATATTTCGATGACATCCTAATTGCAGGGGAATCAGAAAAAGACCTAGCTGACAAATTAACAAAGGTGCTTCTTAGATTCAGGGAGGCTGGCCTCAATTTAAAACGAGACAAATGCTCCATTGGGGTGCCTTCAACAGAGTTTTTAGGATTTAAAATTGATGCTAAAGGAATTCACCCCACTGAAACAAAAATAAAAGCCATTAAAACAGCACCAACCCCTAAAAATAAACAAGAACTGCAAGCCTTCCTAGGGTTAGTTAATTTTTATCATACCTTCCTGCCCCATAAAGCCTCCATTGCCGAACCCCTACACAGGCTTTTAGATAAAGGCAAACCCTGGAATTGGTCATCTGAGCATGATAAAAGTTTTAATCTACTAAAAAACTTACTCACCAGCAATGCAGCGGTAGCCCTGTTTAACGAACAACTGCCCTTATGTCTGGCTTGTGATGCCTCTCCCTACGGCATCGGAGCAGTCCTAAGCCACTTAACTAACGAGGGAACGCAGATCCCTGTAGCGTTCTATTCCAGAACGCTGTCAAAACCTGAGCGTAATTACGCTCAGATTGATAAAGAGGCTTTAGCTATAGTGGCTAGCGTAAAAAAGTTTCATGACTACCTATACGGCCGACCCTTTACCATTTTTATGGACCATAAGCCCCTATTAGGACTTTTTACAGTAAACAAACTAACCCCACAAATATTATCTCCCCGCATCCTGAGATGGTCTACATTTCTGTCAGCCTATTCATACAACTTAGAATATAAGCCAGGGAAATCCATGGGCCATGCTGATGGGCTTAACAGACTGCCCCAACCAATAGTCGACCCAGACCCAGCACCAGCTGGGAAGATACTGGCTATTTCAGACCTGCCAGAATGCCCATTATCTGTTAAAGACATCGCTGCAGCCACAGCTGCAGACAAAATATTAGGCAGAGTCTTAAACTATGTCACGTCTGGCTGGCAATGCACACCCCCAGACCCAGAATTCCAACCTTATATTTTAAAGCAAAAGGAATTATCCACCCATCAGGGGTGTCTATTATGGGGCAGCAGGGTAATCATACCTGACAAACACAGACTCAAAGTGTTAGAGAGCCTCCACGAAGGTCACCCTGGGACCGTCAAAATGAAGGCTCTGGCCAGAAGCTATGTCTGGTGGCCAGGATTAGACAAGCAAATTGAAACACATGTAGCCGGCTGCTATTCCTGCCAACTTGTTAGAGCCGCCCAGCCACACGCCCCCATACACAGATGGGAAACTACAAAGACACCCTGGTCTCGTATCCACATAGACTATGCGGGTCCATTCCAGGGACAATCATTCCTAATAGTCGTGGATAGCTATTCGAGATGGCTGGAGGTGGCACCAGTGACTAGCACAACTTCAGCAGCCACAATACAAGTTCTAAGGGGGTTGTTCGCAACACATGGGCTTCCAGATGTAATAGTCTCTGATAACGGCCCCCAATTTACTTCCTACGAATTCCAGAGTTTCACAACGGCGAACTCTATTAGGCACACCACCACGGCTCCGTTTCACCCATCCTCGAACGGCTTGGCAGAGGTGATGGTAAAATCAACCAAAGAGGCACTGCGGAAAATCATCTCCGGCAACTGGCACCGCAGACTGGCCCAATTCCTTTTATCTCAACACACCACCCCATGCACAACTACGGGGAAATCTCCAGCAGAGCTCCGCTGGGGCAAAAGACTAACTACCAGACTGGACCGTCTACATCCTGACAGATCCCCTCCAGACCCAGAACTGCCCCTCCAGCATAGAACTCTCAGCACAGGGCAAGCTGTCTGGGCAAGGAACTACGGGGGGGGGGCAACAAATGGACACAGGGGGTTGTCATTGAACAAACGGGTCCCCTATCATACATCATAGACACGGGACACAATTCCCACATCCGCAGACACATCGACCAACTCCGGCATCGCAGCCCGCAAAATATAGGGGAAAGGGGGAACGACGAAATGCAGGCAGAAGCCCCACCGCAAACACTGTCACGCCACAACCCCCCCGACCAGAATGTACCACTGCAAGACCCCACCCCAAACGACGCTGAAACGACGGAACCAGACCCCACGACCCCTGAACCAGTCTACGATATGCCTGGGGAAAAGGAACAACCAGCCGAGACAACCCCCCGGCGCTCCGAAAGGATAAAAAGACCCCCCGCGTACTTACAAGACTTCGAATGGGGAAACCCAAAAAAGAAACAGTTGGGGAAAAATCAACTCAATCAGAGGGAGGGGTAAGGGGTGTTATGTATTCACATATTATTCACATTGTTATGTATTCATTATACACTGTTATGCATTCACACATAGAGATTAACAGGGCTGAGGTAAAAGCCGCGGCAGCTTTTGACAGCTATCAAAAGCTGCCGGACAGAACTGCGCAGGCGCAACCGACTGACAGTTCTGCACGCGCCGCCACTGACAGCTCCGAGCTGTCAAAATCAGCCGGCTCCGATTGGAGGAGACGTACGGCGCGGGAACCAGCTCAGCCCTGATTGGCTAACCGGTCGACAGCTGCCAGTATAAATAAGAGTCATGCTCTTCTGTTGTTTGCCTGGTTCGGAATTAAAAGTTAAATCGTTTAACTCGCTGTCTCGCCTGCTTCTTTAAAGCACAAAGGGAAGAGGGAACTGGACACGGAAAGAACTTAGAGACAGAAGCCCTGTTGAGGCATTACAAAAAGGGCTAAAATTAGCCAAGTATCTTCTCCAAAGCACCAGCTAACTTTCGAGATAATTCTTATGATTCGGTATGCAGTCATTTGTACCTTGGGCCTATTTG
This sequence comes from Vipera berus, assembly GCF_964194415.1. Classification (NCBI taxonomy): domain Eukaryota; kingdom Metazoa; phylum Chordata; class Lepidosauria; order Squamata; family Viperidae; genus Vipera; species Vipera berus. Next base: position 72,320,307 of record NC_138203.1, on the reverse strand, counting down.
CTTGTTTTTGGTAGTTTCTTCCATTGTTCTTAGTGAGAACAATCCCATATTTCCTTGAATAGGTTGTGAAAAAAGCTAGTGTGAGGACGGGGGGGGGGAAGAGAAGTTGTGTATAACTATGTTCTAATCAGTGGCTTTAATTTACTAGGATGGTCCAATTACGGTGGGAAAAATGTGGAATTGCATATTATACTTTGTTTGTGCTTGCTTGCTGCTCCTTGCTATTTCTGAATGAACTAAATGGGATATTTTGAAGTGTGGGGATGAAAAAATGAGAGAAAATTCTAATCACAGTCAATATTTTATTTTTTTATTTATTTTAATTCCATTTATATCCCGCCCTTCTCCGAAGACTCAGGGCGGCTTACAAGCTTAGCAGTAGCCTTCATTCTATGTATATGCCTGCTTATTAGGGCTTTCACACACACCCCAAGCGGCATTATTACAAAGTCAGCTTATTGCCCCCAACAATCTGGGTCCTCATTTTACCTACCTCGGAAGGATGGAAGGCTGAGTCAACCTTGAGCCTGGTGGGATGCGAACCTGCACTAATTGCAGGCAGCTGGTGTTACTTAAGGAGGCATTAGCCCACTGCTCCACCAAGGCTCAATAAAAGATAGCATTTGGAATTTCTGAAAATTCAGATTTAGACTTGGATCAAACCAGATCCAACCAGTTGCAAAAAAGTATTATTGGTTCTTCTTCACTACTACTTCCACTGTTTTCTAAGAGAAATAATTCAAAAAAGATAATCCTTTTTGCCAATTTTTGGGCAGACTGGCTACCCAAAATAGTTAGCATAAATAGATAGTTGGTATAAACTATCAGCCCTTCTTTTGTAGGTAAAAAAACAAGTGATCAGGTAGAGGTACTGTTGATCTCTAAAGCAGAAGGTTCAGAAGAAAATATTTTGTTGAGTCTTGAAAGATCTCTTCACAGCAGAGCAAACAGCAGAGGAACAGGAGTAGACAATTTCCTTGTGTGAGGCTGGATATGATCTGTTTAATATGCTTTCGGATATGAACAGCTCACAAAATGTGTCTGGGGGTGGGGAAAGGTGAGCTATATAATATCCTTTCAAGTAAAAAAAAAATCTTGTGCTGAAACAGCAACAGATGGAGGTGAAAGAATGCCTGCAAACCAATTTGGGGGAAAATGTAGAACAGTTGATGAAAGATTTTTTCCCCCCTCATGACCTTTTCACACTCTATGAAACAAAAGATGTTTGAATATAGAACTTCACAAAACCAAGACACTAAGCCTTAATTTTTGTTATAGCAAAATAACCAGAAAGTGGGATTAGGAATGGGAATTACACCCAGGGATGTTTTTAATCTATGACTGTTTAAAAAAAAGATTATTGGGGGAAAAAGCTACTATTGGCTTTTATTTTTCAGAGAGCAACTCTATACACAAACATTTAGAAACTTCCTAACTTTCTAGGGATAAACCTTTTTGACTAAATAGACAAGTATACAATTGCACGGCACAACTGTAATGTTCCTTAAAGCCTTTAGGAAATCCCTTTGAGATTATAAGTATTGCTGAGTTTCAATTCCTATTGCTGACTGAGGAATTCTGGGAGTTGAAGTCCATTCTTTTTAAAGTTGCCAAGGTTGGAAGACCCTGATGTATATAAATAGCAACTGAGATTGTCTCTTTTTTCTTTAGATTGTAGATCATGGTTACCTGAACAAGGATTTCAAGTATCTCTCAAAGACTGGGGAAAATGAAGTCCATTGTTTCTTTGTTTGCACCATCAGCTATCATAGTATGAATTAAATCAAATGTTCCAGATTCCATAGAGACTCCTTTTAGCAATTGTAATTCAATCCTATACATGTCTAAGAAACAAATTGAATTTTCTTCCATTATATTGGCTTCTGGGTAAGCGTGCATAGATCTGCAAGCTTAAGTAGCATCTGAATGGGTGAGTATTTTTAAATTAATCTGTTTGAAAATCCTTTTTTGGTGTTTGATTCTGTTGCCTCAGCAGCTTCCATAAAAGTGATTTGCAAGCTATATTCCTTTACTACTTTTTCTTTCATTCTGCAATTGTGGTCAAAAGCCCATGGCTTTCAAACCACTTAAATGTAACACAATTTTCATAGCTCACATTACAGGCTAAGTAAGAGTTTTAGTTTACTATGTTTGTGACAAGCCCAGACAAATTCTTTGCAAAGGCCAGACAGATAAATAACACTCCAATTACCCACTCCGAGGTGATGTTCTCTGACTGAGTTCAATACGTTATCTAAGTTTATTTATTTATTCATTCATTTTCTCTATGGTTGACAAAAATGAGTCCTATTATTATCACGGTCTTTCTGGAGGATAGGAAACATTCCTCTATTGTTGAAAGCAAATCCATTTGCTGTTTTTATATAAGCATCAAATATTTTGTTATCTTTGGGACCTAATTTCCCATATATCCCCCAAAATCCAACACTGAACTATTTTTCCCTTGCGTGTAAAAAATATAGGATTGTAAAAATATGGTTAAGCACCAGATGAAAGCAAACAGATGCAGAAAACATTTATTTAATGATAGTCCCGATTTTCATTGGGCAGATCTAATAGAACTAAATTATGGGGTCCTTGGTGCTTTCTAAGCTTGGTTGCTTTCTTACAAACTAGGTAATTAGCACTGATGATGTCACCTAGTTAGGTAATGAAAACAATCAAGTTCAGACAGCACCAAAGACCCAACCCACGGTTCAGTCCTGCGATACAAATTTTCACTTCTATTACAATTAAATTTACCCCGTCAGTAGAAAAAGTGAGAAGCATAATAAGTTTATATTCCCCTAAAATATTCTACCCCTTCATGGATTACTGCCTTGTCGTGGCGAAGGGGCTTGCGTAATTCAATGAAGCTATGAGCTATGCCGTGCAGGGCCACCCAAGACGGACAGGTCTTAGCTGAGAGTTCTGACAAAACGTGATCCACTGGAGAAGGAAATGGCAACCCACTCCAGTATCTTTGCCATGAAAACCCTATGGACAGTACCAAAAGGCAAAACGATATGACGCTGGAAGATGAGCCCCTCAGGTCGGAAGGCGTCCAATATGCTACTGGGGAAGAGCAGAGGGCTAGTACTAGTAGCGCCAGAAAGAATGAAGCGACTGGGCCAAAGCCGAAAGGACGCTCAGCTGTGGATGTGTCTGGTGGTGAAAGGAAAGTCCGATGCTGTAAAGATTTTTTCTCCATAGGAACCTGGAATGTAAGATCCATGAATCAAGGAAAGCTGGACGTGGTCAAACAAGAGATGACAAGATTGAACATCGACATCTTAGGTATCAGCGAACTAAAATGGACAGGAATGGGTGAATTTAATTCAGATGACCATCAGGTATACTACTGTGGGCAAGAATCCCTCAGAAGAAATGGAGTAGCTTTCATAGTCAATAAAAGAGTAGGAAAATCAATACTGGGATACAATCCTCAAAATGACAGAATGATCTCAGTTCGAATCCAAGGGAAACCATTCAATATCACAGTAGTCCAAGTCTATGCCCCAACCACCAGTGCTGAAGAGGATGAAATTGACCGGTTCTATGAAGCCCTACAGCACATTATAGAACTAACACCCAAAAATGATGTCCTTATCATCATGGGGGATTGGAATGCTAAAGTAGGAAGCCAAAAGATAACTGGAATAACAGGCAAGTTTGGCCTTGGAGTACAAAATGAAGCAGGGCACAGACTGATAGAATTTTGTCAAGAGAATACGATGGTCATAGCAAGCACTCTTTTCCAACAACCCAAGAGACGGCTCTACACATGGACATCACCAGACGGTCAACACAGAAATCAGATTGACTATATGCTCTGCAGCCAAAGATGGAGAAGCTCTATACAGTCGGTAAAAACAAGACCAGGAGCTGACTGTGGCTCAGACCATGAGCTTCTCCTTGCAAAGTTTAGGCTTAAACTGAAGAAAGTAGGGAAAAGCACTAGGCCACTCAGGTATGAATTAAATCATATCCCTGTTGAATATACAGTAGAGGTGACAAATAGATTTAAGGAATTAGATCTGATAGACAGAGTGCCTGAAGAACTATGGACAGAGGTTCGCAACATTGTACAACAGGTAGCAACCAAAACCATCCCAAAGAAAAAGAAATGCAAGAAAGCAAAATGGCTGTCTGAGGAAGCTTTGCAAATAGCTGAGGAAAGGAGGAAAGCGAAAGGCAAGGGAGAAAAACATAGATATGCCCAATTGAATGCAGAATTCCAGAGAATAGCTAGAAGAGATAAGAATGCCTTCTTAAATGAACAGTGCAAAGAAATAGAAGAAAACAATAGAATAGGGAGGACCAGAGATCTTTTCAAGAAAATTGGAGAGATGAAGGGAACATTCCATGCAAAAATGGGCATGATAAAGGACCAAAATGGCAGGGACCTAACAGAGGCAGAAGAGATTAAGAAGAGGTGGCAAAATTACACAGAAGAACTATACAAGAATGAGCTTAACGTCCCAGATAATCACAATGAGGTGGTCACTGACCTCGAGCCAGACATCCTAGAATGTGAAGTGAAGTGGGCCTTAGAAAAGCTGAGCAACAACAAAGCTAGTGGAGGTGACAGTATTCCAGCTGAGCTATTCAAAATCTTAAAAGACAGTGCAGTAAAAGTGCTACACTCAATTTGCCAGCAAATTTGGAAAACTCAACAGTGGCCACAGGATTGGAAAAGATCAGTTTACATTCCAATTCCAAAGAAAGGCAGTGCCAAAGAATGTTCAAACTATCGCACCATTGCACTCATTTCTCATGCTAGTAAAGTCATGCTTAAAATCCTACAAGCTAGACTTCAGCAGTATGTGGATCGAGAACTACCAGAAGTACAGGCAGGATTTCGAAGAGGCAGAGGAACTAGAGATCAAATTGCCAACATACGCTGGATCATGGAAAAAGCTAGGGAGTTCCAGAAAAACATCTACTTCTGCTTCATTGACTATGCTAAAGTCTTTGATTGTGTGGATCATAACAAACTGTGGCAAGTTCTTAAAGAGATGGGAGTACCAGACCATCTTATTTGTCTCTTGAGAAACCTATATGCGGGTCAAGAAGCAACAGTGAGAACTGGACACGGAACCACTGATTGGTTCAAAATTGGGAAAGGAGTCCGGCAAGGCTGTATACTGTCGCCCTGCCTATTTAACTTATATGCAGAGCACATCATGAGAAAGGCAGGCCTAGATGAATCAAAAGTTGGAATTAAGATTGCTGGAAGAAATATCAACAACCTAAGATACGCAGATGATACCACTCTAATGGCAGAAAGTGAAGAAGAACTAAAGAGCCTCTTGTTGCGGGTGAAGAAGGAGAGTGCAAAACTTGGGTTGAAACTTAACATTAAGAAAACCAAGATCATGGCATCTGGCCCTCTCAATTCCTGGCAAATAGATGGGGAAGAAATGGAGGTAGTGACAGATTTTGTTTTCCTGGGCTCCAAGATCACTGCAGATGGGGACTGTAGCCAAGAAATTAAAAGACGCTTGCTCCTGGGAAGGAAAGCCATGGCAAATCTAGACAGCACACTAAAAAGCAGAGACATCACCCTGTCAACAAAAGTGCGTATAGTCAAGGCTATGGTCTTCCCAGTTGCAATGTATGGCAGTGAAAGTTGGACCATAAGAAAGGCTGAGCGCCAAAGAATTGAGGCCTTTGAACTATGGTGCTGGAGAAGACTCCTGCGAGTCCCTTGGACTGCAAGGCGATCAAACCGGTCAGTCCTAGAGGAGATCAATCCTGACTGCTCTTTAGAAGGCCAGATCCTGAAGCTAAAACTCAAATACTTTGGCCACCTAATGAGAAGGAAGGACTCACTGGAGAAGAGCCTAATGCTGGGAAAGATCGAGGGCAATAGAAGAAGGGGACGACAGAGAATGAGGTGGCTGGATGGAGTCACTGAAGCAGTAGGCGTGAGCTTAAATGGACTCCAGAAGATGGTAGAAGACAGGAAGGCCTGGAGGAATGTTGTCCATAGGGTCGCGATGAGTCGGACACGACTTCGCAGCTAACAACAACAAAAATATTCTAAAAGCCTTTAGTAAAAATAATAATAATGACATTCAGTGAACAGGTCTCTTAATTTTGTAAATTGATAATCAGATTCAGCAACAAAATAAGTGCTGCGCAGCTTCCCAGCACAACAAAACTCTAGCTGACTAGCTCACAAGACTCTCTTCTTTATTGACTAAGGCTCACTTCATATTTAACAGTCTCTCTCTTATTCCTTCCTTATTTGTGCATATAAGGTTAATTTATGGTGTGGCATCATTTGTGGATGCCCCTTCTAAGTCCCAGTGGCAAGGCAGTGCTGTCTGGCAATGGTTGTGAGTTCACACACTTCTTCCTCACACTTTTTTCTTCCCTTACATACTTCATCCAACCGCCTATCATGGGTAAGTATCATTAATTGTGTCTCCTTTAAAAGTAGGTGCTCACTATAGGTAACATGGTACAGTACTTGCACAAACACTTTCCCAATATGAGAATGACTTGGTCAAAGGAGAATGCTATGTAATAGGTACAAAATGTAGTTTTATACTGCTCACTTCTTTTATTAAGTGAATGTATTTGTGAGTGTTTACAAACACATTATTAAACATATTATTAGAAAGCTAGGTTGGTGTAGTGGTTAAGGCATCAAGCTAGACACCAGGAGATTGTGTACCCAAGTCTTGGCTTAGACACAAAGCTAGCAGGATGACCTTAGGCCAGTCACTTTCTCTCAGCCCTAGGAAGAAGGCAATAGCAAACCACTTCTGAAATCATACCAATAAAATTGCAGACACTTGTACTGATAATCACTGGAAGTCAACACTGACACACACAAAAAAACTCCTAAAAAATTCCAAACATTAATAATATTTAACTTGATTATTTTTTTTAAAGACCTTGTTTATTGACCAAGTAAAACAACAAGATTGTCTAGGTTCATTGTATTTTCAGTAAATAATGTGAATCCCGCTTACATCCACAGCAAAACTGCCAGCTTTCTTCACATCACTACCTTTCAGCACAATATATTTTCAGGGAATAACATAAGATGCAGACTTTTTCCCCCTTCTTCCCCTTCATAGTATTTTCCCACAGGTCCGACTTTTCTTCAGCACACAACGAACATATTGGACAATGTTTCCTTGGGCGAGACTCCAAGTACAAACCCCAATAAGCTTTCATTGTCATTTTCACACAGAGCTACAGGTAGTACAATTGCATTAGCTAATACAGGGGTCTTCAAACTTGGCCCTTTTATGACTTGTGGACTTCAACTCCCGGAATTCCTCAGAAGTCCACAAGTCATAAAAGGGCCAAGTTTGAAGACCCTGAGCTAATACATACATTATTCCATATTTGGTTACCTTCTAACTAATCTGGAAGTTCTCTGCTTATTGCTAATCTGATGTAGACATACCAAACTATCATTAATGCTATGGCAGTATACAATAGGGTAACAATGGAAATTTCCAGGGAGCTACAGCTTTCACCTTGATAAAACCAATGGTTTTCTAAGACTGAGATCTTTTCTTGGAAGATAGGAATTCACATTAACAAGCCTCTGATGCTACTATACATGAGATATGAAGTCCTCTGTACCTTAGTGGTTGTCCTAGTTTCATACTTCAGAACAGTTCCTTTAATCACAACCTTGCATATGCTAACAACCAGAATCAAGCATAGTAACTTCATGGCAACCATCCTATTCCTCTGTTCCATATGTCCTTTACAGAATAAATGTAATTTTAGCTCATTAAGGTCTTTATAATATATATTATATATATAAAGTCATATGTTCAATACATATTCAAAATAAATTGCTGCAAATACATGAAAATTTCTTTTGAAGTAAATCCCAGTACCAAAAAATAGTTCAGCGCAAAGCCAACTCGAACAAATAAAAAAGTCAATATCAAAATGAACAAAATGTCATTATTTGACAGCAGAAACAACAAACATAATGCAACGATATTACTATGACCAAAGAGCACAACACTGCATTAATTTGGCTCTGTAGACCAGGGCTTTTCAACCAGTGGTACAGGTACCACCTGTGGTAGATTGGCACCTGGCAGCTGGTACGCGACCATCCTAGAAAAGTGGTAGCGGGGGAGGGGAATGAGCTGAACTGGTGGCAGCACTGCACAAGCCTGAGCGAGAGATGGCTGGAGCTGCAGGGCTGTCAGGGCTCAGCGGAAGCGCCAGGATCAGCGCCAGGCTCCAGATGGAGCTTTGCGCTGATCCTGGTGCTTCTGAGCCCAGAAAAAGCACCGATCAGCTGGAATGTTGCAGCATCTCCAGGGTCTTGTGATTTACATTCAGATGCTTGGCAACTGATTCATATTTATGACAGTCGCAGTGTCCCAGGGTCATGTGAAGTGACCAAAACCTGCTGCAACCACCCAGCAGATGGGGGGAATAAAAACCAAACACCCCCCCACCCCACCCCAGCTGCCAATCCTCAACAGAAATGCTCACAACAATGAAAACCTTGGACAGGAGGAAGAGCAGTGCCGGGCGGGCAGGCAGGTGTCTTGCTCGGCTTTGGCTTGAGGAGCACTTTTTTCAGTGCCACTGTGACTTCGAACAGTCACTAAGCGAACTGTTGTAAGTCGAGGACTACCTGTACTTCATCACTTTTTTCCTTTTTTTTTGGTCATTAAGTTTTTGACACTTTGCTAGGCGACTGGAGGTACTCAGATGTTGCCATATCCTAAAAGTGGTACAATGGGTGCAAAGGTTGAAAAGCCCTGGTCTAGACAAAATAACGTCTCAGAAAAAACTGAGGAAAGAGTTTCAGACTGTGTGCCTTAGCTTCATTTATAAAGTTGTAAAATTGAACATAAAAAGGCATAATGTGAGAGGATTCACAGTTCAAGGGGATGTGTATATTGGGGGCAAGTCCTGGTTCATTTCATGGTATTAAATGTTTTGTGGTGTTGTCTCTCTCAAGACTTAGTGTGCATGAACCACCAGCTGTTTCCCTTGGCTCAAAGTATTTATGACTTTATTTTGGACAAATCTTTAACATTTTCAGTTTGATTTTTCCCAACTCAGTTTTCCACTTTGAAATTTTAGATTTTACAGTGGTTTCTTCCTGTCTCTCACTTGTCTTCGGCATACCTTGGAGTCTAACAATTATGGTGTTACTCTTTTCTCAATGAACCTCTTCTGTGAAGCAGAAGGCAAAATATAATGGAAGGAAGGAAGAAAAAAAGAAAGAAAGAAAGAGATTCAGACTCCTTACAATACTAACTTTGTGTATCTTCTCTGAACAAGCTCAATCTAACACTGTATAAACACACAGTAGACTAAAGCTATTCAACAGTTTCTGTGAATGGAGGCATTAGGAAAGGCTTAGGCCCTGCCTGAATTCCCATGAAATTTATAAATATTTCTTTCATTTGTTCTCCATTTACAATTAGCTGCGGTCAAGCTGATCAAAGACAGGCTAGGCGGGTTGCATGTGAACCAGCCTCCCTCACAATGACATTCACAAAGTAGAATGAAATATGAAATATCAGGTTTCTATGGATGTATACACTTGTAAAAATCTGAAAGAATAGGAGGCTTTTCACACTGAATAATGTGAAACATTTGGTGCAAATAGTTGCAGGCTTCTGTGGAGGAAAACCAAGAGCCCAGATCCATTAGGCAATAAAACAGAAGCAGGTGACATTTTAAACAACAAGGTCTTCCAGTTGTTTTAAATAGCAATTTGTTGAATTCTTGCCCCATGCAAGTGATAGCTTAGCTTCAAGTATTACAATATGGGCAGGAAAAAACAGAGCAGCCGCAATGGATGCTGATTTTTTTTCCTGTCCTACAAAACATCAAGATTTGTCAAAAGTATTACAACTTTAAAAGCAATTAGGTATCTGAGAAATGAAACATAGTGTAATCTCTATTGATATAAATTCCACATTTAGGCTTAGCCCAAGCAATGTGCCTGATAGATCTCCTGTCTGACATCTTATTGGATCTTTCTGCCCGCTTCCCTCACTTTGATGACCATCCTCTCCTGAGACCTTACATTCTAGCAGCAGTAGCATCAACGGTCAGTAATGGTCAGCTGCACTCAGAGAAAAAAGTCCCAGCATGCCCTGAAGTCATATTTTGAATTGAACCAACCACATGTTACTCAGTAAAACCAAACAGCTATGAAATCACTTGTTCTTAGACGATGCCAAGTGCTTATTGCTGCAGAGATGAGTTACACTGCACTTTCTTTCATATTGCCATGAATCTCATTTTACCCACAGAAACTTCATCTTTACGCAGGTTACCTAGACATATAGAAGGCAATGCAGCTGAATGTGAATTAGTATCTCAAGCAGAAATCAGTGTTTAATTTTTTTTCTCATTTCTAGAGGATGGCAAAAATCATATGTTGTTTTAAATCACACACTTTTATGCTGCCCTGTATTACACCATAGTTTTCACAATCTTAATATTTTAGTGGGATTTTGATTTTTATCATTTCTATTCATAGCTCCAAATTTTGTAGGTCAGGCTGTAGTTTGTAGATCAGACTGTCACAATTGGATTCTTATCAGTTTCGGTTCTCAATGTTGTTTGATTCCAGTCAATGAACAAAATAAAGATACCTCACTAATAATAGCAATGCAGTTGGGCAATGCCTGTTATCCCTAGGTACATCCTTATAATCAGAGAGAGGGAAAGCCAAGGAATTCCTAGAGAAGTCCTATTTTGGAGAGGCTGCTCTAGATATTCATCTCTCTCCTCGCAACTGGAAGAGAAACTAAACTCTCTGTTCTTGTGTTTGCCAGAACTACTGATCAAGAAAAACTATGCTCACTCATCTAAGGGTGGGTTATCCTGTTCACAAAACATTCTTCTCCCTTCTACTTAATCCAGTTGAATGAGTTTTGTGAAAACAGCCAATATTTCTGCAGATAAAAACAGTAGCTTGTTCAAACAAGGGGGGAAATATACTAGTGAGGCCCAAAATATACATTTATGGGAAAATTGATGTTCTTATTTTATAAGGCAGAATTTGATAGGCCACTGACAAGCCTTCAGACCTTTTTCTTCTGTTTTTCCTTTCCCTTTTTTGCCCTCATGGTACTTGAAGTTTTCATCACTGAGCTTCTGATAAACTTAGGCAACTCCTCAAGGAACTTAATAATAAGAAAGTATGCTGAACAATAGAAGTCAGCAATCTCTGAAGACCACAGACTCCCCATTTCCCCAACCAGTTCAATTGAACCATTCTGGTAAATATCACAGACTTATTCTCCAGGAATTTGTCAGACCTTTTAATGGCTGTCTAGACTGGTAACCTTCACTTCTCTGTGCATTAAATTTCCTACATACACTGTACATTATGAAAATAGCCTTTTTTGTCATTCCTGAACCTAAGCCATTTGAATACTTGACTTTGATTACCAATATTATGGAAAGAGGCCAATGTTTCTCTCAGTCCTCTTCCTTCATGAGTTTAGAGGCATCCAAAGGTTATTTTATAAATTTCCTGAGAATCTGCCCTACCTTTGTTTAAAGCATGGTTGTCCAACATTTTGGCTTGCAAGGGCCGCACTTAGTGAAGAGGAATTGTCTTGGACCGCATATAAAATATATAATACAGTTAATGCGTATAAATCACATAATAATGTTAAAAAGTTTATGATCTTGTGGGGCCGCATTATTAGCTGTCCAGGGCCACATGCGGCCCATGGATTGCAGTTTGGACATGCCTGGTTTAAAGCAGTTTCATTTCACCACATTAGGGTTTAATCATCAGGACTGAGGCTAAATAAATCTGCTAATAAAAAAGACCATTTCTCTCAGTGGAATTTTTTCATCCAATTGTAATTTTTTTGGAAGAGGGGGAAATAGATTATTTGCCACTTTCCCCTTTTCCTTCTGCTCCCTTGAGATCTCTGCATATCTTCTCCAGAAAGTTATGGACCCTCTGGACTATTAGGTGAAGTTTGATCAGAGAGGAATAAGAGAGGTTTTTGATGCTACAGGGAGCCGTTTCTTTGACACCCTGTTTAGCGATGATCCTGGCAGTAGAATAAAACTATGAATCCAATAATTGATGTGAAAGAGGTCAGCTTGAAATCATTTTGTTTCAAGGACGTTGGGTTTAAGCCATTTTTAGTAACCATGTTGTTTCTCCTAAACTTCATTTCTGCATCTACAGTAACATGTTTCCTTGGTAGTGTTTAGAATCCACATTATCCCATGTATTTTGATTGTTGTTTTTTTAAAAAAAAATATTTTTTAAGTCTAGTAAATCTTTATTTAATGAAATTTCTTTTCAGACTTATAGGCACCCATCCAGCAGTTTGGAAGATGTAACAATGAAGCTCATGATTCAAACCTGCTTGAAATATAAGAACAAATGATAACCAGTTGTGATAGTCATTCACATTTTTACAATAGTTAAAAATATGTCTGAATATCCAGAAATAATTTTGTGATTTGATTTATTCCCACTCCGCTTAAAGTGTTTAATAGATGCAATATGGGACAACCAAAAATCTTGCTTATTACAGTTATTAGCTTGGTAATTCTCCAAGATGAAATCATACTTTTCAGGTTATAAATATACATTTTTATTGTTGATTTTATGCTGAATTTGAAATATTGCTTCTCTGCTTTCATATTTTCAGTGCTGTATTACAGTACTATAAATCAGCTTAGCAGTAAAGGAATTCTAATTGGTATCAGGTGATTTTCTTTCTGGTTTTAAGAAGAGGGGAAAAGTTAAACTTACATCCTCTGTGAACAAAGATAGGTTCTGGTGAAGACCTTTTAATAAAATCAGATGTGTGTAAAATGTATCTGATTTATCTTCTTGAAAAGATCAGTCAGTTAAAAGAATGCTCCTTACACATCAAAGTGTACATAAAAATTGAAAACCGTCATAAAGGTGCCTCTCAAAGTGGCTAACAAAATACATTGAATATTTTTCCTTTGTCTATTTTATTTCCATTTCCTATCTCATTAATGGATAGCATGCTTGTTGGTTCTTTCTATGCTTCTAAGGTTTATAAAGCCTTAAAATATTGGGCAAAATCATTAATTACAAATCTGGCAAGTTACTGAATTTTGCATTATTTATCCTCAGAATTCTCTTATACCTCTAGCCATAGAAAACTCATAGAAATTGGAAAGCTCTCATCTACAAACCAAATGAAGACTTCCAAGCCTTTCTATCCAGCTTCCTTCTTTCTCCACAAATCACCAATCCTTTCCCAGCTGGGTCATGTCCTGAATAAAATGTAATTATAATTAAAATATAATTATGTATATGTTTTTTTTTATTGAAAAGTTTTAACATACATTTTATCTTGTTATCTTTATCTTGTTAAAAATTATGTATATGTTATGTTTATGTTAACAATATATAAACAGAGGTCCAGCTTATAAGTGAGGAGTAATTTTCTGACAGTGAGAACAATTCATCAATGGAATTGCTTGCCTTCTGGAGTTGTGGGTTCTCCATCATTGAAATTTTTCAAAAGTAGACTGAACAACCATTGACCAGGATAGGTTCTCCTGCTTGAGCAGTGGGCTGGACTCCGAGGTCCCTTCCTATTCTATTCTATTCTATTCTGTTCTGTTCTGTTCTGTTCTGTTCTGTTCTGTTCTGTTCTGTTCTGTTCTGTTCTGTTCTATTCTATTCATATTGGATCTTGCAACATTATCCTGGAATATCTATATTTGCCTTCATTCAAAAGTAGTCAATTTAAGAGGAGATTATGTTAGAGCCATGTTCTGACTCCTTTTCGGAAGGCCAGGAGACTGGGGGCCTGCCTCACCTCTGGGGGAAGAATATTCCACAGATGGGGGCAGGCTCTCTTCCTGGGCCCCACCAGTCAAAGTTCTTTAACAAGGCCTGAAACAAACCTTCCCTGAGTGACCAGGTCGGATGGGACAATGTAATGGGACAAAGATGGTTTGGTATGTAGCCTAGCCCCATATTTATGGGGGGGAAAAGAATGCATGGGTCAAGAGGAGGGGGAATAAGTCATGGTTTGTAATGGTATGTGGGAATGACTTTGGGAGACAAGAGGGAGAGCCACAGACAGGACAATTAGTGTGTAAAATTAGTTTCAACCTACAAAAGGTTAGATAGTGGGATATGTTATGTACTGGGCTTGTGGTGACACACCACATGTGTTGCTGGAGCAGCTAACGGCTCTCCAGCAACCCAGACTAGCTGTCTCCTGTCCTGCAACTGGCTAGGCCCAGGTGGCAAGAGTGGGTTCAAACCTATTGGCTGCCGCCTAGGGGCTAGACTATATATTGTGGCTGGTTGCAGCCCAGGTTTCAGTACAGTTCTAGTACGAATAAAGTATGAGTTATCCTGTACTCAGCCTCGTGTCGTCATTCCTGCACCCAAGAGCCCACGACTTAACAGGATACATTTCAAGAAGGGACCCTCCCTAGTTTTTCAGAGAACAAAAGGAAAGGAGGACAGAAATACTTTCAGATGTACAAGATTCTGTAAACGTAATCATAGAACAAAGACAGCACACTAGTAACCCAGGTTGTGCTTCTTGTCTGGACTACCTTGCAGGATTAACATAGTTGGAAAAGAGCAATTGAGATCCACAAAATGAGATATATGATAAGCTTGAAGAAGAAAAGGCAATGTAAGAAATGGAAGGCAGACCTGATAGAGGCAGGGATGCTTTGCAAGGAGAGAAAGATGTGAAGAGAGGCCTAAAGAACAGTATCAGTATAAACTAGAATCAGCTGTTTATATCCTTTTCTTTGGCTTACCTCATTCCTTAAGGTCTTCATCTTACTATTTCATAGTTATTTTCTGTACTTTGCAGAACACAGTTTAACCCACCAGGGAATAGCGTGATGGGTAAATATGTATGTGGTTACTTTCCAGTCATCTATTTAATCATTTTCTACTTCTGTCACATTAAAAACTACAAGTTGCTAACAACTTTTGGGAGAATTGGGAGCTGCACCCTGATTTTTGGAAAACTTTCAGGGGTTGTCTGTTGCCCTGGAGCCACAGATTGTTTACTCTGCTTATGAGAACCAAGCCTCTTTCTTGAGAAAAACCTGGGAATCCATTCCTAATTGCAGCAAATATGCTTTATTTAATTGCCTTGTATTCATTGTGAAAACTGCTCTTCAGGAACAATTCTGCCAGAATTCCTCCTGAGCATTGTCTGGTTAAGATAGTCTGCCAATACTAAAATATTTAAGATAAATCATCTTATATTACTATTGTTTGTCCAACCACAGCATAAAATTAATCATAGGGATTGTCTTTTTTTAAAGATTCATATGCTGCATTTCTGTTTGAAAAGAGCACTCCAGGTTTACAATTTAAGCCATACACAAAAAAGTACAAGAAATAAAAGCAAGCAAAGTAAACATGAATAAAATGACAGATGGCTACAATGCTGACAGGAGTGATATAAGTTTCCTACAATGCTGACAGGAGTTATATAGGTTTTCCAAGGAAGCAGTGCATTCCTTGGCCTATTAATGATACTGGACAATTTCAGAAGAGACACACTTCTTTCATATTTAAAGTCCAAGGGCATTGACTGCTAGATTTCACGGTGGCTACAGAAGAAAAATCTCCAATATCTCGTTAGGAGAAAGGCAATTGGAAAAAATAATTAGGTAACACCTCAGAAGACTGCTGATTGGTCCATTCTTTAGTCACATGTTTGAGGAGAAGCTCAAGGATTACTATTAAGAGGTTGAAAAGAATTCCAGAAGACAATCTGTGTACACTTTCCATATTCAGCCTGTCTTGTGTTTCCCAGAACAGATGTACAAAGCCACACATTAAAGATCTGAATGAAAGGTAAAGGCTCCAATGTTATAAGTGACCAACAGCTCTAAAAGCTCTCTTTGTGTTCTTACATTTTTCACTTCAGCAGGCAGAATTTAGACTTGAGGAAAGGTTGATTTGCTACTATTTATGAAATGAAAGCTTGCTGTATTTGTCAGCGCACTTTAAGCACTGTGCCAAGGCTGAATTTGTCACTGCTGAAAGGGTCTCTCCAGTTGAAATTCATTACAAAATGTAGGCTGTTTACCATGCACTGTGCATTTCCAGGCCACAAAATGTAAAGATGGTTAACTGGGAAGAGCTGATTTATCTGATCAAGAACAAAGTGACACCAACCAATGAGTTTCACTTGAGAAAGGTTGATGAGCTGATTGTTATGTATCCAGGTGAAGAGAACACATACACACTTACATAGCAGTCACCACCAGGGGGCGTTGAACTGTAACTGTTTTAGCGGGAACCCAGTTTTGGCGGGAAACAGAGGTTCAAACCGATTGGCCGGCTGCTCACCTGCCCAGGTATAAAAGGAAGGCAGGTAACCCCTATTCCCCAGTACAGTCACTTCCACTGAATAAAGATCTGCCATGCTGTACTCATAGTCTCGGTGCCTTCCTGCTCTCCAGAACCCACAACACAACAGTGGCGATGAAGGTGGGATCCTGCTTCACCATAAGAGCTGAAAGTCACTAGGGGACGGCATTGCTTGCTGGAGGAAAGAGGCATCTTTCCCCCCCCCTCGACGACTGACTAGCCACCACGCTAGTGGCCACATTGGTGGAGCAGGATTCATGGAAGCCGTACGCAGAGATGGCACAGATCAGACAGCCCCGAGAATTCGACATCCTTCACCCTGAACGGTGGGACTCTCACCTGGGACAGGTTGAAAATTTCCCCTGGGCGAACCGGATCACCGAAGATGGCCTGAAAGTGGCGACCCTGCTCTGCGTAAGCGGGCCTGCCATTTACGACTTGGCCGTAAGCCTGTGCTCGCCGACGCCGATTGGAACCATCTCATTCCATGACCTCACCGAGAAGCTGAACGGGCATTTCAAGCCACGAATGTCCGAGCTGGCCTGGCGGTTCCAGTTTGTCCAGAGGGTCCAACTGCCAGGCGAATCGGCATCAGAGTTCATCACGGCCTTGCGGCAGGCCGCCCACCTCTGCAAGTTCTCCAATCTGGATGAGAGGCTGCGCGACCGGCTCGTGTTTGGCCTACGCAACAAGTGCCTGCAACAGAGGCTGTTTGCAAGGCCCAACTTAACCCTCCAAGATGCTTAGGACGAGATCTTGGCCAACGAGGTGGCCGGCGGCACGGGGCAAGCAGTCCAGACCCCCCAACCCAGCAGCCCAGGAGGATCCATCCACCTCGAAGATGCTGTGTATGGCGGGAGCAGAAAAGCAGAGGAGACCGGCATCGATCAGGTTTGGAGGAGGCCGGAACAACGGGAGTGACAACGAGGAAGCTGGGAGAACCAGTAGAAGGCAATTCCCTTCCCGAAATGCGCAGTCTGCGGCAGAGACCACGCGTGGACAAACTGCAAGTTCTGGTCGGCCACGTGTCGGGCCTGCAGAAAATCAGGCCACATCGCAGCGGTCTGCTGTAGCCATTTCCAAGAGGGCTTCCACGAGCTACAACCGGAGAAAGCGTCGCAGAAAGGTACCGGGGCCCAGAAACCGACCAGCATAGGGTTTTTCGAAAGCTGGAGGGCCATCTGCTGAACCGGGGCCCGACGGCCACTTAAACCCAAAATTAAATTGGACGTACATTTACAGGGCATTCCCTGTAAAATGGAGCTTGACTCCGGCTCTGCAGTCTCAGTCATATCGTATGAGACTTTTAAACTTACTTGCAGCCGGAGCAAGCAGTGGGTCAAATTGAGGCCCTCAAACATTATTTCCAAAATGCCCCAGTAAAAATCAAGGGGGAGGCCACCCTTTCAGTGCGGTTTAAGAAGTTCCAAGGGCACTTGGATATTATCATAGTTGAGGGCCAGAGAACTAGTCTAGTTGGGCTAGACTGGTTTGAGGCACTAGGCATAGGGATCTCAGGCATCTATAGGACCCAGGGAAGCAGCATCGAATCTGTCTGCAAAGAATTTGCAGACGTATTCGATAACAAGCTAGGCAGGTACACCAGCCCCCCCCATCTCTTTTAAACTAAACCCCAGCATTCTCCCCATTAGGATTAAACCCCAGCGAGTCCCCTTCGTGCTTAAACACAAGATAGAAGGGGATTTAGACAAACTAGTCGAACAGGGAGTCCTACAGCCAGTAGAAAGGGGAGAGTGGGAGACCCCCATAGTCACCCCTCTCAAAGCTAACGGGGAGGTCAGGATCTGCGCCGACTATAAATGTACTTTAAACTCCCTTAACCAGCACGCTTACCCGGTCCCAACGGTCAGCCACGTTCTCGCTTCCCTCCAAGGCGGTGCCATCTTTGCTAGGCTAGATCTCACGCAGGCGTACCAGCAGCTGCCGGTTACCAGGGAGACAGCAGAAGCGCAAACAATAGTAACACACAAGGGAGCCTTCAAGGTTAACCACCTGCAGTTTGGTGTCAGTGTAGCACCAGGCATCTTCCAGGAGGTAATGGAGCGGACTCTTAAGGGCATTCAAGGGGTATGCCCTTGTTTTGATGATGTCCTCATTACAGGGGATACAGAAGAAGTACTGGCTGAAATACTGAGGGCAGTTTTAAGCACATTACGTGCTGCAGGTCTCAAATTAAAAAGGGACAAATGCAGCATTGGGGTGGCATCCACTGAGTTTTTGGGGTTTAAAATAGATGCCAGTGGGATCCACCCTGCAGAATCCAAAGTGAGGGCAATTAAGATGGCCCCCACTCTCAAGAACAAGGCTGAACTGTAAGCTTTCCTTGGGCTGCTCAACTTTTACCATTCCTTCTTACCCCACAAGGCAGCAATAGCTGAGCCCTTGCACAGGCTCCTAGATAAGAAAGCTGCATGGAGCTGGACCAATGTCCACGAAAAAAGCTTCCAATCCTTAAAGGCCCTACTTTCAAGCAGGTCTACAGTCACCCACTTCATAGAAACAAAGCCCATCTGCATTACTTGCAATGCTTCACCCTATGGAGTGGGCACAGTACTGAGCCACCTAGAGGAAAATGGGGAACAGGTGCCCATCGCATACTACTCCAGAACCTTGTCAGGGGCAGAGAGGAACTATGCCCAGATAGACAAGGAGGCCCTGGCAATAGTGGCTGGTGTCAAAAAATTCCACAACTACCTTTATGGTAGGGAATTCACTATAGTCACAGATCATAAGCCTCTATTAGGTTTATTCACCACGGACAAACAAACCCCCCAAATTCTCTCCCCAAGGATGCTCAGATGGTCCATATTCTTATCAGCGTACAACTGTAAGCTGGTTCACAAACCAGGGAAAGAAATGGGCCATGCAGATGGGTTAAGTAGGCTACCCCTGACTAACACAGAACCTGATCCGGCACCTGCTGCACAGATACTGGCAATCCAAGAGCTACCGGAATGCCCTCTCCATGCAAGGGACATAGCAACTGAGACTGCATCAGATAAAATCCTGAGCAGGGTCCAGTCTTGGGTATTTACCGTTGCTGAATTTCAGGCCTTCATGAAAGAGAATTTGATTAGACACGTCACATCCATGCCTTTCCACCCATCGACTGATGGACAAGCAGAGCACATGGTGAGAACGACCAAGGACGCACTCAGGTGCATCATCGTTGGTGACTGGCATCACAGGTTGGCAGACTTCCTATTATCCCAACACACCACACCATGCACAGCAATGGGGAAGAGCCTGGCGGAACTCCGTTGGGGCAGACGCCTGATCACCAAATTGGACAGACTTCACCCCGACAGAGTGGCTTCGGAGACTGAGCAACCCAAAACCCCTAGGGAGTTACACCCTGGTGACTTGGTCTGGGCCAGGAACTATGGGTCCGGACATTTGTGGATTCCGGGGGTGGTGGTTGACAAAACTGGGCCTTTATCCTATGTAGGAGTGGTGGAGGGGGGTCGTCAGGTCAGACGGCACATAGATCAGGTCAGGAAACGGGTTCCTGAATGGTCACAGAGCGACCACCTGAAAGACTACCCATCATCAAGCTCAAATCATCACTACTAACCCCACCAACAAACAATAGTACCTGAGCCCGAGGAGGACCTCTCTGACCCAGTACAGTTGCCAGTAAGCCCTGTTCGACCGGGACAACAACATGACCAGGACCGCAGCGACAACCCTGCCACAAGGTCAGACTCTGGGGTGGGTCAACAGGAAATGGTCAACCAGGACTCAAACACTGACTCTGCCATCCAAGACATGGGGAAAGTTCCCCTAAGACGTTCATCCCGGGTTCATCGGCCACCTGCGTACCTGTCAGACTATGTGCGTCAATAGAGACCGTTTGTTTGAGGGGATTGTTTTGTCTTTTAAGGGGGAAGGGGTGTTATGTATCCAGGTGAAGAGAACACATACACACTTACATAGCAGTCACCACCAGGGGGTGTTGAACTGTAACTGTTTTGACGGGAACTCAGTTTCAGCGGGAAACAGAGGTTCAAATCGATTGGCCGGCTGCTCACCTGGCCAGGTATAAAAGGAGGGCAGGTAACCCCTATTCCCCAGTACAGTCACTTCCACCGAATAAAGATCTGCCATGCTGTACTCATCGTCTCGGCGCCTTCCTGCTCTCCAGAACCCACAACACAACACTGATCAAGGACAACTGCTTGAAGGGAAATTGCTTCCGAGTTTGGCATTTCACAGCCATACATGGGTCATGTTATTGATGTTCTCCAATACTATTCTGGAAGGTTTATGCAAAATGGGTTCTTCACAGGCTGATGGCAGAGATGAAAATTTCAAGAGTTGAAATTCGCCAGCAATTGTCATACTCTGAGAATGAAGGCAAGGATTTTCTCTACAGCATTGTGACTGATGACAAAATATGGGCTCATTCTTATGACCCATATGCAAAATGTTATTCCACGTGAAAAAAAATGAAACTCAGAACTTGTCTATAGCTTTATATATGCAGATAGTGTGCTAGTCACATGGATTTTCTTGAATCATGTGTCACTATCAACTCAGAATGCTACATTCCAGTCAAACTGTGAGTCAGTTGGTGATGATTTTAAAAGCTTTTCCATTATTGCCATGTATAGTAAATGATGATGATTATTGTATTTGAAAAAGTGAATTCAGATAACCAAAGAGCTCATTTCAAAAAATATTTTCCTATTTCATTTACTAAAATAACTCTGCAATAGTGGTGAATATATGTGTGTGTGTATATGTGTGTGTGTGTGTTTGTATATGTGTGTGTATACACACACACACACACACACACATTTGTACTTCCTTTTTTTCTCTCATTATTTTTGTTGTTCTGTTTTTATTAAAGCTTTTAAAAATTCTATGTAGTAATGCATAATCTATCACCAACAACTTGGAGCTGTTGCAGATACATTCTAGTAAATTATAGTAAATTCTCCCATCCAACGTATCCATTATCATGTTCTGTGGCTTTGCTCAGTCTTGCCAAGCACAATATTTTTGCATCAAATGCCCAAAGTATGTGAGCTTTTGCTTGCTAATCATCATCTCAAGGGAGCAGTCAATCTTTATTTACTTCGGGATTGATTGGTTTTTACTTGATTTAGGTAGAGTTCAAAATGAATAGAACACTCCTTTTGGCAAAGGTTTAGTACTACAAAGCTGCATATGCTTCTGATATTTCCAATAGAGAGTTATAGAGGTTCAGTTCAGCCTGTGATGGAAACTGAGCACAGAAGTGATCCATCAGTAGTCTCACGAGAAGTTATCTTATATATAAAATCGTATTAATATACATATACTTACAAAATATACAAAATTAAATACAAATTAAATATAATTAATATATATATTATAATAGTCTCCACCATAAAGAGCCTTGGTGGAGCAGTGGGCTAATGCCTCCTTAAGTAACACCAGCTGCCTGCAATTAGTGCAGGTTCGCATCCCACCAGGCTCAAGGTTGACTCAGCCTTCCATCCTTCCGAGGTAGGTAAAATGAGGACCCAGATTGTTGGGGGCAATTAAGCTGACTTTGTAATAATGCCGCTGGTGTGTGTGTGAAAGCCCTAATAAGCAGGCATATACATAGAATGAAGGCTACTGCTAAGCTTGTAAGCCGCCCTGAGTCTTCGGAGAAGGGCGGGATATAAATGGAATTAAAATAAAATAAAAAAAAAAACAAAGAGACTTCATGTTAAGTAAAGAGACCATATGTCCTCATTCATAGGTTTGATCTAGTAGTTAAATGCACCTGGCTAGAAACCAGGAGACAGGAAGTTCTAGTCCCACCTTAGTCATGATAGCTAGCTTTGTGACTTTGCACCGGTCACCTGGAGACAGTGTGTTCTAGTCCTCCATTTAGATAGCCACTTGAGTTTGATCCTAGAACAGGATATTGGCTACTTGGTCAGTATCCCATGGAATTCCTAGGGGTTTAGTAGCCATCATACTGATTCCTGAATTGTGTGCAATTAGGTTTCCTCTTGTACCAGTGCCAATTCAGAAACAGCATTCAAGATGTTGCACTCCCTGGCTAGATCTTAGCAGAAATTGCCAGACACATAACTTGGCCTTGCTTAACTAGACACTAGACGTAAACTTGACTTAAGAATCTTAGATACACAACAGCTAGGTAAGATTTTTTTATAGTAAAAAGTCTCCATTAAAAAAAATTGAGTGACCTTTTTCTACTAACTGGAAAAGCTAGAATACTGTTTCCCAGACTGGACCCTCTGAATGTGTTCTAATTACAGATCCTTTGGTCATATTGAAAAGCCACCTTTGAAGAGCACCAAAATGAGAAAGCTAAACAAGCCCCTTAGAAGGACTTCTATGTTCTTACATATGTTCTCCTGATTTCATTAGTAGCCTTCTCAGTTTAAAGAACACTCTAGGATATGTTCCTTGTGCTTGCATCTGAATAATACCACAAGAAGAAATGTTGCTTTCCTCTTCTGCTTCTGGCTTGGAACCTTGTTAGCTTCCAAATTCTAGCATGTTTGAACCAGATTAACAAACCAAGAAGAAGTGATGGACATCTCAAAAACAAAAAAGAAACAGAATGCACATAAGTCTCAGGCCTGAATCCATTCCTTTACGTGTTGTTGTTAGTTGCGAAGTCGTGTCCGACCCATCGCGACCCCATGGACAACATTCCTCCATCCCTTCCTGTCCTCTACCATCTTCTGGAGTCCATTTAGGCTCACGCCTACTGCTTCAGTGACTCCATGCAACCACCTCATTCTCTGTCGTCCCCTTCTTCTATTGCCCTCGATCTTTCCCAGCATTAGGCTCTTCTCCAGTGAGTCCTTCCTTGTCATTAGGTGGCCAAAGTATTTGAGTTTCAGCTTCAGGATCTGGCCTTCTAAAGAGCAGTCAGGGTTGATCTCCTCTAGGACTGACCGGTTTGATCGCCTTGCAGTCCAAGGGACTCGCAGGAGTCTTCTCCAGCACCATAGTTCAAAGGCCTCAATTCTTTTTTTTTTACGTATACAATATATTAAGTGAATACACACCTTAAATTTCAAGGTTTTAGGTGTAAGTATAATTTGAGAGTGGAAATCTACCTGCTCTCAAACAGAGTTGAGCCACGGAAAATGTTGGCCTAAGCATGGATTTGGCCATAGTAGTACCTTAACTACCTACATATAATAACACCCTGCGGAATAGAAATGCTACTATGCAAGTCATAACAACTGTCTCTTGGAACTGTAAAGGTAAAACAAAGTGTGTAGTCATTGCCTACAGCACAAAGGCATGCTTAGCTGCCTTAATTTGCTTAAGAGTGGATAGCCCAAATATGAGAAAATAAAGAACCACTCTGGTAATTGAAACCAATAGAAAACCTTTTATTGTTGCACTTTTGATTGCCAGAGAAGGATGGAGGGACAAATCAATCTCTCGCTACCTGATTAATACGTAATTACTTGGAAACACTAACTTATTTTGAATGTTTTTAAACACTTGCTGAGACTCAAGAACCCTTGGATTTAATGAAATCCTAGAGGATCTTTTTATCTTTGGTAATTGGGGAAAAAAATCTACTTCATCTCTTGCTTGAGAACATAAGATACCATTTAAAACTTAGAGACCTCTGATTTAAGGGTAATCATGTAACATCTGTTTAATTTTAAAATTTATATGGAGGCTTTTGGGGAAATCCCTTGGAGTTTTTCCACTTTCTCTTTGCTCAGGGTACACTGAGGATGTAGAAAATTAATTTCCTGTGCAAAAATACAAAATGACAGCAGGCTCAAGGTTAAATCTATTTACAAAGAAAATCACTGCCAATGTTTATAATATAATGTGCAGATCTGAAATATTTAAGGTGTTATTTGGCAACCGGTGTTCTCATGGTATTTTGAAGTATTACAAATCTTGTACAATAAACTTCAGTGTTCTTTTTTTTAAAAAAAATGCTCTCCTTTGTATTGATTTTCCCTATTGAATTGTGAAACTGTATTTTCATAGGCCTGTTTATTTTAATAAAGAACTTTTTAAGGTGGCTCATTTTCCCACCGTCACCTCTTTGCTTAAAAGGGCCTAGTATGCACCCAAATCCCTGTACTGCAACCATATTGCTAAGCACATTGATTTGTGCTTTAAATTGTAAGCCGCCCTGAGTCTTCGGAGAAGGGCGGGATATAAATGGGATTAAAATAAAAAATAAAAATAAAAATAAGGAAAACACTACTGAAATATAATATTCAGTTGAAATATTCTATAGTTTGGGTGAACTGGAAAGAGAATACAGTTAGCATAAGCGAAGTCCAAAAATAAAGGCTGCCAATTTACCCAGATATTTGAGGAGGATGGTAAGAGGTAGCTTAATAAGTAAAAGATGACCATCAAATCTATATTATGGAATCGTGTCATCACTTTTCATTATTCTGGTCTGGTAGATCACTATATGAGCCAGTTTGGTCTAGGACAGGGGTAGACAACCTTGGCTCTTTTATGACTCGTGGACTTCAACTCCCAGAATTCCTGAGCCAGCCATGCTAGCCAACCAGTCTAGGAGATAAGGCATCAGGCTACAAACCAGAAGACCATGAGTTCTAGTTCTACCTTAGGCCAGAAGCCACCTGGGTAAGCTTGGGCCAGTCACTGTCTCTCAGACCTAAGAAGAAGGCAATGGCAAACCACTTTTGAAATCCTTACCAAGAAAACAGTAGGGGTTTGTTCAGCAGTCACCAGGAGTCAACATTGCCTTGAAAACACACACACACACACACACACACACACACACACACACACACACACACACACAAATCCCTCACTATTAAAAAAAATCCAAAGTGAACTAAGAAATTGCACTGTTCGGTGGCATCCAGTGTACAAACCATCACCCTTACCATAAAAAAGACTATGTTTCTCCAGCTAACAGGTTTCCATGACTACCATCTTTGAAATTGCTTCTTTTGAGTCTGTTTGTTGCAACAGCTATCACCAACTGCTTTAGAAATCTTAGCACAATTTCCGGGGATCTTAAAACTGAATTTATTCAATCTGAGTAAAAGTTACTTGATATCACAGGACAACATGACTAAAGAGGTCCAAAACAGCAGAAAGGATTTCCAAGTCAACCTAGCAGATTATGGGTGTATCTGCACTGCCAAGATGCCCTTGTTGTGAGTGTACATGGACATCATCTTCTCACTTCCAGTCAGCCCTGGATTTACTACTAAGCAAAATAAGCTTAGGGCACCATGGGAAGAGAGGCACCATAAAGAATTTTCCCTCAGTTATCATGCCCTTAATTCACTGCACTGCCACCCTCAACTTGGGAATGAATTTTTTGTGATTATTCTTATCCGCCATGCTTGATTTTCATCTGCCTAGTTAAAAATATTTTATTTGGCATGTGAATCACTTAACCTTAAAAGTTTGTTTTGAAAGTGTCCCCAGGTAGACCTTTTGATTTCATCTCACACCGCTGTTTGACTATGCTTAGAGCACCGGTTGGCCTTAATTCTGCCCTTGTGACTGTCACCTCCGCCCATGTTTTCCTGCTCTGGGATGAAAGTTTCATTTTCCTGCTTCTGCCTCTGAAGCCCTGCTATCTGGCTTGCCTCCTATACTTCATTTTGTTCTGAGCAACCTCCCGCCATTTTAGAAGCTGTGAACCCCTCACTGCATTTTCCCAGCTATTTCTCAAAAAGGTGAGTGGCTGCTTTTTCACAGAGATCTTTCTCAGTGGCTCTAGAGTGCCTCTAATGCTTGTGTCATGGTTCTGATAGATGGGACCAATTAAAAGAACTTCAAGGCAAGGAATTTTTCCTCAAAGAACATTTTTATTTGGCTACAAAATAGCGGCATGTACAAAGCTGAACCCAAGACTAAATTTCCCTCCCCCTGGTTACGAAGTTGCAAGTTGCAATTTCCCATCCCAAATAGATGTCATAAATAACATTCACCAATTGTTACCAAACTCGGGCACTCTTCCCAGATCTCCAGCCTGCCAAAATGGTATCAGTAATGACCTTGGTTCCCATATTGAAAATTGTTATGGATAACTTAAAAATGCACTCCCCCCCTCCTTCTATTCTAAATATGTGGCAACCGAAAATGAAGTGAAAATGGCTTCAGTTCAATTCGTTGCAGAGTTGGCAGCTTGCTTGACATGTAGAACACCTGCATTTCAAACCCAGTAGAATTTTGGAAATTATTATTTCCTTCCCTCAACTGTGTACTTTTCTGGGTGACTTTTAAAAAACATTAAAAAGTCCACCAGGGAACCATTTGATATTTCTTCCATCACTTGAGGTGTAAGAGTTACAGCTCTAACTCTTTTCCGCAGGACACCAACAGAAGGTAGCTCAAGGAAGGACAAAAATGTATGCCCATTTTTTTTAAAATGTTTCTTCCAGGTTTCAAACTTGAGAGGTTCTGCTTGGTAAGCCAGGATTGCCAGTAAGCCATTGAAAAAGTTCTATCGTAGAAGAAGCGAACATGCTTGAAGAAAAGCTAAGAGAACTCAAGAAAAGGGTTTTTTTTAATTTTAAAGATGATCTGTATGTATGTTCCGATAAATGAAATTTCTCTGTATAAAATTAATGTAATATTGTATACACAGGTATTCCTTGACTTATAACCAGTCACTTAGCAACCATTCAAAGTTACAACAGAAATTAATGCAGCGCACAGTATAATAAATTGTATGTGATTCACACAGCTCAGCAAACTTCCTTGATGCCATCATGTTGCAAAATAAGGTCCTGGTGAACGACCCAGATTAGAGCCTGCAACATTATCCTGGGACATGTCTATCTGCCTTCATTTGCAAAATAATTTTGCATCCTGAGAATTTTGTTTCACTATTTTTAAGACAGGGCAAATTTATAGAGTATGAATTTGCACTTTAGTTGTTGGAATCAGATATGTAGCTTATTGAGTCATTTTATGATTGATTGACTGATTGATTGACTGATTGATTGATTGATTGATTGAGCATGCCTCTGATCGTAAATAGTTTGCCTGGTTATGTATGTTGTAATTCTTGCAAACTCACTGCTGCAAGTTTGATCTTCATGAGGTTTCAATAAAGCAAACAACAGAAGAACACATTCATGACTGTAATATCATTATCTGATCACTAGAAAAGACCCAACAAAATACCCTGGGCAGATTTCTTAGTCACATCACAGGGTTGCCCATGAAATAGGGAAGGCTTAGACAAGCATACTGCAAGATTGGTATTCACTGAGTTACAGATAGCCAGTATGTGAGAATATCAGCATATAATTTATAACAGTACACATCAATATATAGTATTTGCAATACTACTCACACAGACAAATATCTTCAGACTACATACCTCTTTTGCTTCAAAGTATGTTCCCTTGAAAAATATCAGGGAGAATTTGTAATGAACATCTAACAAGAAAACCATGTTGCCAGTTATATCAAATAACACCATAATGCTGCTTGTGGGCAATCAATAAACAGTTTATTGATAGATTCATGGAATCCATCTGCTTCCTTGTATTATGTGGAACTGCATCTCCATATCAGATTAAAAATTCTAAATGATTGCTTATGAAGTGCTGCTTACTGGTGCAACAGGTTAACTGGTTCTTGAAAGATCCTGCTCCCTGTGCAAAAAATTAGGTATATAATTTGTGGATGCTCCTGGAATCAACTTTGATTTCTTAATGTCCAAGTAGTAAGGATGGCTTTTCCTCTAGCAAATGCTGGTGCTGATGGAATCCTGGTGCTGTGGGAATCCTCTCATTCCCCAGTCATTCATCCTGTGCTGGAAATCTATGAATATTGATGACAAATGAAGCCAGTTAGATTGTTATGTTCCACTTTACAATCAACAGAGAGAGGCTGGTTGCTATAAACCTGTCTAGCTTTGGTGGCAGCTTCCTTAAGTCAAATGGTAGACTAGTAGAGATGAATCAGAAGAAAGAATAACACACGTCTCCACGTTACCCATTTGGATGTCACCAAAGCATTGGCTTTCTTGACTGTCATTGATTAGATTTACCTCTCACAATTTTCCTCCAAGAACCCAAGATGTTGTTGACAACACTTCCCCCTCCATTTTTCCCCACAATAGCAACCCTTGTCGATAGGCCAGAGTAAAAGAAAGCGATTGACCTAAAGTCACACAGTAGCTGTGGACAGACTTGAACTCGGTCTTAACTGGTGCTGGATTAATGTGTTCACTGCTACACTCTAGGTAGTAATCCTACCTTCCTTCTCTTTCATGTCCAAATACATCTGCACATTACTTTATAAAGGGAACTCCCTCCCGGCCTCTCAAAGTCAAAAAGAAAACAAAATTCCACTCAGCTAAAAATGTACAGTAATGAGGAATGAATGTTCGAGATTAGCTCATGCATTTGCACACCACCAAGGGCAAGAGAGCACAATTAAACACACACAGAGGGAGACAAAGCAAGCAAAGGACTTCTCAAAAGTAGCACCTGCTTAAGAACCCAGTTGAGTAACATAAGGAAACTTGAGACTCTTAAGATTGCTTCATACAATAACTCAAAGTTATGGGAGATGAAGAAAATATTTGCTTTCAGCTCTGTTTTCTTGCTCATTCCATTAGCACCCTGTTATCAGGGCAGAGAATCTGATTATCTGTCGTGAAATTGCTTACTGGTGCAGTAACTAATCTGACTGAAAAAATAGACGAAGAACTATTTAGCACACCGACAGAGAGAGCTCCTAATACATGAAGGATGATTAATCATTGGTTTAACCTCTTTTTGTACACCATCTAAAAATTCGTAAGATCTGTCAGCAAAAGAAAGAGAACGAGAAGCAGATTTCCAAGAATTGCATTAGCGAAACACAAATACTCACTTTGTGCCCTTTCACACCTGGGGCATTTCCAGTCGATACTTTCCTTCTGCAAGTGTATAATAAACATACACAAAACAGTTAGTCCTCAACTTACAACCACAAGTGAGCCCAAAATTTCCATTGCTAAGCGAAACGGGGTTTAAGCAAGTTTTGTCCCATTTTACGACCTTTCTTGCTAATGTTGTTAAGCGAATCACCGCAATTGTTAAGGGAATCTAGCTGGCTCAGGAATTCTGGGAGTTAAAGTCCAGGAGTCATAAAAGAGCCAAGGTTGCCTACCCCTGCCTTAAGGCTTAGGGTACAACTATACATTTAGCGATCATTCAGAATTATGACGGTGCTGAACAAGAGACGTATTAAGTCCTCAAGATTGTGGCCTAATCATAGCATCCCTGTGGTCAGGTGATCATGATTCAGAAGCACTGGCAACCTGGCTTGCAGTGATGGTGACTGCAGTGTCCCATGGTCACATGAACACCATGAGTGACTTTCTCTGCTGACTTCTCCCAAGCAAAATCAATAGGGGAGCCAACTGGACATTGCAAGTTGCTCCCATGAGTCTCTCTCACTCCTGTGACATTTTAACCCAAGGAGCCCCTTTGTGGGATGGGGCTCCCATATACCATAGTCCACTTACCCACCTGTACTCCACAGTGGTCATCTGCAGCACCCAATGATCGGCCTGTTTGCCTGGGACATGGTTTCAGCGCCTCTTCCCACAGTGCAATCATGTGAGGTTCTCACCTAGCGATCACACAATCCTTGCCTAACAACTGAAACTGGGGCTGCTGGAACTGGCATCTGTAAGCAGCACAGTCATGTGTTTCATTTAACAACTGCTTCCCTTAGCAATGGACACTCCGGTCCAATTGCCATTGTAACCCAAGGATTACTTGTACAATATATATAATTTAGAAGTCTACTTATAGAGGTAAAGGTAAAGGTTCCCCCGCACATGCGTGCTAGTCGTTTCCGACTCTAGGGGCCGGTGCTCATCTCTGTTTCAAAGCCGAAGAGCCAGCGCTTGTCTGAGGACGTCTCCGTGGTCATGTGGCCAGCATGACTAGACGCCAAAGGCGCACGGAACGCTGTTACCTTCCCACCATAGTGGTCCCTATTTTTCTACTTGCATTTTTACGTGCTTTCGAACTTCTAGGTTGGCAGAAGCTGGGACGAGTAACAGGCACTCACTCTGTTACGCGGCACTCGGGATTCAACCCGCCAAACTGCCGACCTTCTGATCGACAAGCTCAGCATCAGGAGAAGATTATCTGCTTCTCCTACTTTCCCTGACCTTCTTTTCCCATTCTCTTATTTTGTTAATCACCGGAGGAAGTAGAAAGTTCCTTTTATATTTTTACACCGTTCTATCACTTCATAATCTTCAAAATACTCTGGGTAGGAGAACAGACCGACTTACATAAAGCCATAAACACCATTCCACGCCATAAAACTTGCAGCCAGTTACACTTTTTGTCTTTTGGAATAGCTGCTAAATTCCTTTCTGCTGAAAAGGATCAGAAGGGAGGAATTGGACAGAAAGAAAGGAAGGCTAACCAAAACTGAGAGCAAAGGAAAGAGGAAACAGTTCCAGGTTCGTTTTAGAACTGTGTACTACTTTTGTCCTATTGGCTTAATCTTCATTAAGAAAATTATTTTAAATCAACACTACTGTCAGTGAATAACCAGCCTCCATGAAAACAGGAATTCTCTGAAGAGTGGGAACATCAAAGGTTAGCACCTGATGGATTTCATATGCCTTACCTTATTAAGAACATTACATAAAACCCAAGCAACATTATTCATAATTGCACAAAAAATACAGTAGAAAAATTACTGTAATAGATATTTAATACCAATCCAATTCCTACCAGTCAAGGTCTCCTTTGTATTAGATTGTTGACACAAAGCAATGAATAAAATGATTGCTTTTAAAATGTATTCTCCCATCCCACCCCACCCAATTCACAACTTACATTTCATTTTTTTTTTGGTCCTGGCTTCTGTACATCTGCAAGAAACCCAACGGAAATACCAGAATCTTGCATGCTTCTTTGATTGTTACATTTAAGATATCATGTGTGCTACCAGCTCAGCTGCTGCAAGGCATTAAAGTCAGTTACTCCGGTCTTGTAAAGTACTTTGGAAATACTGTAGACAAGGTTTAGGGAAGATGAGTATTCCACATGTTTTCAGGACAGATGATTAAAGCAGAGTTTATACCGACACAGTTAAAGTGATGTATTGACTGCATGTAGCTTAGGATCCCTCGTGATTATTTCTTTTTAAGAGTTCTTGAAATGATGCATGTTTATTTCAAGCCACTAACATATCTAACAAGAGCAAAAGGAACATTTTCGCTGAGGAATATTTATGAGGATTGGGAGAAAAGAACATACTATAAGCCCTCCTTTTTGTTGGAGATTGCCTATGTCTCTTAGATGTTCAGTTAAACAATTATTTACATGGGTAGATAGTACATGACAATTAAGTCATAATTTTCTGAATAATAAGACCCAGATTCTACCGTGCCCTGAGCAATTAGCTAAACAGTCATTTCACACACTCTGTGGAGGCACAAAAGAATTTCTCCCAGCAAGTATACATTCAACAGGTAAACCCAATCTATACATTTAATTCACATAGTCAAAGTATATATAGTTATGAGGAAGGTAGCAAAGTTCATCTCTTCCTTATACAGTATTCTTTTATGGAACCTTAGAAATACAATGATTCTAAGTGCTTCCCTTTTTATCAATCCCGTAGAATCAGCGTGCAATAATTCAGCTATGAACACGCCGGTTCCGTTCAAGTATTCAGAAATTTGTATTCTTAGGTATACACTTCCAATCATAATGTACCCTTCAACCCATCCTCAGTATTTCTCTTTTGCATAGGTAGTCCTTGACTTACAACTATAATCGAGCCCAGACTTTCCATTGCTGAGCGAGATGGTTGCTAAGTGAGTTTTGCCGCATTTTTACCACCTTTCTTGCCAACGTTGTTAAGTGAATCACTGCAGCTCTTTAGTTAGTAACAGGGTTGTTGAGTAAATCTGGCTTTGCTTCTTAGTCACAAAAGGTGAACACAGGACCCTGGGACACTGCAACCATCGTAAATACTTGGCAGTTGGCAAGTGTCTGAATCTTTATCCCACGACCATGGGGAATGCTGCAATGATTGCAAGTGTGAAAAATGGTCCGGAGTCATTTTTTTTCCATGTCACTGTAATTTCGAATGGTCACTAAGCTAATAGTTATGGGTTGATTACTACCTGTAATGTAAAAAGCAAAAGGAATGGATAAGAATGGGAGTTATACTTGAATACTGTGGCTGGGAATGACACGGAAGTGTGGCATTTGTTAAATAGCTCGGGGGATCTACAACCTTGACAACTTTAAGACTAGTGGACTTCAGCTCCCAGAATTCTCCTGATGTTAGTGTAGAATGCACTCTTTCTGCATTTTTTGTTATTGTTTTTAAATTTAATTTAAAGCCAGCTGGGTGACTTATGGCCAGTCACTCTCTCTCAGCCCAAATCACCTCACAGGGTTGTTGTTGTAGGGAAAACAGGCAGAGGAAGAAATGCTGGATAGGTTCACCACCTGGAATTATCTGTATAAAAATAAAGGCATGGATGCTAATAAATAAATAATAGGCTTTAATGGTTGAATTATGTGGAACGTTAGCACTTTGTGTGACTTGTGGGGGTGGGTGGGGGGGGGGGTTGGGCTGTTCATCCAGAAGCCTAGGGTGTCATCAGACTAAAGGAAATTATGGCATTAAAATAAGATAGATTTTAGTGGTGTTTTAAAAATCAGCTTAAGGTAGGAGGCTTGGAAAAGGTGCTCCACCTGCTACCCTTGATCTCTTTCTGTTGACAGGAAAAATCTGCAGAAAAATAGCAACCACATTTGAATGAGTGTGGCTAAAGTGCTTTGTCAAGGGCACTGAAGGTGCAGGATATCCGGTCTTGTGAAGTCCTGTAACTAGGTTCAGCTGCACCTTTGCCCATCAACATAGGGAGACTGGAAAAAACTTCTCTCTTCCATGATTTGACATGAGGACTATTTATTTTCTTTATAATAAAACTTTGTTTATGACACAGTGCAACATTCTATTGGATCACAAGGCTTCTTCCCTTTCATGATTGGGAAAAAAGAAAATTCTCTTCTTCTTCTCTCTTTTAAAATATTGTGTTTGTGTAAGTGGCATCTTGGGAGATCTGGTCCTTTTTGTATAAAGCAGTTTATGTGCCATCTTTAATTTTTATAGATGTTTATCTAAAACTTATAGGTTGCCTGACTCATTATGTATGTCTTTTCAGTTAATTTAACCAGATATTTTAACCCATCATCTAAAAGTCATACCCTATTATTCTGCAAACCTTAGAAAGCCAGTGCAACAGCCACGGGGAATCAGCAATTTATAAACATCATGGCATCTCCACCACTTTTATCTAATTGGAGAGAGTGATATGATAGTAAAACTTGCATAATATTCAAGTCCTCGTAAACAAAACATTTTGTCCTGCAGATGTTACTGAGTGCAAAAACTCCAAAGTGAATGAAATTATTCTTGTTCACATATTTTTCAACTACTTGGCAAAATCTCTTTCAGGGTGATGAGCTTTTTAGCACTGCTAAAAAAATGCCCCCCAAAAATGAGCATTTTCACTTTCGATCAAAACGGTTTCCTATTAGTTTTAGCTGAACTGTGCCACAATCTGAAAATGTCAAATTAGGTTTTCTGTGAATAATAAGATCTCTACAGTATTCAGCTGCAAACTGAATTGCACATTTATAATACAAGACTACATTGTTTGCGTCTTTCTGTTTTGACACAAAATTGTTCATGCAAGGAATGGATTTTATTATAGGGCAAAGTGAAGTCTGAAATTTGATTTCCAATTTTCCTATTCCACAGCATCCTCAAACTTTTCACTTTAAAACAATGTTTCTCAACCTTGACAATTTTAAGCTATGTGGACTTCACCCTAGCCAGCGACGTCCCAAATCTATACAGCTGCTTAAACTTGACAAAGTTGAGAAACCTTTAAAGCATTGGCTGCTTAGTGCTCCTTGTAGAAGATGGCATATCACTGCAGTGACAAGAACAACAACTTGGACATGACATTGGAATTTACCTTGTGAGCAGTCCAAGTATATGAGTCCCAACCATCATAAAATACTTAGGGGAGATGAAGATAAACACCTTCGTGTGAGTTTATTGTGGGAAATTGCTTAAACATGACAAGCAATGAAAACTGTCCCAGAGTTTAAGTTGTGTGGTATAAATGAAAGTGTCTTTAAGTAAAAACAGCATTACTCAAGAGAAGCTGTACCACACCCAAGTTTGGATCCAACCATCCGAAACAAAAAGCCGGTCTCTTTTAGCAAAAAGGGCAGAGGGTTAATTCTTTGTTCATTCCTCTTTTTTTATCCAGGTGTCAGAATCCTCAAGCTCTCCCTTACTTCTAAAGTATTCTGAAGTAACTGTGAGAATGCTCTATAGGAGTCCTAGTGGACAATCACTGAAATATGACCCAGCAGTATCCTAAGAAGCTGAAGAAGCTTCTTGGGATGAGAAGTGAAACGTCTTCAAAGAAAAACAAGAAAGTCCAGTTGCCTCTTGAAAAAGCACCTTTGGGACAACCATGACCTCGATGACTGAGAATCTCCATACACTTGAGACAGCAGTGTGCTGCAGCTGCCAAAAAAGCCAATGCAGTCTTAGGTTGCATCAACAAAGAAATAATATCAATGTCAGGTGAAGTGTTAATATTACTTTATATTGTATTGGTAAGACCACACTTGGAATACTGTGTCCAGTTCTGGTCACTACAAAACAAAAAAAGATGCACTAGAAAGAGTGCAGAAAAGGGCAACAAAGATGATTGGGGTTCTGGAGGCTAAAGCATACAATGAACAATTTTGGGAACTGGGAATGCCTAATCTAATAAAGAGAAGGAGTAGGAATGACATGATAGCAGTCTTCCAATATTTTCAGGGCATCACAGAAAAGAGGGAAGTGACCTATTATTCAAAGCACCAGGAGGCAGGACAAGAAGTAGCAGATGGAAACTAATCAAGGACAAATCTAACTTAGAACTAAGGAGAAATTTCCTGACCATAAGAACAATTAATCAGAGGAATGACTTGCCTCCAGAAGTTGTGGGTGCTCCAACACTGAAGATTTTAAGGAG
Organism: Vipera berus; assembly: GCF_964194415.1. NCBI lineage: Eukaryota > Metazoa > Chordata > Lepidosauria > Squamata > Viperidae > Vipera > Vipera berus. The sequence continues at coordinate 72,284,905 of NC_138203.1, read as the reverse complement.
AGATTGGACAACCATTTGTCTGGAATGGTATAGGATTGTCTGCTTGAACAGTAATTGTTTGCAGGTGGTATTTGGGGCCTTATTAGTGATCATAAAAATTCTCTATCAAATTTGATGGAGATATTGTAAATGTGGTAAATTTCATGATGGTTATACAACAATATGTGTAACCATAAAAATCATAAAAGTAAATTTTCTGGATGTAGAATAAATGACAACAAACCTAACATATCGACAATTGATAATTAAGTATTTATGGGAACCTGTAAAAAACAAATGTTCTTCAGATTCTCTTAAATATTTGGAGAACACTATTCCCAGAAAAAATATTTCTCGTAGAATATTTATATTGCAAAATTCTGGTTGAAAAACACATTGATAGATGATTGAAAGTCTTCAAGGCTTAATAGGAAAATAAATATATATATATATATAAATACATCTTCACGACTGCATATACAGGATTTTAAGGGGGATGTTTATGTTAATTTCACTGAAAAAATAGACAAATTGAATACTGATGGATTTTTTATGAAGCACTCAGATCCCAAGTTTTTTTCTCTCTAATTTGCAACTCCCATAAAAACATGACAGCTCTAATTTTCCAGCAGTTGATTAAAACATACATAATAACTTTGTGGCTTTCTTTGCAAGAGGCCAGCAGGAATTCTGGGAGTTGAAATCCAAAGGTCATAAAGGGACCTTTGGATGCCCATGCCCATCCCCTGCTCTAAGGCAAGGTTAGTCTCCTGTTGGCCCACAATTTTCAGCAGAGACACACGGTTGAAATTTCCTGCTCTCTGTTGCTCTTGTAAGCAGGGGATGTGATTGTCAAGGCAGGTGATTATGGTGAGTGGAAACAGGGATACTAGAATCTTTCCTCATTAAAGAGTGTGGAATCCTAGAATAGAGTGATTCTCTTTATTATCTGATATTTGAGTGCTGGCTATTCTGACCAGCCTTTTTCTTTTGTGTGTAGTACTCAAAACTGGATTTTCTTTGGTACATCTGAAGACTGTTGAATGGAATTCTCTTGCGAGGGGAGGGTGTGGTGAAATAATTAATTGATAGGGGCCATTCTTTCATCCTTCTCTCTCCTTTTCATCCCTAACCTTTTTTCTTCCTTCTTTCCATTCAAGTAACAAACCTTGCAAGGTATTGTGCAAAATTAGAAACAGATGGAGATGGGGATGTGCATTTGAGGGGATGTGGCTTTATAACACTTCTTAAAATAGAAGCCCTGATGTAGTTCACAAGGCAGTCTAGGAAATTTGTTTCAGGCATACAAATCTCAACTCAGATTTCAACGCAAGGGAATGTCTGCCTTAGGCGGGATTTTATCCCTAGCAATATTTGAACATTTATTTATTGGCGGCCAAGGGCTGCAGCAAATGGGGTGATTTCTAGTCAACTCATTTGGGAAAGGGTGAAGATTTAACCTATGTACTACTTGTTTGGCATTTTTTAAAGGATTTACTGAATTTGTATCTTGTTTGTTTGTTTCTCCTTCTGACCAAAATAGGGAATAATCCCACTTGCTATTTTCAGCAGTGCAGTTTTGGGAAACCTGGAGACTGAATCCATAGATTATCAGTTGTCATCACCTCTGTTCCAGTGGAAGTTTCAGAGATATGAGGGATAAATCACTCAGTCTCTGTAAATACAGCAGCATATAGATTGATATAAATCTAAATATAATGAAACATTCTTTTAATGGACTCATTGAGGGAACAGATGACTTATTCAGGAACATCAGTTGAATCAGAAACTGTAACATTTACATCGTTTGTATAATGACAGCACTGTGCAAATTAAGTCATTTGCATCCATTTATGTCACTGCAGCAATTTGGTCTCTTACCTAGAGATTTCATTGCATCAGGGACTTCCAGGAGAGGTATGGCAAACTGAAATGTCTCTGCAAAAAATCTGCATTTTTAAATTACAAAAGAAATTGGGTGAAGTTTTTTTAAAGGGGGGGGGGACTATAAATGACAAACCAAAGAATGACCTGGAAAATGTTTTTTATTGGATCTACAAAATAGTTTTTTTAATCCTTCGAAGAATTATAAAGAAAAAGTGAAGAGAAATCAAGTCCTATGACAATATTTGAATGAACTAAAGATTAAGACTGTTTGAAGTAAAAGGAGGTAAAATAAAGTTGGTTTATTTGATCAAGGTTAAAAAGACTTTTGTTTCAAATTTCTGACCAACCCCTTTATAGGCTTTATGAAGATACTAGGATTGAAAAGTTAGTGTTTTACAGATTTGCTTATACATAAGGGATGGAATAAGGAATGAAGAGATATCTGTTGGTAGCCTTTAGCAGTGAAAAGTTATTCAATTTGTCTGTTCTTGCAATGAAGGATAGAAGTAATTCTTTTTATTTCTTTTTTTAATCATATTTTTATTTTCCTTCTTGTTTTTTATTTTCCTTGCATTTTTTATTCTTTCTTACTATTCTTTTAAGTTTAGCTTGCATTAATTTTTACTATTACAATCAGAAAATTATGAGCAAAATGAAATTTTATTCCATCAAAATCTGGCTTCACTGTGTTTTCTTTATCAATGAAGTATAGTTGCTCTAACAAACCTTTCATGAGTGTTGATTCAAGTGAGGAACAGATGTATAGTTGATGCATGATTAAGACACCTTAGTAAAAACAAAGTATAAATGACTAGTTTCTTATTTTGCAAAATCATAAACCAAGTAAAAGTTTATTATTTTGCAAAATGATCAACTAAATAAAACAGATTGGATTAAGCCAGTTAAATCACAAGATGAATAATACTATTAATAATAATGAATGGGTAAAATAGGATGTAGCTTAGAGAAGGGTGGTACTCACTGAGACAGAAAGTAAATGTGGAAAAGAAGCATCAGAGCTTAAAAGAAGAAAGCTGGCAGGAGTTGAGATATTGGCCAACTATATCACTTCTTGGTGGAGAGCCTTGGTGGAGCAGTGGGCTAATGCCTCCTTAAGTAACACCAGCTGCCTGCAATTAGTGCAGGTTCGAATCCCACCAGGCTCAAGGTTGACTCAGCCTTCCATCCTTCCAAGGTAGGTAAAATGAGGACCCAGATTGTTGGGGGCAATAAGCTGACTTTGTAATAATGCCGCTTGGGGTGTGTGTGAAAGCCCTAATAAGCAGGCATATACATAGAATGAAGGCTACTGCTAAGCTTGTAAGCCGCCCTGAGTCTTCGGAGAAGGGCGGGATATAAATGGAATTAAAATTAAAAAAAACTTCTCCAGTGTAATATTTTGAAAACTATTAGAGGACCAAAGCAATACATTGTGTGTGGTGTTTCTGGAACACAAAAGTAGCAAAAGGTAATTGACCCATGCTAACATATGTTTGACTTAAAGTTTAAAAAAGGCGAATTACCTACATTTTTATGAGGAATTAATTTGAAGAACATGATTAGTGCTTTCAAGCATACCTTTGTAAAGCAGTTAGACATTGTTATTCATTTATTTGGACATCCAGATGTGGAGAAACTTAAACTTTGTGGGTAACAGTATCAAATCTCCCAGCAAGATCAAAATATAATAGTCAAAACATTGGTGCTGTTCATGGCATTCCTCCTACAGTTCTTGCTTAGAGGAACACATTCAGAAGGAGAACCCATGAAGAGGAGTCAAATTCCTGAGAGATCTGTTTTATTTTAAACTACAAGTTGTAGGCCTTAGTGCTGATACAGCTAAGTGAATGTGGTCACGGGAGCTGATGGCTCAGATTTCATTTAACTTTAGAATCCTTGAACTTTAAGTAAAAATAAACAGAAAAATTACTTTTATTATGCCTACAATTCTTTTTTTCTTTATGTGAAAAAGGTCATGAATGGGAAATTATTTCCAGCATTCCCTCTCTAAGGAAGCAAATCTAATGTTATGTAATAATAATAATATGTAATAGCAGAGCCAATTTAATCTAGTGTTAGGGCATCAGACTAGAAGCCAAGAGACTGAGTTCAAGACTTGCCTTAGATAGGACTCTCTCAGCCCTACCCATCTCTCGGGGTTGTTGTTCTGTGAAAAATAGGAGGAGGAAGGTGTGTTGGATATGTTTACCACTTTGAGTTATTTATAAAAATAATAAAGAATTAAAAAACAGGATAGATAGATAGATAGATAGATAGATAGATAGATAGATAGATAGATAGATAGATAGATAGATAGATAGATAGATAGATAGATAGATAGATAGATGGATGGATGGATGGATGGATGGATGGATGGATGGATGGATGGATGGATGGATGGATGGATGGATAGATAGATAGATAGATAGATAGATAGATAGATAGATAGATAGATAGATAGATGATAGATAGAAAGATAGAAAGATAGAAAGATAGAAAGATAGAAGAGAATGAGAGACAGAGAGGAGTAAATTATCCCACTTTAGGTTGGCATACAGTTTCCCCAATATAATCTACAGCACAAATTTGTATATGTGTTTGCACCAAATATAGGCTGAGGAAGATTTGTTTTCAAATGAATGGGAACAGGATTGTCCTGAAACAAAATCCTCAAAACAAAAAAGCCACATCCTATTTCTAGTGAAAGAAAAAAAAAATGAAAATGGGAGTCCCAAGCTGGAATGAATTCTCTTTTAAGTTCTTTTGGAGTTTTCTTTTGCTTTTTCCATTATCGTTTTTACTGCAGAGAATTCTGCAAGGGTTCCTCGTGACTTATTTTATGAGTTTGCTCCATGCCATCTGTCTTAAAAGAGTTTCCCATCACTGTAGACGTTACGTATCTCTTTGTGGCAGCCTGGACAGAGGAGGGAAATTGCCAAGCCAGGTCACATGCCAGTCGGCCATCACTCATCCCCCCCCCCAAAGGCAGGCAAGATCTGGTTGCAATTAGATTCAGTCCCTGATTCTGGATCACATGTCTCTGTGGCTACAGATTCTTTACCGCCAACTCCCCACTGAGCTCAGGGGGGAACATAGGATAGGATGTATCTGGCCACAGGAAAATGGGGATCTAGGCCTGGCCTTAATTGTCTTCCTTTTTCTATGGATCAGCTTGCCTTTTATGCTGACAACCAATACTGCACTGAGAAAGAGAGGTGTGAGAGAGTAATACGGGGGGAGGGGGCTTGTAACTGGAAGGGACATTTGCTTTACCAGCATAGCTGACCCCGTGCTTGTTACCTCGATCCACGGTCACTCCTCATCTGAATACTTTGTCTACTTCAGAGCATTCTCTTTCGAAACGACTGCAAAGATTGTGTCTTGCTTACAAGGATCCAGGAATGGGTATAGCTCCATAAGTCCCATCTCTGGTGCTATTCTGCCTCTGCCATGCTGGAGGATTCCCACAGCCCTCTAAGCTCTGGGTACTGCATTCTTCCAAGTTCTGCTCCTGTTTTGTCATTTTAAATCTGACAGAGAGTGAAAACAATTCCGTGAGTGAGGAACTCATATTGTATTTCATTCCTTTCATATTTGTACTTAATATGTGGTGAGTGGCCCAGACTGACAATGGCCAAGCAGAAAATACAGCTAGCTCCTTTCACACTAACTTACTTTTTAGCTTTAATTTTTTACACAAAAATATTGCATCTTCTCAGAAATCATGCAAACTGAGTGACAGAACTAAAAATTGTGGTTAAGCTGTCTGTGATCTCTAACTATTGGTACAGGTAATCCTCAATTTACAACAGTTCATTTAGTAACCGTTCAAAGTTACAACGGCACTGAAAAATGTGACTTATGACCATTTTTCACACTTACGACCTTAACAACCTTGTTACTAACTCATCAGCTGCCGTGATTCACTTAACAACTATGGCAGGAAAGGTCGTATAATGGGACAAAACTCATGTAACAAATGTCTCACTTAACAGAAAGTTTGGGCTCAATTGTGGTCATACGTCAGGACTACCTGTATTTCATTATTATACAGTTAGTTCTTGGCTTACAATCATTCAGGCAGTGACCGCTCAAAGTTGTACCTGCGTGAAAAATGTGTCTTACAGCCAGTCCTTGCACCTACATCTGATGCAGCATCCCCACAGTCATGTGATCAAAATTTGGTTGCTTGGATCTGGCAGGCAGAGCCCTGGGGTCATGGCAAGGCAAGGCATTTATATGACCTTCCCAGCTGGCCTCTGGCAAGCAAAGTCAATGGGGAAAGCCAGATTAACTTAAAGACCGTATGATTCACTTAACAAATGCAGTGATTCGCTTAACCACCATGGCAAAACATTTGCAAAATTGGGTGAGACTCACTTAACAACCACCTTGCTTAACAACATGAATTCTACTCTCAGTTGTGGTCATAAACCAAGGACTACCTGTAGAGGAAGGAGGAAGGAAGAAGAGAAAGAGAAGGAGAAGGGAGGGGAATGGGGAAGGAAGAGGAGGAGGAGGGAGGGGGAGGAGGAAGGAGGAGGAGGAGGAGGAGGAGGAAGTTGAGGAGGAAGGAGGGGGAGGGGGAGGAGTGTCAACTTCAACATTACACTAGGAGATGCTTCTGATTTCTTTGGGAATTCTTTCCTCTCTTTCAATTTTTCCCCCCTCAGAAACTATACTCCAAATATCTAAGTCTCAACCATGAGGAGGCTAATTCTATTTCTCTCACTGCTGTTGTTTGAAGCAGCTATTTCTAGAACAGAGGAAGAAGAAAGAACTCAGATCCCTTCCTTGTTGTTGAGGGCTCCTATTAACTCGCTTGCCTCTCTTGATCTCAGTTTACAGGATCTCCCGGGAGGTGAGTAAGGGGTACTGAAGTATGAGCTTCTGCTCTTTGCTGAACTCCTTCAGAGGGATGGATGAACTGATAGCAACAACAGAGAAATTGCACATCTAAGAGTTAGCAGTATGTAAAGGTTGCCATCAACAGTCAGAATGTAATAGAGGGGGAGGGGAACATTTTTCACATTTTTAATAACGTTTTAGTGATTTTTACTCCTTTATGTTTTTCTCATGTTTTTCTTCTTCTTTTCTATATCGTTACCTTTTCGCTTTTTTTAAAAAAAAATATTTGCTTGTTTTTTTAATTGTATGAAGGAGCCTACCAATTTTCTACTGTTAAGTCCTGCCTGCAGATCTTGAATCTTTACCTGCAATCTGAAGAAATACAGAGAGTCCTTGACTTATGACCGCAATTGAGCCCAAAGTTTTTGTTAAGTGAATTTTGCCCCATATTATGACCTTTCTTGCCAAAATTGTTAAGGGAATCATTGCAGTTGTTAAGTTAGTAACATGGTTGTTAAGTGAATCAGGCTTCCCCATTTGCCTTTGCTTGTCAGAAGGTCACAAAAGATTATCACATGACCCTGGGACAGTGCAACCGTCATAAATATGAGCCAGTTGCCAAGGGTCTGAATTTTGATCACGTGACCAGGGGGATGCTGCAGAGATTGCAAGTATGAAAATGGTCATAAGTCACAGTGCTGCTGTAACTTTGAACTGTCAACATATGTACTGTTGTAAGTCAATGCCTACCTGTATGGCACACAGAATCGAGTTTACCATTTTACATTATTTTACAGGAATTGTAGCTCTATGAAGAAAAGTTCAAGTTGAATATATATTTTTTTAAAAAAACAAACATCTGTGAAGCCTGAAAGCAATAAGCTAGGTTTTTTTAGGGGGAAAAGAAACCAAACATGTGGCTGAATATCTGTTTCTTTAAATAAACATTCCACAGCCCACATGCTACAGTAACTTAAAATAACACACATTTCAGTTCTCCTAATCCTGACCTTGTTTTGCTGTAGTCCGGTATCCTGAGAAAGTCCAAGTGATGAAAGATTCTGATGAACTCAAATTGCCACATAAACATCACTGCAAGAAACAGATGTATAGAAGAAGCCTTGCAACTTGGCCATGTTAGGGTCTTGACTTCCACAGTACTTTAAAAAGTATAGCCAGGAATTCTTTTTTACAAACATCTACTTATTTAAAATACAGTACATGTACATTGGGCATATTCCAGCCATAGCTACACATCTTCAGAACTCATTGAGTCGGCATGAAGAGAAAATAGCATACGTCTCCTTAAAATTAATGGTACATGGTCAATTTTAGTTTCATAGTGCCTTTTGTTACTGGAGATGTGGAGGAAAAAAGGGATTGAGAAAGAAAGAGAAAGAAAAAACAATACTTTAAAGACAATGCAAAAATGAAACTATGTTTGTAATGGGTCAGTTCATTCTGAATTACTGAACTTAACGCAAGTTAGGTTTTTCGTAGTTCAACATAAGAACTTTAGAACAAAGAGTTGAAATACCTCATGCAAACAAATCAATGGTTAAGGGCTTTAAGAATATATGTAAAATATGGTTTTATTCTCTCAATATGAGATTAAGTCAAGAAAAGATTTTGTTCACTTTTGTTGGATGTCTAGGAAAATATTTTAAAAAGATTGAAACTTTATAATAAATTAATTAATAAAGTTTTAGGAATGGTAATACTATTTAAAATGGGAATGTATTTTCAAATTATATTCTCAACATTTATAATTTATTAACATATACAACTTATAAAGAATGGGGTACAGTGAAAATTATTTTATGCTGGAAAAGCACTGTCACTGTAGATTAACAGTCTTGGACTGACAATATAGGTTTACTCTATGCTTATGAACATAGATTGGCAAAACAATGCCTGGTATTATTATTATTATGTAGTCAAGTTTTAATACTTTCTTTAAAAAACGAGGTGATATTTTTGTATAACTTAGGATAGATAGATAGATAGATAGATAGATAGATAGATAGATAGATAGATAGACAGATTCTTCTCTTAAATTATTGTATAGTTTATTCTCTGTCAGAACAATAATAAAATGAAAATTTCCGTTATTGAATACTTTTACATGGCATGTTTGTTGTGGAGCACACAAAAAAGAGAGAGATACTAATACAGTAGAGTAAATATTAGCCATTAGCAAACAAATGTTTCCTTTATAATATGCATATTAAATCTACATGTTATAACAATATACATTGTTTTATTTCATGACTGGGTATACATAGAAGGGACAGCCACCTTTTACGTGATTATTACTTTGTACACAAAGAACTTTCAACATTTAATCTAAAATGTTCCCTGATGTCAAACCAATAATCTTCTTTACAAAATAATGCCAGAGAGAGCCATATATGTGACTGAATATAAATCTTTGGATTCCCCCTTGTAAACTGCAAAACTTCACCTCTCCCGAGAAGCAGCAGAGCAGCAGCTGCTGCTGCTGCTACAAGCACTTTTGGCAGCTAAAAAAGCATATGGTGGCCTCCCCATCTCCCTCACAATTTTTCAAAGTTGCTCTTGATTAATGTCTTCAGAAAAGATGTTTTATGAGGTGTTTACCTATACAAAAATATATCTTTTCAATGCTGAATCTTCATTAAGGCCTCAGATACCAAAAAACAAACAAACCTGTATTTAGTTATTCCAGAAAACACATTTAACAAACCAAAACCTATTCAGTGAAATCCATTTTCTGATTGTTATCATTTGTTGCTTTTCACCAGCTCAGAATGGAAGCTGGCATTTTCTTCCAAGGCCTGTGTGCTGTGATAAATATTCTTTTGAAAAAAAAAACATTCTCCCACCTTTATTACTTTTATAAATAACTCAAGGTGGTGGACCTAATATGCCTTCCTCATATAGTCCCCACAGCTACAACCCTTTGAGCTGGGTTGGGCTGAGAGAGCATGATTGGCTCAAGGTCACACAGCTGGCTTTCACACCTAAGACGGGACTAGAACTCACAGTTTTCTGGTTTCTGTTCTAGTGCCTTCACCACTAGAGTAAAACATATGAAGAATAGTTGCAGGATTTGGGTTGGACTAGTCTAGAGAAATGAAAGACTAGGGGCAGGGCTTTTTTTCTCATAGAACGCTCAGAACGGAGTTCCGGCACCTTTTTTGGATGGAACCTTGTAGGGTAGGCAAGGCGGGTTGTATGACATATGTGAGTTCCGGCACCTTTTTCTTTTACAAAAAAAGCACTGACTAGGGGTGATATTAAAGCAGTATTCCAATATTTGAGAGGCTGCCACAAAGAGGAGGGGGGTCAACTTATTCACCAAAGCACCAGAGGGCAGACACAAGAAACAATAGATGGAAACTAATCAAGGAGAGAAGCAACCTGGAACTAACAGTGAGGACAATTAACCAGTGGAACAGCTTTGCCTTCAGAAGTTGTAGGTGCTTCATCCCTGGACAGCCACTTTTCTGAAATGGTAGGGGGGGGTCTCCTGCTTGAACAGGGGGTTGGACTAGAAGACCTCCAAGGTCCCTTCCAGCTCTATTCTTGTTGAACATATCCTGCCTTTTGGTTTTATGCTAACCCTGGGTGTTTTCATACCACCAGCTGAGCCTGTTACCTACTTAAAAAACTGACATGCGACATCCTGCAGTTCCCAGGAATCATACTTGCCAATGCACCAAGAGAACTGAAATTTGCATGTAGGTAAATCCTTGAGTTACAACCATAACTGAGCCAGGCAATCACGGTCGTAGGTTGGGACAGTTGTAAAGTGGAACCAATTTTTGGCCTTTTTTTGTCACCTTGCGGTGGTCATTAGAAGAATGGTGCACTCGTAAAGTGGATATAGCAGTGGTAAAACAAACTCATTGTTTGCTATGGGGCATTTTTTGCCAGAAACTAGAAGTAAACACTGGTTTTTGGCATAAATTTAGTCACGTGACCAAATTTTAGAACTTCAAAACTAGGTTGTAAGTACTTTTTGGGGGGGGGTACATAACATTGAACAGATGCTAAGCGATTAGTTGTAAGTCGAGGATTACCTCTACATTTGGTCTGTCCACCATAAGCTAAAAGAAAGGTGTATAGACTCAATCAAGCAATTACTGGGCATCAAAATGTCATTTAAGATTCATATTATACTCTAGTACTTTCATTGAATTCACTATCTATACCAGGGGTAGGCAACCTTGGCTCTTCTATGACTCCTGGACTTCAACTCCCAGAATTCTGGGAGTTGAAGTCCAGGAGTCATAAAAGAGCCAAGGTTGCCTACTCCTGACCCTCCTACCTATCTATTCAAAGGTAAATAACATTGAGTTCAGTGGGGTTTCCTCCTGTATACTATCTGTACGACAGTTCATTGAGTGGGTCGTTTAAAGTTACAATGGCATTGAAAAACCTGACTCACGACCGCTTTTCACACTCAATGAGTGTGGCAATGACCCCATGCTCACGTGATCAGAATTCAGATGCTTGGAAACTGGCATGTATTTATGACGGTTGCAGAGTCCCGGGGATCAGGTGATCACCTTTTGTGACCGTCTGACAGGCAAAGTCAATGGGGAAGCCAGATTCGCTTAGCAACCATGTTACCAACTCAACAACTGCAGTGATTCACTTAACAACTGTGGCAAGAAAAGTCGTTAAAAAACAGGACAAAACCCAATTAACAAATCTCCCACTTAGCAACAGAAGTTTTGGCTCAATTATGGCTGCAAGCCGGAGATTAAAAGCGGTTAGGATTGCAGCTTTACTTTTTTTTTACTGGTACTTCATAACTTGCCTGATTATTTACACTTACCATGAACTATTCTGAAAATAGTAATTATGTCATACAACATGTTCCATAGTGCCTGGCATTATGGGTGCAAGGTATTTGAAATGATTATGACTTTATAGTTTTACAGATACTGCTTTCAATAGGCTGCCTTGGGATAAGAAAAGTGGTTTCCATTTCAAAGAACCCCAAAGAAATACATAGCTTACACAATTTTGAGTATATGTCTTAAAACTAAAAGGAAACACTAAAAAGGCTCTAAATCGCTTTGTGGGTGTGAGTAAAGTGTCAGATGTGATCCTCCGGCTATTGACATTACAGGTAAAAACGGTGTATATCTTGTTTATTTTATACTCCCCTCTATATCCTTTCCTGTGCCACTTTGGCATACATCATTTCTATGAAAAGGAAGAGATGTGGAACAAATCCCTTTCAAATCTAATCTCCACCTGGAGGAATCATCTGGGAAGACCTGCCAAAGCTCTCCAACTTAAATTCCCTTGATATAGCCATATAAGATGGGGCCACAATTTATTATGGATTATCCTAACCTGACTACAACTTTATTTTTCATTCCTTCAAGAGTTTTCTGTGCACTAATGCCTTGCACAAATGTCCTGACACAGCATGACAATGCTTTTTGGGTAAATCTCTGGGGTGGATCTCACCTGTAGACAATGACTAATGTCTATTTCACGCTTCCCTGTGCACCCTCACATACGTTGGAGGGGAAGCGTTCATATGGATTAAGTTAGCAACACTTAGTTATTTTTGCACTTGCAGACATTATGGCCCCTGCTAAATCATAGTTGGAAGCTGCCAAGCTTCCCCACTGAGTCTTTGTCCATGCTGAAAAGTTCCAGAGACCAATTAGTTTTGCTTCACAAATCATGGGTGTTTGTGGCAGTGAATTAAACACCTTGCAACACAGAACAATGAAGAGGCAGAGGATTTCATAGGTCTGCTGGGAGGACAGCCATATTATTTTCTTGTTAGAAGAAGCATCTTAATAACAGAAACCACAGAAGATTTACATTCGCTCATGTGTCCAGTGATATCTTAATCCCCCACCTTCTGGGCCTGAACTCCAGCTTCTTTATCTCAGATTGTCTCTTTCAGAGATTATTTTCGGTGGGTAGATTCCAAAAGACATCAAGACTTCCATGAGCAAAGAAGCCCACAAACCCCACAGTGGATAACAAAAATGCTCATTACAAAATATTTCAGGAAGATTTCCAGTTGTTTGTAACTTGGAACAATTGACCTGTTCATCTCTTCACCCAACTTTCCATTCACTATGCTGTATGTATCTTCCAAATATCCAAATTGCTGCAAATATTTCAAGCCCATGCTCCTTCAACCTGATGCCCTCTAGATATGTGTTGGGATTACAGCTTCCAGAATCTTCTACGAGGAACAGTAGAACCTGTGAACCAAACATCTCTGCAAGATCCAAGTTAGAAGAAGTGGGGGTAGCCCACACAAATTAACAGGCCCCCTGATCTTTTTAATTTTATGTTACATTATATAACCAGCACGAAGGACAAGAAGAGAATTATACACCTTTCCAAACACTCTCTTCCAATCCACATACAGTTACTATTTTATTATTCATTTGTTCATGTATTTCACCCTTCAACAAATTCTGGGTGACTCATATCAAATGGATAACTTATTCCAAACAATACGCCACCCTGGCGCATTGCTAGGTCCCATCAACCCTAATAGTGATACCAAATTCTTTTTTCCTCTTCTAAAAGGCTGCTGCATCTCCCCCCCACCCCACCCCAGGAATGAGGTGTTCATGTACCTCTTTAGTGACAATTTGTCACTATCGTAGAAATTCCAAGACACCAAATCCAAACTCATAGCTCACTCCAGATTCTTCATGAGGCTCCTCTTAGCCTTCTTTGGCTTCTCTATATGTCTCTGCTATAAATAAGTTCACTTGGTGCTATGAAAAATCCATTGGATTGGAGTTTTTGAAGCCCCACCATGTCAGGTTGTGTGAGAAAACTTCAGAATTAAGGGGATTGTCCATCTTTTTCAGGCCTTGGATTGATGTTTCAAATTACACATGGAGTCTTAACCAACTAGTGCCCACATGAAAAAAATGGATGCAGAATTTAAATAAAACATTTGTCATGCAACAATGTGACTATCAGAGGAAGAACAGTATCAGATTTATAGTCAATAATACACTTAGAAAAAACTGGCAGGAAATGGTATATTATTCCAGGACTGATTGCCAAAATAAACAATTCATTCTCTAAAAACTGTTGGAAATGAAGTATTTTTTTTCATACTTGGTGACAAAGTTTTAAAGTCCAACAGTTCTGGGAAATGATTTATAATAGAAGAAGACATATTTTAAAGGTGGGTTTTTCTTTTCAGCCTGCTATTTTTGTACTAAAATTACTAAAAGCTATATTTCCACCAAGTATACAGAACTAATTTGGAAGATAGCTGCTACAATTCTCTAGGATTTTCACTGGAAATTCCCTTATACACAGCAGAAGAATAGCAAATTAAATAATGGGAATATATGCTAATGACAAAACTAACTTCATATTTGAAAAACAACTTTACATAAAATTTAATGAAACGTGGAAACCATTTTTGGACTATCGTTTTAATTATTGCAAATTAACAAATTTCATATGAACTAACTTTAATGTTGACTAAAAACTTTAAATAGATACAAGATATTCTAATATGTAGATTTATATCAACTTTTTGAAACGTTCTGGTTAATTTTACAATGCTTAAAAACCTTTCTATCTCTGTTTTCTTTTTATTTTTCCCTTAACAGTGTTGTGTCATTGTTTATAATCAGTTTGTGCGATCTTTTTGCATGAGCTGAGTATATGACTTACTGGCTCTTCTGACTCTTTGCACAATCTGCACTTTGACTCATTTGATGATTTTTTAATTCTGACCTTGATTGTATTAGTTTGAGAAACTTGCTCTTGAGCAGCCAAAATCAAGCCTTCTGTTTCTTTTTTAAAAAAATGTTCTAGTTGTAAGGCATTGCCAGGTTTTATCTTTATTCACTTTTTTCTTCAATCTTTTGTAGAAATTGACCATGTAATGCTTTTCCTTGCCAGCATTTTGTTCATGTTTTTATTACATCATTTCAATATTCAGGTTTGTTTCCTACATATTCAGTAGCTTCCAATTTTTAACTTGCATCAATGCTTGTTCTTGGCTGTCTTTTATCATCCTTTTCTTCCTCAACAGTTTGTTTGACCTGAAGTAAAGCATTGTCTCCATTTCTTCAAGGCAGCTACAATCTATCAATATCACTATGTGAATAGTAATTAGCTTTCTTGTTTTTCAATCCAAACAGCTTCTGTCCAGTTAATAATTCTAGCAGTGCATTGTTATCACAAGTATGACTCAGGTATTGATGGCTTTAATGTGCTAGCTCTTTTTCACTTTTTGGATGTATTTTTTTATTAGTCACATTTTTAACTTGTCCATCCTTGATGATACCCAATTGTAAAATGCCCAGATATGTCTAGGCTTCATCCTGATGGTTCCTAATAGTTTGGTCTTTCAGCATTTCAGTTCCATTTCTATATGATTTTGTCCCAATTTATTGCCACTGTAGCACATATCTCGAGGCCAAATTCCACTGCTATGTACTGTATGCTAAGAATTCTTACGACATTTGTCAATCACTGATTTGCTATTTATGATTTTCCAAAAGCATTAGATCAGGGGTCCCCAACCCCCAGTCCATGGACCAGTACCAGGCCATGACATGCCAGTAACCGGTCTGCACAAACAAGGAAAGCCTCATTTGTGGGATGCAGGCAGCACACCCAATCACAACTCCTCTGGTCTGTGGAAAAACCTCTCTCCACGTAACCGCTCCCCAGTGCCCAAAAGATTGGGACCTCTGCCTTAGATTATCCATATAAAGCAACTGTGGGACTATATTAGCATTTTGTGCTATTATTAATATTTATATACTACTTTTCTACTGCCTATCAATCTCAATATGGTTGTAATAGAAAATTTAAAAGCCAAAATGAAATAAGGTATTTCTTTAAAAGGTGGGATATGGAAAGGAAAAACAAATTTAAAAATCCACATTCAGATATATATGTACAAAATCAGGGGTGATCAATTAATTTTCCCAAGGGGCCACATGAAAAATGGGGACTATGTTGATGGGCTGCTGTCTCCCCTCCTGCTCCCAACCCATGCTACTGCCTGTCCCCTGCCAACACCACCAGGCATGCTGACATTAGCCAGACAACGAGAGCTGAAAGGCCGGATGTGGCCCACGGGCCATAAAATGCCCAGGTCTGCCCTAAGTGAAAGGCTAAATCTTTAACAGTTGCTGTAGAAAAGTTGCTATAGAAGAGGCATTCCATGAATCTCAGAGGAAGAGTATTTCAAAAGTCCCATTCTGCAACTCTCAGCATCTACAGGAGGATTTCTCCTGCACTTCTTAACTATCAAGCAGGTCTCTAATGGGAAAAACCATCTGACAACAAGTATCTTGGTCCCAAGTCATTCAGAGTTACATTATGTCAAAACCAAAACACTAAACCTGGCTTGGTACTTAATTGGCAGCCAGTCCCAATTTATTTTTTCATGAGCTTCTCTATCTCATCCCAGTTTCCAGATTCAACACATTAAATGGCTACTGATACAAATCAATAGATTCCCCCCACTTAAACAAAAATGGAAACAGACGTTTAGCTCCATGACAGTGAAGGTTGCATGTGGCTTTTAATTCAGAAAATGTTTGTTGTTGGTCCAAGGTCACCGAAGGAATCTGACTGTTGGGTATAGATTTGGTTGTAAGTTTCTCTCGCAAAAGTTCAGCATTCTACAGTCACCATTACTCTACATCCTGCCTTCATATTAGACCTCCTCAGTGTTGCAAAAGGGGAAGCACACATTTTTTGCTGTTTGCTGTATAAACAGCACACTTTGTGAATCAATTTACGAAACAGCTTTGTGTCTACCCATAAACAGCTGCTCAAGAGCAGTTACAGTTGTAAAGGGTTTATGGCCTGATTGCCTGATCAACAGACACCCAAATGAAATGACAATATGAAAGTCAGATCCTGTTGCTGACCACATTCATCTAAACCAGGGGTAGGCAACCTCGGCTCTTTTATGACTCAGCTCAGGAATTCTGGGAGTTGAAGTCCATGAGTCATAAAAGAGCCGAGGTTGCCTACCCCTGATCTAAACCCTAGAAGAGAATACGCTTCCTCGGCTTCAGCGAAAGGCTAGTGACTGAGCCAAACAACCTGATCGGAAATGTAAATGATAAGTCCAGTCCTGTTAGCATGAACTTCAACAGTACCAGGTTGCTTCTCTCCTTGATTAGCTTCCAACCATTGTTTCTTGTCTTACGTTTTGGTGCTTTGGAAAATAGTTTGTTCCCCTCTTATTTGTGGCAACCCTTGAGTTATTGGAAGACTGCTATCATCTCTCCCCTAGTCCTTCTTTTCATTAAACTAGACATACCCATCTCTGTAACCATTCTTCATATGTTTTAGCTAATTGTTATGTATTGAATATATATAAAGTTGTTTTTATCCCTGCTAAAGTGAAACTAACTTAACTCCAACTGCTTGTGAAGCTAAAATGAAACTAACCTTTAGATAACCCTGACTGTTAACTCCAACTGTTTTGGAGGGAAACTTTGAACATTCATATTTGGGCGGGTTCTTCAAGTATTGTGATTGGTTAAGGCCCTGTGGGTTTACAGTATAAATTACAGGCAGTTGCCTGCAGTTCTCCAATTCTAGTTTGAGTCAATAAATAATGTTGTAACTATGCTGGTCTGCTCCTTGCCTACTGAAGCCCACTACGCAATAGTGGTGATGAAGGTGGGATGCTGCAGAGGAGAGAGCTGCTGCTAACCAAGAGATTGAAATCATGGGTGATAGGCTGGATAATGAGCCCCAGCAGGCCTAGTTCTCATCCCCTGCCTACCAGTAAGCCACACTAGAAGCACGCTGAAATCACTGGGTGTCAGACCAGGTAAAGAGCCCTGGTAGGACCACGCTTGCCAGAGTTTGCAGAGGTCGTCAGTGGGAAACAAAACCTGCAACACAGCAGCACAAGGGGAAATGGCCCCCAGGACAGAACAGAGTTGAATACTGCTCAGGAAGGCATAGCATCCAATGCACAGGGGCCCAACATTCCATCAAAGAAAAGATAAGACTCTAACTAAGACAGCAAGGGGTTTCATGCTCCATGGAGCTAGATACTGGATTGGTCCTGTCCATTATCTCCTCCAGGACTTTCAACCACATTTGCAAACATAGCCGATGGTGGGTCCCGTTTAAATCATCAAGCTTAGTGGTAATGGACTTCCAGAATTGCTGTGTTCCCATAAGGAAGGTAGCTACTATTCAGAGAGTTCGAGGGTCCCCTCAGCATAGTGGTTGTAGAGGGACCGTGGACCAGCTTCATAGGACTGGACTGGTTCGAGGCCCCGGGCATCAGGGTGATGGGCATCCATCAAACACAAATAGCTGATCTAGCAGCAGTATGCCAACAATATGCTAACGTATTCAGCACAGACTTGGGACAATACAAAGGGGCACCCATTTCACTCAACCTCGATCCAGCAGTAACTCCAATCCAATTAAAACTGCGCAGGATTCCCTTTGCATTGAAGCCTAAAATTGATGCGGAACTAGACAAGCTGGTACAGCAGGGAGTGCTCCAACTGGTGGACTGTAGCCAGTGGGAGACTCCAATAGTGACCCCAGTTAAGCCTAATGGGGACGTCCACATCTGCTACTATTCAGAGAGTTCGAGGGTCCCCTCAGCATAGTGGTTGTAGAGGGACCGTGGACCAGCTTCATAGGACTGGACTGGTTCGAGGCCCCGGGCATCAGGGTGATGGGCATCCATCAAACACAAATAGCTGATCTAGCAGCAGTATGCCAACAATATGCTAACGTATTCAGCACAGACTTGGGACAATACAAAGGGGCACCCATTTCACTCAACCTCGATCCAGCAGTAACTCCAATCCAATTAAAACTACGCAGGATTCCCTTTGCATTGAAGCCTAAAATTGATGCGGAACTAGACAAGCTGGTACAGCAGGGAGTGCTCCAACTGGTGGACTGTAGCCAGTGGGAGACTCCAATAGTGACCCCAGTTAAGCCTAATGGGGACGTCCACATCTGCGCAGACTACAAGTGCACCATAAACAAGGCACTACAGCAGCATGCTTACCCTGTACCAGTAGTGAGCCACATCCTCAGTTCGCTCCAGGGAGGCCAAATCTTTGCTAAGTTAGACCTTGTCAAGGCTTACCAGCAGTTACCAGTAGACAACACTACCGCAGAAGCACAAACAATCGTCACACGCAGAGGTGCATTCTGAGTGTGCCTCTTGCAGTTTGGGGTAAGCGTAGCACCAGGGTTGTTCCAAAGTATTATGAAACAAACACTGAAGAACATTTCCAGCATCTGCGTGTATTTTGATGAGATCTTGATTGTGGGGGAATCAGCAGCAGTCCTGGCAGAACGTCTCTGTGCAGTACTCCAATGTTTCTGCGAGGCAGGCCTAAAACATAAGAAGGAAAAGTGCCAGATCGGCGTGGAATCCACAGAAGTCCTGGGTTTCCACATCGATGCTGCCAGAATCCACCCATCTGATGCAAAGCTAAAGGCAATTCAGCAAGCCCCCACACCAAAATTCAAGGGGGAGCTACAAGCATTCCTGGGCTTGCTCAATTTTTACCACATAAGGCTGCCCTGGCAGAACCGCTACACCGCCTACTGGACAAAAGAATGCCCTGGGTCTGGTTGCACACCTAAGATGGTGTGATTGGTTAAGGCCCTGTGTTCAGAGTTTAAATTACAGGCAATTGCCTGCAGTTCTCCAATTCTAGTTTGAGTCAATAAATAATGTTGGTCTGCTCCTTGCCTACTGAAGCCCACTACACAATACTAATCATTTTTGTTGCTCTTCTATGCACTCTTTCCAGAGTCACAACATCTTTTTTTTTCTTTCCAGTGACCTCTAGAACAAAGGTATCCTTTGGATCATTTTATTCCATTACTCTCAAAACGTTTCCAGTCAATGTTACATATTGCAACTTGGCAGAATTTTTATATTGAGCTAGAGTTCTTCCTGGTGAAGAAGGGGCTAGGGTGCATTTATCTGCAACAGATCTGTGTGATGGAAACATTCCCTGTTGCACACAAACATACTGTAACATCTACACCCAGGAGTTAATACATCCAGCCTGGATACTATTACACCTCCTGCTTAAGTTCTCTCCAAATGAAATACAGCTGCAGCGCCTGTCACACCACCTGAAGGCAGCCACTTAACAAATCTTTGAGTCAGAAACAATTGGGAAGTCCTTGGTGACAACAAATAATAAAGAAACCAAACCCTACCTCATGTTGCCCAGCTGTCATCTTTTTTGATCAAATACCTAATCAGGTATTTATTCCAAACATGAATAGTACATTTAGTTTATTTGCAAAATAGGAAATAGGTAATGGAAATCACAGCTATAACCATGCTTGTACTGATGAAGGTCACTCCAGGGTTTGTAGTGCAGAACTATATGAAAAGTGTTTTTTTCCACCGAAGCATTGAAAAAGTGCTTAACGGTCTGATGAATCCTGCCTTTTTCATGTTTTCTGAGAATAGAGGAAGGCAGTAAGGCCGTAATTGCTTCTAGGGAGGAGGAAGAGGAAGGAAGGACAAAGTAGAGAAGTTGTTTCCCAATCCGGTCTGTTGAAAAGATCTCTTGAGAGTAGAATACACACACACACACACACACACACACACACACATATATATATATATATATATATATATATATATATATATATATATATATATATATATATATATATATATCTCCATGTGGTGTGGTAGACACCTGTTTCCAATTGTATCTTTGGATCAGAAGATACCCCCACTTGAGGTCTGCAAGGCCAGCCATCCCATATAAAATAAAGCGTCCAATGCATATGGCTGTCATCTATGCTTTTTATTGTAAATGATTTCTGATCAGCATGTCGGTGAAATTCTTCCTCAAGTCCTGCTTACATCATACCTATGGAACTCGGTTTCCACTGTAGGAATTACATGCAGAAGGTGCTTATTTAAACGGCAGGCCACAGGGGAGTCACTCTGTTTGTAAATGGATTTTGGCTCATAAAATATGGGGGATATTTTTAAGGTGTCACTAGAGAAGCCCAGTTTTGAAGGGGAAAAAAACATGGCACACAAAAGCAGAATGATTTCCAGTTATAATGCCTTGGTGTAATTTCTTTGCTCTTATTTGGTGAAACCTCTTGCAACCTCTTGAAGAACTGATCACACTGCGCTTTTAAGCAAAGAGAGAGAGATGTCTCTGGAGAGAGGTCCATTAGAACTATTTCCCAAATTGCAATTTAAATTGTATCCACATGCATCCACAGTTGTTGAAAAAGGCATATTTTGTAACGTATGAATGGCTGCACTAATTATTTGTTTTGGATCCATTTTTTACTAGAAACTAATGCCCACTTCAGCTAAAGCCCACCATTCAGGTATTAGAAATTACTACCATAATTCAAAATATCTCTCCTTCAATGTTGCAAACAAGGTCCAACAACCTTACAAATGCCCCATCACAATAGTTTGATTTCTATCTAAAACAGGGGTGTGAAACTGGCAGCAAGTGGGCCAGATGCTCCACGTGCAGGCCACACCCACCCCAGCTCTGCAAAGGCAAAAAAACATTGTGATACGTCACGATACATCACATGACCCCATGCGCTAAAAGATCAGGATCCTGCAAAGCCAGTTTGTAAATCACTAGCACTTGATCATTTCCAGTGTGGTTCAGATTCCCAAGGAAAAGGAAGTGAATGCGAAGATAATGATACATAAGAAATAATGAGGCTGGATTGGCCATTTGAGAAATAGAATGACCCAACAGCCAGTGCGTTTGTCTGGAAGCAGGCTGGCCACCAGGCTTCAATTAAAGCTAGCTTTAGAATGCTATTTTTCCATATCACTTCCATGTCACTTTAGTTGTGACACCTCCTTCTGCCTGGGTTTGTTTGGCACTTCAGTATCATCTGTTTTATTGATTTTATTTGTATCCCGCCTTTATTATTTTTTTCCAAAAAACCTCATGGGTACAAACACATTCAACACACCTTGCTTCCTCCTCCTATTTTTCTATAACATCAACCCTATAAGGTGAGTGGGGCTGAGAAAGCGTAACTGGCCCAAGGTCAGCTAGCGATCTTTCATGGCTAAGGCAGGACTAGAACTCTTGGTTTCCAGGTTTCTAGCCTGATGCCTTCATCACTAGGCCAAACTGGCTCTTGTATAATCTATCAGTGACATCAGTTGAAATATTAAACATTGGGGAAACCTTGTCTCTTGTCCATGAAATGTATTAGTCTTCAAACACCATTTTCCAGTATGCTACCAAGTTGGGAAAGCTGGACTTGAACACAGAGATTGTGTTCTCACTGAGACTTATGTGTAATCTTGTCTTATATTAATTTTCCACATCCTGGCTAGGAGTTTCAGTCTCAATATCTAGTGGGTGCCAAGTTGGGAAAGGCTGCTGCCTGCATCAAGACATCTTGGGCCTGCCTGGCATTCTTTTTCACACATGAGCCATGCCGTGTTTTTCTTTCCATTTCCATTATCATCCTTGCAGAGCATGTAATTCCCTTCTCCCTTTTACCTTCACTTGATCTGTCATCAAGGATATGTTTATCCCCTTCCCCCTCTTCTCTTCTAGCCACGATTATCTCAGGGTAATACCCACATGGCCTGTTCTGTAGTCGGCTGGCTTCTTCGGGTAGGTAAAACAAACAAGATCAAAAAGTTATCCAGATAAGCAAAAGTCAAGTGGCCCCTTGAGGTCCCCACTTAACCCATTGCTCTCACTTGGTTGGACTGCAGAGGGGGGAAAAAATCCATGGGTGAAATGGAGTGATCTTTAAAGCATTCATGGGGTTTAATAAAAAAAAAATTCAACTCAACCAGTTGGTTGGTTGCTGTGAACAGCTACTGTAAAGTGTGTGTTTGTGTACGAAAGGCATGCCTAATTTTTTTTTAAATAAAAAGCGCTATTCACATTTAAATAATAACAATCCCCTGGCAAATTTAATGGACATCTAAAAATTCAAAACAATGATTGACTTTGTAGTGCCATCCCATCTGGCCGAGTATCGAGAAGTTCAAAGCATAGCACAATAGCTTTTAGTTTCATTTAAATAAGAAAAGACTTGAGATTTATGAAAATATCAGGATCTCTGAAAGTACCGCCTTGTCTGAAGAATTGTACAAACAGAAGAATTAGATTGAAAACAGCTTTTTCATAAACCAGGGATGAACCATTCTTTGGGCATAAAATTGCATCTACCTATCTTCACAAGATATAGTAAACCACATCAATATGTAGAAATGTGTACTTATCAGTGTTTTACGCCTATGCAAATATAAATGGCATGGAATTCAGTACAGTTTGCTTTCCAAAATGTTGAGAGAGAAATTCTTTTTTTTTCTTCCAAATAATACTAAGTGGTTGGAGGTGTGCTATTTGTACCTTAGTGACAGAGCTGCTGTATATATTCATCCCAAGGGGAGAAGGTAAAAATGTGTAATTCCAAAACAGCAAACATGTAAAAGTGGTACTTAGCTATAATCCATCAATCTAGGATTGCGCTGACAATGATGCATTAGAACAAGCCATAGAAAATAAGCAAGTTACATCTTTCAAGTAACACAATCTGCAGTAGAATCAACATCACACATGAATCAGAAAAGGCTCCACATTGATACTCCAAATCATTCATTCCTTTATCATCGTACCAGTGTTTCTCAACCTCAACAACTTTAAGATGTGTGGACTTCAGCTGTAAGAATTCTCCAGCCCCTGTTCATGAAAGTTGATTGAGGTTGAAAAATTGCATCATGCTGTTCCTTTTCCCAGGGAAAATCCATTACACCTTGAACCCTCTGCTTATTCCAATAGTAGAAACTGACATGTAACCAAACACTTTTTCTAGTGGGCCAAACAGGAACTTATGGAGGCTACCTTATAATGAATTAGATAACTGTTCACTCTACTCCATATTATGGGGACTTCCTGACACTTGCTTTTCTTTGCTTCATAGAATCCTAGAGCTGGAATGAGCCATTTAGATCAGAAGTCCCCAACTTTTGGGGAACCAGGGACTGGTTCCATGGAGAAAGGTTTTTCCGCGGACCGGAGAGTGTGTGCTACCTGCATCCCATGGATAGGGTTTGCTTGTTTGTGAGGACCAGTTGCTGGCATGCCACAGACTGGTAATGGTCCACAGACCAGGGGTTGGGGACCCCGATTTAGATCATAAAGTCCATGCTCACCCAAGAGATCCAAGTTTAAATATCCCAGGGAGATGCTAAATAGCCTTTCCCTGATCACATTCAGAGGGAGAGGCCGTCATCTCTATAGATAATTGATTTCACTGTCAAGCTGGTCTAGTGTTAGAAAGTTTTTTCCCCCTCTAACATTCAAACAGAAGCTGTCTTCCTGCAACTCAGATCTATTATTTCATAGCCTGCATCCTGGAACAAAAAAACAATACAATGGATCTTGACCTTCTTCTATGTCTGCAAGACATATAGAGACAGAAACATAGAAAACTGACGGCAGGAAAAGACCTAGTAATCCATGAAAAGGGTTAGTGGGTTAGGATGCTGAGCTTGTCGATCAGAAGGTCGGCAGTTTGGCTGGTCAAATCCCAAGTGCTGCGTAACAGAGTGAGCGCCTGTTACTCATCCCAGCTTCTGCCAACCTAGCAGTTCGAAAGCACGTAAAAATGCAAGTAGAAAAATAGGGACCACTACGGTGGGAAGGTAACAGTGTTCCGTGTGCCTTTGGCGTCTAGTCGTGCTGGCCACATGACCACGGAGACATCCTCGGACAAGCGCTGGCTCTTCGGCTTTGAAACAGAGATGAGCACCAGCCACTAGAGTCAGAAACGACTAGCACGCATGTGCGGGGAAACCTTTACCTTTACCTAATCCATGAAGTCTGCCCTCTGAGTTCATTTGTTTTTTTTTATTTTTATTTTTAATTTATTGTTTTAATTATTATTTCCATATTTTTATTATTAATAATTTTTGTTGGATGATGGACATGTTTATCTCAAGCATGTTAAAAGTTACTGATGATTGACCCACTACCGGCACTGGAAGTTGGTTCCAAGCTTCCACAACTCTTTCTGTGAAGTAATAGTAATTTCTAACATTACTTTAGAATTTCCTACCCGTCAAAATATCCCTTCAGGTCACTTAACATGGTCTTTTAGTAGGTCTTCATAAGACAGATTTTAGCCCTGTGATCCCTTGTTGGCCCTTCTTTGAACCTATTCCCATTCCTCTGGTCTCGCCTTCAAATACGGTGTTCAGAAATTGGCACGGTATACAAGCCTGAACAAAGCAAAATAATGTGGAATGATTACTTTGTGCAATTGGCAATTATGCTTCTATTGATGCAGCCAAAGCTGGATTTGCCTTTTTAGCCACCTCAGACACGGTGATTCATTTTCAGTTTGCAATCAACTCCTATTCAACGTTCGTTTTCACAAATTCTATTCCTGAGGCACCATACCTGCACTTTTGATATTTGTTTCTGAACTGATTTTTTTATTTGTTTCCATTAATTTTCATTTCCCTGGCCTATCTTATTTTGAACTTCTCTTATCTTCCAAGATATTTGTTCTCTGACAAATGTGTGGCATTTGCAAATGCACCATGAATAAAATTAGCTAATTCTACTCAGAGATGTGATGCTTCTGCAATTACTCCAAAAGCAATAGATGCAGATTGCATGTTTGATGTGATCTTTGGTGATCTATCAGTTATCTTTCATGTTTTTAAAAATCATTTTCCTGGAGAAAATTTCTCATGGAAACATGGTGAGTTAAGCACAACTCCGTGGAGAATAGGGACAAGGCCCATGGCAAAGACTGAAGAATCGGTGAAGAGTCTGGTTCTTTGGATGTTCTCCAGACCAGGAGAAGACAGGAGATCATTCACATGTGCTTCAGTTGGGTGTTCCTCATGAGAAAACCATGGGATAGTAGTCCTCTGAGGGCAAGAAAACAAAGAGATCAATCATCAGCCTTGCAATTTCAGTGGAGCCTTTACAGGACTAAATAAGTTTGCTAACCTCACTTGTAATCACTTTAGGTAATAATCTATTTAACTATCTTGAGGCCATTAGAGACCTTCAGAACAACAACTTTGAAAAGCCACTTGGTGAGTCTATCATTTCTGAACAAAAGAAAAAATAACTATGTTTTAAGAATTTAAGAAATTTGAAATAAATGACAAAAAGCTAAATAAGGTTTTGAACTAAGAAAGTCATAAACAAATTAAGGCTCCAGACAAATTTGGAATATTTAAACTTTTTAAATAAGATTTTGTGGCTAACTATATAAAATACAGCTTTCTACAGAAGTCAGGATTATTTTATCTACTCTGAGTCATAATAGAGATTAGAGATCTTATTATTTAAATTGGACACTAGAGGGAACTAAGGGGAAAAAACTGTCTTTGATTTTGATTCAGATTAGGATTTACAAAATGACATAAAACTTTGTAATATTTGAAACATTAAAGGAGATTTTCCAAGGATGGGGCCAGAAATTAGTAGCACAATATCAACAATGTCAGTAACAATTTGCTTTTTATGGGTAGACTGTATTAATGAAAGAATGACAGACAGGAAACAAATCTTGTTGGATGTAGAAATATGGAATCACAAACATTGGATTTTTTAAAAAATGTGGATTACATGATAAAGAAGGTATTTAAAGTAGAAATACAAGTGACAGACCAAGAGAATGGCCGGATAAGGGTTCTCTATTGAATATAAAAAAGAAGCTGGCTGAAGCTTTAAATATTAAAAGGGAAATGAAAATGAGAAAACAAGAGATTGACTTGAATCATGTATTTTTATTGGATTTACAGCTTTATAAAGCCTCGATGAAGCCTATGCAATGAGACAAAGAAGAATTGAAAAGAGATCAAATTTTACAATCATATTTGAATGAATATATATTAAGATTTTGAGAGCTAAAAGGAAGGAATATAAAGTTGGTTTGTTTGATTAAGATTAAAATAAGACATATACTTTATTTTAAAAAAATGGCAACCTTTTGTGGACTTTTTGCTGACACCAGGATTGAAAAGTTGATTTCTTATAAATGTGCTTATAGATAAGAGGGGATGGGGATGGGAAGAAGAGATATCTGTTTTAAACTTATAGGGAGTGAAGAGCTACCACATGTCATTATACTTCTGATAAATATTGGAAGCACCTTCTTTATATATTTCTTTTCTTTTTCTTTATTTTATGTGCAATTTTTGTACAGCTAATGACTAGGTTAAAGACTTTTGAGGATGCCAGGGCAAAGTGGCATGGCAGCAGCAGTCATGGGTTGAGTTCAGATTTTTGCAATTGTGAGAGAAAATGGAAGGCCTTCTCCTTTCTTTTCTCCCTTTTTTCCTTTTCACATTTTCTTCCCTCTTCTTATTTTTCTTTCTGAGTAACAGTTTTTATTATTCTAATTAAAATATTTAATAAACATTATCTATACCAAACATTTTCCTGGGAAGACCCATCACGTTACATTTGCCCTTGTTTCTATTCTTTATCCCTGTTGGTTCTAGGATATCCTGTTCCATAAATCTGAAGAACATAGTCCTTTTACTGAACTGCAAATGTAGACACATGATGCTTTTTCATTCCATGACACAAAAAAGTAAATCCTAGGGCAATCATGGCAAAACTTTCAGAGACCGAGTGCCCAAACTGCTACCTAAAACCCACTTATATATCGTCAGGTGCCAAGTGGGCGTGGCCCACTGGAAGAAAATTCCACTTAGGTTTAGGGTCATGTCACCATGAACTCATACAGGAAAATGGACATAGCCAATAAACTCAGGGTGCTTGGGTCTGTTTAGGAGGGCACTTACCTTTCTAGGCTGCCCTATCTATGTTTCCTGGTAAAATACATGGGAAAATCCCATTGCAGGAAAATTCCACTTAGGGTTAGGGTTAGGTCACCATGAACTCATAAAGCAAAATGGACATTGCCAACAAACTCGGAATGTTTGGGTATGTTTAGGTGGGCACTTACCTTTCTAGATTGCCCTATCTATGTTTCCTGGTAAAATAGATGGGAAAATGCCATTGGAAGAAAATTCAACTTAGTGTTAGAATTAGGTCGCCAAGAACTCGTAACAGGAAAATGGACATCACCAACAAACTCGGAGCGCTTGGGAATGGTTAAGAGGGCACTGACCTTTCTAGGCTGCCCTATCTATGTTTCCTGGTAAAATACATGGGAAAATCCCCTTGCAGGAAAATTCCACTTAGGGTTAGGGTTAGGTCGCCATGAACTCATACAGAAAAATGGACATCACCAACAAACATGGAGTGCTTGGGTATGGTTAGGAGGGCACTGACCTTTCTAGGCTGCCCTATCTATGTTTCCTGGTAAAATACATAGGAAAATCCCATTGGAGGAAAATTCCACTTAGGGTTACGGTCACCATGAAGTCATACAGGAAAATTGAGATTGCCAACAAACTCAGAATGCTTGGGTATGGTTAGGAGGGCACCTACTTTTCTAGGCTGCCCTATCTACGTTTCCTGGTGAAATACATGGGAAAATCCCATTGGAGGAAAATTCCACTTAGGGTTAGGGTTACATCACCATGAACTCATACAGCAAAATAGACATTGCCAACAAACTCATAGTGAGTGGGTATGGTTAGGAGGGCACTTACCTTTCTAGGCTGCCCTATCTATGTTTCCTGGTAAAATACATGGGAAAATCCCATTGGAGGAAAATTCCACTTAGGGTTAGGTTTAGGTGACAATGAAATCATACAGCAAAATGGACATCGCCAGTAAAATCAGAGAGCTTGGCAATGGATAGGAGGGCACTGACCTTTCTAGGGTGCCCTATCTATGTTTCCTG
Source organism: Vipera berus (assembly GCF_964194415.1). Classification (NCBI taxonomy): domain Eukaryota; kingdom Metazoa; phylum Chordata; class Lepidosauria; order Squamata; family Viperidae; genus Vipera; species Vipera berus. The sequence continues at coordinate 72,256,381 of NC_138203.1, read as the reverse complement.
GTAAAATACATGGGAAAATCCCATTGGAGGAAAATATCACTTAGGGTTAGGGTTAGGTCACCATGAACCCGTACAGGATAATGGAGATCGCCAAGAAACATTTAGTGCTTGGGTATGGTTAGGAGGACAATTAACTTTCCAGGCTGCCCTATCTGTTTTTCCTTGTAAAATACATGGGCAAACCCCATTGAAGGAAAGTTCCACTTAGGCTTAGGGTGAGGTGACCATGAAATCATACAGCAAAATGGACATCGCCAACAAACTCGGAGTGATTGGGTATGGTTAGGAGGGCACTTACCTTTCTAGGCTGCCCTATCTGTTTTTCCTTGTAAAATACATGGGCAAATCCCATTGGAGGAAAATTCCACTTAGGGTTAGGGTGAGGTGACCATGAAATCATACAGCAAAATGGACATCGCCAACAAACCCGGAGTGATTGGGTATGGTTAGGAGGGCACTTACCTTTCTATGCTGCCCTATCTATGTTTCCTGGGAAAATACATGGGAAAATCCCATCGGAGGAAAATTCCACTTAGTGTTAGTGTTAGGTCACCATGAACTCATACAACAAAATGGACATCGCCAACAAACTCGGAGTACTTGGGTATGGTTAGGTGGGCACTTACCTTTCTAGGCTGCCCTATGTTTCCTGGTAAAATACATGGGAAAATCCCATTGGAGGAAAATTCCACTTAGGGTTAGGTCTCCATGAACTCATATAGGCAAATAGACATTGCCAACAAACTCGAAGTGCTTGGATATGCTTAGGAGGGCACTTACTTTTGCAGGCTGCCCTATTTTTTTTTTAATTCCATTTATATCCCGCCCTTCTCCGAAGACTCAGGGCGGCTTACAAGCTTAGCAGTAGCCTTCATTCTATGTATATGCCTGCTTATTAGGGCTTTCAGCCCCCCCCCAAGCGGCATTATTACAAAGTCAGCTTAATTGCCCCCAACAATCTGGGTCCTCATTTTACCTACCTCGGAAGGATGGAAGGCTGAGTCAACCTTGAGCCTGGTGGGACTCGAACCTGCACTAATTGCAGGCAGCTGGTGTTACTTAAGGAGGCATTAGCCCACTGGGCACTTACCTTTGTAGGCTGCCCTATCTATTGTGTTTTTCAAACTTGCCAATTTTATAATGTGTAGACCAACTTCCAGATTTCCCCAGCCATAATTCTCGGAGTTGAAGTCCAAACATCTTAAGATTGCCAAGTTTTTGGGGGGCGGACAGAGAACAACTGGTCTAGACTTTCAAGGCAAGCAACTGAGAACAAAACAGCCATCAAAGCAGGATGAAGGGGACTCACACCATAGTACTCCTCAGCCAGTTGAAATGACATTTGTTTAAGATTGAATGAAGTGTTCATCAGGAGAACCAGCAGCCCCCAGAAGCAACAGAGGAGGAGAAAAACCCTACTTTTAATGTAGAGTAAGAAAACATGGGTGGAGGTCACCTTTCCAGAAGCTTAGGGGTAAACTGAAGATGACATCATGTGTTCCTATGCTCTTAAAATGTTAGTTAGCCTTCCCTGGGCTGGAATAAAACAGGAAGGTGAACCAGTTCTCTGCTTTGCAATACCTCGTTGCCATTTTTCTCCACCCGTAAAGTGTTCCATTTTGCCTAATGTAATATTAGCCCGAATGGCACCTCTTCTGAATCATACTGTAGGAAGTCAGCACCGCCCTCCTAGAGAAGAAATTATTTGTGGGATATTAAAAAAGGCAGAATATTTTATTGCCCCAAAGGAATAATAGAAAATCTTAGGTAGAAATCACCAACCCCCAAGTCCCTCTGCCCCAAGCAGAAACCAGCTTTTAGAAATGCAGATTTGATAATCCTATTCAGAAAGAACCAGCCACCTATTCATAAGCAAAATGCCTTCAGCCATAGCCCCAGAGAAGGTTTGAGCTGATGGAATTAGAAAAACAAAGACTCCCAAGGACAGATGAAGATTTTTCTTTCAACAATACCAAGGACCCAGATATATTTGATTTTGTTTCCCAGCAAAGGAATTTCCTCAAGGAATCTAAAAGCAGAGTTTGAGACTCACAGACCTTCTACTGTTACTCCTTGTAACACTGGAATTCTAGTCCTAGGAAAAGCCAAATCAGGCAGTGCTGCTGAATGCCAGTGTTGGAAACGTTCAGTTCAATCTTATTTCCTGTCTATCTCATTTCTGCAAAAAAAAATCTGGCTTTTTCTTTTTTTTAAAAAACCACCACAATTGCATATATTTTCTTACAGAGTTTTCTTGCAATAAATACACTTGGTATACTGTATTATTTTCTTAACTTAAACCTTAACTCATATTTTCTAAAATAAATATTTTATATAGCATTCTTGACTTTTTAAAAAATGGCATTGCAAAATTCAGAGAAATTCAATGCAGTCCAAAATCGGATCTAACCTTTCTAAATATTTGTTAGGGGAAATGCAAAAAAAGATTGTCTCACATAAAAATGTGGATTAAAATAAAATTTACCCTCATCTGTATCCATGGTATATACTGATTCTGGTCCAAAGGCAGAGTAATCATGAAGTGAACTCTGTGCCCGTGCAGATTCATGAAATACCATTTTGATTGAACAAATTATCCCAGTCTGTAAAATGCACCAATTCATCTGAGTAAATTGGCCTGGAGGGTTTTTTAAAAGTAGTCATGATAATGTTGAGGTTAATCATATTGGTTTTAACTGGATTGAAACATTACCATGTCTATTTGCAATATCAAGCAGTATCTCATTTCTTATAACTCGGGGGGGGGGGAGATAAAGTCTCCACTTTTATCATGAAAGATTTATAGAAGACCTCTGTAACTATGTAGCCTGATTATCTTAGTTTTATGAGTGTAAATGTGAATGCATGTTATTTATACAAATGTTCAGGACAATTCCATCCAGCTGATAGGAATTAGAGGGAGCCTTTAAGTGAAGTGTGAAGAGCTATAGCATTTTACAGTCAGAAGGCAAAGTTAATCAAGAATGATTTCTCTTATATTAATAGTTCTTTCCCCACTCCTTTTAACTGGATGCCTAGAAAGGATAAAATATAGTACAGATGCAATTAATCTTTTTTTAAAACAGCCTTCAATTTTCCTAAAGAACATCCAACATAACAGCTGGGAAAGTGGGAGGGAAATTGCTTTATGCTGGGGAAGAGTGTCTCTCCTTAATCAAAAGCATTTGATGTCCAACCGTTAATAATGTGTTTGTCGGTAACTGTAGTCTTTAGTTCAGTCAATCTTCTTTGAACCTGAGTATCACATTGGGGTCCACTGTGAATCCATTGTGGGTTTTTCAGAGCATTTGATTTCACTTTGTCCTTGTGTCAGGAAATTCAAATTGCCTATGAAACAACATGCCAAGGCAATGGATCATCCACAGAGGATGATGGACGACACACATTGTTTTTTCAAGATACATATTGCTATATTTCAAATTTAGATCACAGTGATGAATGCGGTATCGTATAACAGTGGGTAGAGCTTGGTCTTCTAGCACAAGAAGCTTTCAGACTGGAAGCAGGCAGAACTGGACTTAACAGAGAGAAGATTGAGTGTGAAATGCAGTTATGATAAAAAGTACATTAAGAATTCAAAAGCTACAGTATCTATTTTTTTAAGTAGAATCTTAAGTCAGGCTCCACATAGCCTCTTAAGTCTTATCATTGGGTTATGTGATTTGATTAGGAAAGAGACTGACAGCTATTGTGATATGATGAGACCACATACTTTGCGCACATAAGGCAGAGACCAAAGAACACAAATTCCACAGACCGCAAATTCTACAATCACAACAAGCATTGTACTGGACCAAACTATGCAATAAGGTATACAGATCCACCATTTGCCTATTGGGTGAAAGGAAGTTCTAGAATCTAGTACAATAATGTTCTTATTGAAATACAGGTAGTTCTTGACTTAGGACCACAACTGAGCCCAAACTTTCTTTTCCTAAGTGAGACAGTTGTTCAAGTGAGTTTTGCCCCATTTTATGACCTTGCTTGCGACAGTTGTTAAGCGAATCGCTGCAGTTGTTAAGTTAGTAACAAGATTTTTAAGTTAATCTGGCTTCCCCGTCGACTTTGCTAGTTGGAAGATCTCAAAAGGGGATCACATGATCCCGGGACACTGCAACTGTCATAAATATGAACCAGTTGCCAAGCGTTTGCATTTTGATCACATGCAACAGTTATAACTATGAAAAACAGTCATAAGTCACTTTTTCCAGTGCTGCTGTAATTTCGAACAGTCACTAAACAAATAGTTGTACGTTGAGGACTAGCTGTATCGTGCTTTATGTTTTTGTCTTCTGAGTTGCCTAGAGTCATAGATTTGAGATAGGCAGCTGTATAAATTGTCTGTCTGTCTGTACGTACATATCATAAACAAACAAACAAACAAACAAACAAACAAACAAATAAATAAATAAATAAATAAATAAATAAATAATCAATAAGCAAGCAAGCAAGCAAGCAAAGCAAGCATGCCCATTCATCTTTATTCTGTGGTGCTAAACTCATGCCAGACTGCCAAACTGTGGTATTCTGTTTTCATTTCAGAAGAAAGGTAGATTCTTGGTCAAGGCCATCATCAAGTAAGGTCACCTGCTGGCCCCACATAAGTTCCTTTATGGTATCAGATTTGTCAGTGCTTTTTATTCTGCTCTGTTTAAAATGGTCATGGTAGGCTGCGAATCCTCATGAAATTTAATCCCTCCATTTAACAAAGAATCTAGTGAGATGTGTCAGATGGAAATAAGAGATAATTCAGATACATCCCAGACTGTTGCTTATGCCCGAATTCCTCTGCCACAAAACCCCAAGGAATCCTCATTTAGTGTGTCTATATGTAATTTTTATTTATAAAAACAAAATGCATGGAAAAATTCAAAAACAAACATCTTGCACTCAGTTTCCTTAATCGAAAGACAAGATCCCATCTATCCAAACATTTCCTCAGTCACCTGAGTAACTGGTGAAGTTCGTGACATATTTCGCAACTGATCATTCTTCAATTGTTTTCCTTTACTTAATCTTCCCATTCCCTCAACTTCTATGCTGGTTGATTGACGTAATGATGGCTTCTAACTCTTAGTGGCGAAACTGGCATGATTGTGTGCCTGGGGATGGCAATGGGGCAACCTTAAGTATTAAGAATGGGGAGAATGAATCAGGAAAGCCAAAACTACGCCACTTCACTCAATATTAATGGGACTGAAACAGAGCTGATTTGTACATGATACCCTCTTCTGATGACAAGGAAATTGAAAGTAAGAGATCAGTTTTATTAAGCAATTTCTTCTATGCTTGGGGGGGGGATATGAGACTGCGAATTAATTAACCCAATTAATTGTCATACTTGGCCTGTGAAGACCTACCTAATCATAGTTAATGCAGCTTTTAAAACTTTTCGCCCAAAGTCACAATAAATGAATGAATGAATGAATGAATGAATGAATGAATAAATAAATAAATAAATAAATAAATAAATAAATAAATAAATAAATAAATAAATTATTAATTTAATTTGTATACCGCCCTTCTCCTGAAGGACTCAGGGCGGTGAACAGGGCAATACGTATTAAAAAACAAGATACAAAAATTAAAAGCAATTAAACAACAATGCCCATGAATAAATTAGTACACATTAAAAATTAAAACAGATTTATAAAACCCAACCCCATCCCATCAGGCCAGGCCAGCTTGTTCAAAAAGGTAGGTTTTGAGATTGCGCCGGAAGGAGCGGAGGTCAGGCGCCATCTGGAGCTCGGCTGGAAGATGGTTCCATAAATCCGGCGCGCCCACAGAGAACGCCCTCCCCCTGGGGGCCACCAGTCGACATTCTTTAATAAATAACACAGTAGCAATTCTAGCCTACTGGTTGAAAATGTACATATATGCCATATCTACATTTCATCTGAATTGAAGTCTGCATGTTTTAAACCTAGACAGTAATGCACACTGTGAATTACATGCACATCTGCCCATTACTTGTATTCTTATACAGATATTTACTGCTCCTGTTGAAGGATTTCATCCCCAAATAAGACTTGTCTCAATCCCAGCCAGATCGTTAACATCTAAAAATAGATAGAATTCTCCATTCAAACAGGATCTATAGTGGTTCCTGGGTTTTGATTTGGGTTTTTTTTTTGGGGGGGGGGAATACCCTTTTTTTCCAGCCTATCTGTAAAATGCAGCAGCTCTATGGAAGTAAATACTGAAGACTCCGCTTGCTCTGAGGATCCCATCATTATTGGCTAAGTTGTGAGTCCCAGGAAAAAGAAAACCCCTTTTCTTCCTCCCCAACAGCTAAGGTGTCCATCCAGGGTGTGGTCTTCACGAGAAAACAAGAGGAGAAGACCAGTCTGCTTCTTCAGTTTCTTCTAGTTGTTGTCAGAAGTTTAAGTTAGACAAAACATTTTTGTTAACCTGTTTGAACTGTCTTGATTGTGATGAAACAGATTTCATTAGCAGCAAGTGTGTTCTCTTACTTAAATTTTCTTCAAGTTTATTTTGCCTTTCAGGTGTAACAGGAGCCCACAGCTTATGTTTAAGATCTGCTTAGGAAGGTAGCCTTGTCCAGAGGCAGTAAAGCATTTGGGGGAAGTAAATTTGTCTGTCTTCACTATCAGGCTGTTTATCTTCTCAGTAATGATGGTGGTGCTTCCACATGCAGTATCAAGAGGGATGTTTGGTGCCAAAAATAAAGGGATTGAAATGAAAGTTGTTTTTTTAAGAGAGCTACATACCTCCTACAAATGGCAACAGTGTCTTGTTAGACAGTGAAAGCCAAGTCATGGTAGGAAAGGGGGGGAAAGCCATGTTAACTACTATGCACACAATCTTTATACTTTTCTGGTTGAGAATCAGCTGGCATTCAAAGTCTACAATCGAGCATTAGGGTTTGGTTTCCTTTTTAATGCAGTGAATAAAAATCTATAGAGATCAAGAGTTGGATGCAAATATAAAACAGATCCTGGGCTCGTAAAGGTGATCTCTGCCCTGCCTCAACACCCTCTCTAGTGGTGAAAATGTAGATTAATCCCACCAGGAAGCATCCTGTCCTTCTATGAGTGTGCTCAATTGTCCACTCTGCTTTTCCAGATACAGTGGTACCCCAGTACTCACTGTTAATTGGTTCCAGGAGGTGCGATGACTACCAAAAATGATGAGTACCAAATAAATTTTTCCCCTATGGAAAAATGTAGTGAGTCACAGGGCAGCCAGCACCGGCAAGTTCTAGTTTGTGCATTGAGTACCAAAAAACGATGAGTACTGGGACAAAATATTCACATCAAAATGTGTTGAGTACCAAATTTGATAAATCTGAAAGCAGTTGAGTACCAAGGTACCACTGTACACTGTTTTTTAGTTATCAGTATTCCATTGTTGCTGGTAACTATACCAATTATATGAAACAACTAAGTCATAACTGCAGGCAGTACAAGCACAATCTTTATAATTTAGTTTATCTGCATGACTAGCTACCACATCTGGACTTGCTGAGGCAGGTGATCCCAAGAACTAACAAAGACAAGAAAGTAAGAAAGAAGTGAGTTAAGGTATTGCTCCCACAGCTTTCTCTTCCCTCAGTCACTTTCCTTTGACCTCCCCGTACTCATGCCTCCATCTTCTCTGCCTCCTCCAAAATGTGGGCATACATGCCATTTAAAATTGCCACTTACAAATGTGAACATAAAATTTAAGGATGAAAAGTCTTCATGACTGAAAGTGACATTACATGTTTTCATGGCACAGGACAACGAGAAGGCCTTTAAGTAGCATAAAACAATTGACAAAAGGAGACTAGCACGAGGATGAATAAAATATTTATTCTATTGTAATTATACCCTGCCCTCAAACTCAAGTGAGTATTCAAGGAGCACAGCATTTCTAATTTCTAGTTGGAAGGAATGGCAGGAACTTGAGCCTTGGTGGAGCAGTGGGCTAATGCCTCCTTAAGTAACACCAGCTGCCTGCAATTAGTGCAGGTTCGCGTCCCACCAGGCTCAAGGTTGACTCAGCCTTCCATCCTTCCGAGGTAGGTAAAATGAGGACCCAGATTGTTGGGGGCAATTAAGCTGACTTTGTAATAATGCCGCTTGGGGTGTGTGTGAAAGCCCTAATAAGCAGGCATATACATAGAATGAAGGCTATTGCTAAGCACATTGATTTGTGCTTTAGATTGTAAGCCACCCTGAGTCTTCGGAGAAGGGTGGGATATAAATGAGATTTTTTTAAAAAAAACTTGAAAATGAAGAAGACACATAGACCAGGGGTCTCAAACTTTGGCAAACTCTAAGATCTGTGGATTTAAACTCCCAGAATTTCCCAGCTAACCCATTCTGGCTGAGGTATCCTGGGAGGTGAAGTCCACAAGACTTAAAGTTGCCAAGGCTGGATATCCCTGACATAGACAAAAACAACCATCACTATATTTTCTTTTTCCATTCCCAATTAGTGGTTCGATCTTCAGCCTGAGAGTTGTATTTCCTTTTAGAAGAAAAGACTTTTAGAAAGACTTTTTTAAAAATCATGCAAAGTCTAATGGCTCCAGAGTGTTCAACGTTCACATGAAACCTTGGGGAACCTCATGTTAAACATGACTTTAGTTCTGACACAAAACCTCTTGACAACAGGAATGGAATTGGTGAAACCAAGAAACCAGCCAAACAATTTTGCCGTTCTGTTCCACCTTACCTGATGGTTTACCTCCCTCTCCAGGACCAAAGTAGGAGATTTGAAGTCAAAGGCCCTTTGCACTTAAATGTGCATTTCATTAAAAAGGGCTAGCAAACGTATTGAAGCATAAGGCAGAGGAGGGGTTTTCTGATGGAAATCTCAGTGAAGGAATTCTTCCAGTATAAATAGCAGCTCTGAGGATATTTTCACTGCAACTGAAAGATGGAAGGAAAAAGTTACCTATTCACCCCACCAGCCCTTTATGATCCTGATAATGATCAGCTTCTTTCCAGTGCTACGATTTGCATTTTTAAAGGATGTATGTATTAACCTAACAATACATTTAATGGTAATATCATTTTTACCTTTTTCCTCGTTATCCTGTAAGTTGCCATGATAGTAACCAATGCTTTGTTCATAGGCAATACAAAGAATATATCAGGCACTTATTAAATGGCTTGCATGGATGCAGACATACACTCAAAGGTACATAGAGAATTTGGCACACTTAAGGCTTAATTATATTGGTATTCCAGGAGGTAGTAAATCATTACATATCAACTCTTGTTGCCTCTGCTTCTCTTTCTACATGCATATGCCACAGCAAGTTATTATATCAATATGTCAGTAGTGTAAGTATAACCTCCGAACAGCGAATGTCCTTTAAAACTACAGAATGTAACACAGGCAGCTTAGTCCTGCCACTAACATGTGAATATAAAGCTGCCTCTTATACTATACCTGAGGTATTCATTTTTCAATCCAGCTGGAAATAATCACAATAATAATATTTAAATAATATTATTAATATTATTTAATAATAAATATTATTATTATTAAATAATAATATTTAAAACAGAATAGAAAAATGTTAGTGGCACTAAATTAGTGGTATTAGCATCAAAAGCATCTCACCAACTGGTCAGTGTCCTTTCTCTTAAAAGTTTCCAGTTCTATAAGTACCAATACCAGGAAATTGGTTATCTGGGAGAGCCTTAAAATGTTGTCTAGTGTCTTTTTTTAGATATCATTAACAACTCTAGGAAATCTTACACCAATATTCTAGTAGTTTATTCGAGTTCCGTATGACCTCAATTACACAATTAGGAACTGTATCAGCATGTATGAGTGTGGAGGGCACCTATGCAAGATTCCAGATTAATGTCATTGCTCTATTCTGGAATATTCCCTTCCCTTATCTCTCTCTTACCCTGTATTTCTATCTCAACCAAACTCACTGGCTGATTGTTATGTCCTCTCCTCCCCTCCTCCCCTCCCCTCCCCTTTTTCTTCCTGAAAAAAGAAAGAATTGCGCCATCTTATTATATTAGCTTCAGTAAGATTATTCTATCTATCTATGAATGAAAACGTGTTCACTAATGCAAGTTTTTCTGGGGGTTTCCACTTGATTTCTGCTTATTGCATGTCCTTTGCTTATTTCTTTTCCCAATATAAAATCCATTGGCTTTCCTTAAGAATGCTGGAAGGAGAAAAGACTTTGCATCGGTGGATATCACCAGGTGCTTAGCACTTCTAAAGGCAATCTTGCTATCAACATTGTTAATGCAGAATGGATAGTTTGGGTTAGATAATATGAATCAATTTTGTCATGAACTGCAGAATTCATTGCTACATAGGGCAGCCTAGCTAGCAATGTTATCATATTGTCAGCTGATAAAATAGCCTAAGATCCCATTTGGCTGATGGTCATTCCTGTGATGGATGGTGATTGCCATCAAAAGTGGTCAAGAGTAAACAATGTTTGATCAATTGTCTTAAAGCAGCTGCGTTTGCACCTACCTCTGGTGCTGTTTGCTCAAAGATAAGTCACAAGTATAAACAAGCCCAAGAATTAGCATTTTATTCGTATCTAAACTGAATTTGTTAGTTTGCTCAAGACATTTCCTGCTTGAGGAAAAGAACAAAATGCCCTCCTCCTTCAGTTTCAAATACAGGTAGTCCTCAACTTAGTAAGGTAAAGGTAAAGGTTCCCCCGCACGTGCGTGCTAGTCGTTTCCGACTCTAGGGGCTGGTGCTCATCTCCGTTTCAAAGCCGAAGAGCCAGCGCTTGTCCGAGGACGTCTCCGTGGTCATGTGGCCGGCATGACTAGACGCCAAAGGCGCACGGAACGCTGTTACCTTCCCACCGTAGTGGTCCCTATTTTTCTACTTGCATTTTTACGTGCTTTTGAACTGCTAGGTTGGCAGAAGCTGGGACGAGTAACAGGCGCTCACTCTGCTACGCGGCACTCGGGATTTGACCCGCCAAACTGCCGACCATCTGATCGACAAGCTCAGCGTCCTAACCCACTGAGCCACCGCGTCCCTTAGTCCTCAACTTACAACCATTCATTTAGCCACCATTCAGTGTGACAACACCACTGAAATAAAGTGACTTACTGCTGGTCCTCACACTTACAACTGTCACAGCATCCCTAAAGTGACATGATCAGAATTTGGGCACTTGACAGCCAGCCTGTATTATTTACAATTCTTGCAGCATCCCGGGGTCACGTGTTTGCCACTGGCGACCTTCCTAGTTGTCTTTTGACAAGCCAAGTCAACGGGGTAAGCCAGATTTGCTTAATAACCACATGATTCACTTACCAACTGTAGCCAGGTCATCAAATTGGGCATAACAACTGCCTTGCTTAGCAATGACAATTCTGGTCCCAACTGTGATTGTAGGACTACCTGTACAAAAGTCAACTAGACTGAGAGTTGAATGGGGGCTATTGTGTCTGGGCTGCAAAACTCCAGACGGTCACAAGTTGACAGCAAAAACATACAGGAAAATCTAACTCTAAGCTATCATCAGTTGGGTTTTGCAGCTCAAATACAGTTGTCTTAGTTGGATCTTCCTTCAAACATCATGAGAGAAGAACATCCTCTGATGCTCCTGAAGGCAGCTGGCCTGAAAATCAGAGGTCAGGATACACAGCCTTCTTGTCCAATATCAGTTTTCCTCATCTCCACATGTGCATATCTTCCCAGATTGACTTTAATCACCTGATCACAATTCAAGCACTCACATTTCAACAGGTTGCAGCATCCAGCAGTCATGTAATCAGGATTTGCAAGCTTTGCAAATTCCCCTTGGGGAAGCCAGGTTTGCTTAAGGACCACGTAATTTGCTTAATAATTTCCTTAACAAATGCCATAAAAGTGGGTCTGACTCAGCTGACAACCGCAATGGCTTGTGGTGGAAATTCCACTCCCAATTGTGGTCATAAGTCAAGGACTGCTGTATGCATGCAGAATCTATGTATGAGGTTTGGCTCTTTTGAACCTCCTGCAAATTCTTAGGCAGGCAGCCCCAGCAGTCATTCGCCTGATTCAAGTCCGTCCTTTGCTCATATTTAGTTGAATGTTTGATAAATGTTTAAATGAACAGAACATATCTTGACAGTAATTGTGATTAAGTCACTGTTTCTTTCAACAGTGTAGCAACAGAGTTGGGCTTTACCTTTGAAGTAGTTCCAAAGGGTAACACCATCATTTTCAATTAATTTAATATCTACTTATTCTCACTCAAAAAAACCTCAAGGATGAAGATTATTTCTCCAACCTGGAAGCTACAAGGTGAATTCTGCTGGGAGTATCTTTGCCTTCTGAACTGGAGTAAAGAGAAGTGTAGCCACAGACTCATTTTTCTTTCTTTCCTACCCCTTTACTCTTTGAGGAGAGAAGGCCCAGAATGCTGCCTAGACTCATTTACTTAGGAGTAATAGGAAGTCACTCAAAGAAAACCTTAGTAGGCAAAGAATTGGACTACATGTGTATGGAATGCATTGTTGTTTATATAAAGGTATATAGAATTCTTACTCTTATATTTTGGTGATAATCTTCACTTAATGTCATGTGTGTGTGTGTGTATGAAAGGTACGTGTATTTTTTGGCATTTTTTTTATAACATATCAGGAATGAAATGTGCCCATTACAATAGTGACCAGGAAGCATTTCTATGAAAACAAGGTCTGTGTACTGTAAATTAGGGAAGTTCTTTTCAAAGTCCATCAATATTTACACTTCCTTGTGTGGCATTCAAAATGAACTGCTATTGTAGTTCATGCAACAGCAGCACAGATAAATATAATGCTTCCAAACCCATTAAGTAACTTGTGTTCTTGGAGACCTGGGTAGCAGGTATAGCCTGAAACAGGGGTCATTTACTTTAAGCCAGTCAAAGTAAACAACTAACATAAATGTTCTAATATTCATAGTATGTTGCTACAAATAACTCTAAAAACTAAGCTGGGACTCGGGAAGCAAGTGGATACATTTGGGATTTAGTCTCTTCTGGGTACTCTCAAAAATTATTATTGGGACATGAGGCCAATCAAACCACCCATGGACCAAGGGAAAAACTCAGTTAGGTTGCTCCCTTTCAGCCTCCATTACATCCAGCCTCCAAGGTGCTCTTTAATACCTCCACTTGGCTACATTGCTGATTATTTGCCTGGAAAGATTTTCCAAAGGAACACCGAACTGCAACCTCAGATCAATTACACTTTCTAAAATTGCCTCTAAGATACAGGCAGAGTAGAAAAGCCTCTTCAGAGTATTTGGTTTGATGTTTTGCTTGGTAGGATGCAATCTTCATGAGTAGGAATATACACAGACAATGTATATCTACGTATGTATACTCTAGATATAGATAGATAGATGATAGATAAATAGATAGATGATAGATAGATGGATAGACAGATAGAGAGACAAATATAGTTGTTAGACAGATTGTGTGTGTGTGTGTGTGTGTGTGCGTATGCGTATGCATATACGTATACGTATACATGTAGAGAGAGAAAGGGGGAGGGGGGAGAGAGAGAGAGATCATTAAAATAATAAAAAGTTGTTGGAGACTGGTAAGTGTCCAGAACAAGCCATACGCATCATGAGGCCATCATATACATGATGCAAATTACGTAAGTAACTTCTGCCATCTTCCATGATAATGTCCTGACACATATATCACTTGTACCCACCAATAGTCCCAAGGATTTCCATGCCTGACATACATCAAGGATAACATCCGCTAGGTACATTGGCACCTGTGAGCACCCCGTGGCATCCAAACAGCTATTGCTTTCAAAAAGCCCAAGTCGACAAGGACTCCTGCTTTAACTAACCTTAAAAAACTACATTGGGTTAGTTCTGGTTAATATTTAGATGGGAGACTACAAGGAACCCCAGGACTTTGTTGGCTAAACTGATTAAGTTAAAAAAAAATCCAAGGAAAAAGTGATTACAGTATAAATCACTTTTGTACTGCTGCCAAGAAAACTCTATAAAATCACCAGGAGTTTAACTGGACTTGAGAATATCTTTACCTTATTTTAAATTTAGTAAGCCAAACTGAAGAGGCTAGAGAGCAGAAAATGATTAACCTTAGGTGTAAATTACACCGTTTCTCTTCTTAGCCTACCCCATTTCAGTCACCAGCTTTTGCTTCCTTCTTCTCACAAAGTTCTATTTCTTTGTAATCAAAGGATTACAGTACAGAGCAGAATTTTATCCTAAAATATTATTTCTTCCAAAAAAATACAAGCATAGCAATAGAATGCAAGAAGGCAAAGGTACATCCAGACAAATTCAAAGTGAATTGGAGATTTGCAAGGCTGTTCTTCTTGAATCCCTACCAATTAAACCTTGAGAAAGAGGGCTTCTTAAGGGACGTTCAAATTAGAGTCCTTGATTTATTTTACACAATGAGATTTGCCTGCATACTTACCGCAGTTTGGCAAAACACCACTGAAAATTACCGCCCTTCATTTCTATGACAACAAAAGGAAGTAACATGTGCTTTAAGTCACTGGAATTATTTATCATAGCAAAGATAAATAGAGGCCCATCCAACCACTGGTGCATGTAAAACAGCCAATATTTTACAAAGTTCACAGAGAGTTTGTGAGAAGCAATGACCCTGGAGGGTTTGGCTTAAAGAGAAATTGCAGACTATCTCATAGTGTGCAGATCAGGTTTTTGGGATGCACTTAATGTATTCATGCAGATGATATATGACTCTGGATTCTAGTGAATGGAAGCACGCCAATAGGAGGATCTACCATTACAGTGCAGAACTGTGACCAGAATAAAGGACCAGAATAAACAACGGCTTCTTCAGAGTAGAAGACTCCACACCCTGGGACTGAATTCTATAAAGTATAATTCCTGCAGGAACATTTTTTTTCTAAGAACGAAGATCACTTGCTTGGGTTTGCTTGATCATGCCTTTAAACTGACACAAGAGGGAGGCAACTGACAAAACATGTGATGTCACACAAATACTCTGACTGATATATAGTGCAAAGCTTAAAAAGAAGTATACGTGTTGATTTGGCTTTCTACTGAAGTGTATTGGGGCCTGAAAGCCCTAATAAGCAGGCATATACATAGAATGAAGGCTACTGCTAAGCTTGTAAGCCGCCCTGAGTCTTCGGAGAAGGGCGGGATATAAATGGAATTTAAAAAAAAATATATTGTATATTTTGTTTTCTTTATTATACTATATTATGTCAGATATTAATGATACTTTATAATGTAATTATAATACAGTTTATATATTTTTAATATTAAGTACTTCAGTAAAAAAAAGGCAGCATCTTGCTAATACATAACTAGTGAAAAGTGAATCAATACATTTAATCCGACCCTAACATAGCCAGAATAATTTGCCCTACAAATTAACTGACTTTGCCTAAGGATTATGCTATCAGCAGTCCTGCACGGTCCCTGAGCTTATTGAAATTTTATTTGTTTATTGGTTATTTGTTTAAAACCTTTTATAATCTGCCTGTCCACAAAGAGGGGCATTTACATAGCCCATATGCAAAAGACAATCAAACAAAACAATCAAAGCAAACATTAAACCACTCAGGTCCAGGGAAGAAAAACTGAAATCTGAGAAAAAGTTGGGGGGAAAAGCAAGACTATATGAGGTTTTTGAAGGATGATGCTCTTACAAAGTTGGAAACAAAATGGAAAAATAAACCTCACAAACTACACACCATGCTGTTGTTCTAATATTAAATCTCTCAAGTCCTTTTCTTTTCCTTAGAGGTTGTTGAGATTTGGGGTGAGGGGAGACAAAAAGTTAAAAAGTGATATTTGCCCAATCTACTCTTTTGCAGTAATGGGGCCTTTCCCCATTTGTACTTAACCATCCTTCAAATTTGCCACACTAATCTCTTTTCTCTGAGAACTCAAGGCAAGTTTGCTGAAGGTGTCGCTTCTAGTGTTGTTCCCATAACATTATTATTTATTTATTTGTATCCCACTTTTATTATTTTTACAAACAGCCCAAGTGGAAATATCCTATACAACTTCCTCTTCCTGTTTTCTCCACAACAACAACCCTGTGAGGTGGGCTGGGCTGAGAGAGAGGAACTGACCCAAAGTCACCCAGCTGGCTTTAATGACTGAGGTGGAATTTGAATTCGCTCTCTCCAGTTTTCTTGCTTGGTCCCTTAATCACTAGACCAGAGGTCCCCAAATTCTGATCCGCGGCCCGGGACCGGGCCATGGGCTCTTAAGCCAGCAGGCCGCAGAAATAGCTGGCCGATGTGTGCACATGTGGGCGTGCATTTCCCCCTACTCACGCTAGCATCCATGGCCCTGTTTGTGCATGCGTGCAGGCGCAAATGGTAATGTTATCATGGGGTGGGTGTCCTCAGCCTGTTTGCGCATGCACCACTAGCCTGGGTGGTTTGCACGGCCTGTTTGCATATGCATGAACAGCCACTAGCTGCTGTGGGTGTTGCACAGCCATTCGCACATGCACATAGCACCAGCACATGCTGCATGCGCGAACAGGGCTGCTAGTGCCGTGCTAGTGTGCGTGGCCCTGTGCACGCACATACCAATTTTGAAGTCGCTCTCCTTCCTTCTGGTCCTCAAGCCCAGAAAGGTTGAAAACCTTTGCAGTAGACCAAACTAACACTAGACCATGTTAACATAGTATAGTAGATTGGGCTGAGAAAGGATGTCTACAGTCAAATATGGACATGATTTCAAGGCTCTTTTGTCCAAAACCAGCCCTTTGAGTCACTGTCCTACTTACAGCCATTCGTTTAGCAACCATTCAAAGTTATGACAGCGTTGAAAAAAATGACCCACAACTGGTCCTTGCACTTATCACCGCTGCAACATCTCCACGGTCATATGAGCAACCCGTGTGTATTTATGATGGGGTCATGTGATCCCCATTTGCAAATTTTCCAGCTGGCAAGCAAAAATCAGTGGGGGAAGATTTGCCAGGTTTGCTTAACAACCGTGTGATTCAGTTAACAACCATGGCAAAAAAAAGATCATAAAATGGGCATGTTTCACAACAACTGTCTTGATCAGTAACAGAAATTCTGGTCCCAATTGTGTTCATAAATTGAGGACTACTTGTATGTCCATCACTCCAAAATCTCTTTGGCTGTCAGCATTCCTGATTTGAAAACTCCATGAATTTTTAGGTTTTCCTCACAATGCCCTAAAAATTGGGATGGAAAAGAGAAACATTGCAGGAAGAGGAGAAATGACCACCACCGTTGGGATTACAATAAAAATTAGAAACTTGTACTTCTCCTTTATATTCTTCACCTGGAAAAATAAAAATAAAGCCATTTTCCACCCAGCTATAGGCAAATGGTTAGAAAGAATATTTTCAGGACACGGCACCAGCTGAAACAGATTGAGCTAAATCCATTTTATCTCTAGTCTAAATGATAGAAAGTATAAGCAAAACAAGGATTTCTCCCAACAGTAAAAATTCCTTCCTTGAAATAAGTACATGATTTATTATTTTCAGCTACAAACAGAGCAGGATTGTGCTGAGTGGAGGTTTTGTGACTGTCTGCTTGGAGAAATTCAGGTGCAGTTGTTCACATTTATCCTCATCTGGACCTACATGTGGTATTCACCCTCAGCTGTAAATCAGTGACTGTAGCCAGTACCTCAAGTTCTGCTCACGGTGTTTATAACTCTCACACTTTCAACAAAACAGCAATTTGATCATAAACCAGAAATGGATAGTGACAGAGGAATACGATGTACTTCACACACACACCAAGTCCAATGTATCTCAAATACAACTGAAGACTTTTCTTTTCCTACATTTCAGTTTACCCTAAAAAGAGATTAGATTAGTGGACATAGCTTGATTTGTTTTTCCTTTACTGTTACATGTCTATAAACTATTTAAAGATATGGACTATTAGCTTAATCCAAGAGTTTGATCAAGGAGAGTGATTCCCATGCATTTACTTTTAACAAAATACTTCAGAAGCAAAGAATTTAATGTGGAAAAATATGGTAGGGAGCTGTTGTTGTTTTTTACCAGCCATTCTTATTTGATGTATATATCTTTAGAAGGGTAATCATCCTGTATAATGAAAAAACTTTAGAGTAATTTGGAAGGAAAAAGATTCAAATCCTTCCCTATAATTCGTCCAATTACAATTTTCCAGGGATGCTTTTCTTCTTTTTACCACCTGTTTTTTTTTAAAAAAACAAAACCCAAGGCATATAATATATAATAAATTGTTTGCTATTCAGATTCTCCCCCTCCCCCTCCCTCCCTCCCTCCCTCCCTCCCTCCCTCCCTCCCTCCCTCCCTCTCTC
Source organism: Vipera berus (assembly GCF_964194415.1). Taxonomy (NCBI): domain Eukaryota; kingdom Metazoa; phylum Chordata; class Lepidosauria; order Squamata; family Viperidae; genus Vipera; species Vipera berus. The sequence continues at coordinate 72,238,084 of NC_138203.1, read as the reverse complement.
TCTCTCTCTCTCTCTCTCTCTCTCTCTCTCTCTCTCTCTCTCTCTCTCTCTCTCTCTCTCTCTCTTTAAGTCATTCTTGACTCATGGCAACTATTTGGGCAAGTTCCTGCAGTTTTTTTGACAAGATTTTGGGAGTGGTTTACCATTGCCTGCTTCCTAGGGCTGAGAGAAGGTGATTGACCCAAGGTCACCCAGCTGATTCCGTACCTAAGGCATTTCTAGAATTCATGGTCTCTGAGTTTTTGGCCTGATGCCTTAACCACTATACCAAACTGCCACTCATCTCTCAGAAAAAGCTGTAGGGCATACTCTCTTTTGTAGAGCTACATGGCAAGCTAAAATCATGTAGCACTATGTTTTTTTAAAAAAACAACAACATGATTCAGTTAAAATTTTGGAAGTGCTCTGATTAGGATTTTCTCATCTAGGTTTAGGGCACAATTTTAGAAACTTTGATTTTTACATTATAATAGTTAGTGAGCCAGCTTTTCAGTGTTGATCCGGGAACTTGTTGATGATACTCCCTTATGTCGCAGGACAACAATCCAGAATGGAATTTAAAACAATAGTTAAAGGCAAGTTATGGATTACCTATAGCAGAGCTCCCCAACCTTTCCCGCGTTGGCAGCACAGAGGGAAAGGGAACAGTAGGAAAATATGTTCATGCATGTGCACACATGCACATGCACAAGGGGTGCATACACAACAATGGTGCTAGCATCAGTGTGCATAAGCAAGTGGGCTGCACAGAACTGTGGCAGGGCTGGCAGTGGTGCTGGTCCCCGCACGTATGCTCAAATGGGCCACTAACGCACGCACACACATCCACAAACTGGCTGCTAGCGCCCACGTGGCAGCACTAGCATGAGTGGGGGGATGCACGCACACGAGCACGCACTCACCAGCCATTCCTGTGGCCCGGTGGCCAAGAGGCCACAGACCAGTACCAGACCAGGGCCCACAGGCTGGAGACTCCTGATCTATAGGATGCCTTCCTTTCATATACTTTAACTGGCAGGGGTCGCCAGGCACATGCTATCATATCTTTCTGGGAGAAGAAACTGCCTAGACCGGGTGTTTGTTTGTTTTTTTCATTTTTCCGTCTGTTACCTAGACATGAAAGTTAGATCCCAAAAGAAGCCCATGGCAAACATACACGTCCATGAAGTTACCAGAAGTCCTGGTAACTCAAGGAAGAGTTTCCTAAAAAAAAACAACAATACATGAAACCCTCTTAAATGGGTGTAGATGTACCTAGTCATCATTTCAAAGTGTGTTTTACTGTGGGGTTAAAAAAGACCATGAAAGAAAATGATTGAGAGAAGGCCTCAATGAAGCTGACTCTCTTTAGAACTGTAGGACCTTTTCCCACCTGAACATAACAATACCCTGGCAGTATCTATTTTTTTGGCTCTGTCCCTACCTCATTGCTTCCCTCTTGACCCTATCCCAGGAACGAGGCAGCTTTAAGTCTTCCTTGGCCATTTCAGTGTTAGAACAGTGTTCTTCTCTTAAGCCAGGGGTGTCAAACTCAATTTCATTGAGGGCCGCATCAGCATTGCGGTTGCCCTCAAGGGGCCGGGTGGGTGTGGCCTGGGTGGGCGTGGCCTACTGGGTGGGCGTGGCTAGAGTGCGTATGGCCTACTGGGTGGGCGTGGCCAGCTCTACATTGTTTGCATCAAGGGTGCCTATGGGGGCCTGGGCAGGAGTGGGACAGATCTGAGGGTCTCTGGCAGAAGGAGAGTCTCTGGGCCAGGGCCAAGGCAGTGGGGGCCCTTCCCTCACTGTTTCCAGGATGGCTTCGTGGGCCACATGAAACCACTTCGCGAGCCGGATCTGGCCCCCGGGCCTTGTGTTTGACATGTCTGTCTTAAGCCAACAGCCTCCAGTGTTAGCTACAAGGTGTGTAAACCTTGTTACGCTTCACTGCACATTATGTCAAAGGTGAAGTCAGGAGATTTTCTTTTTAATTTTTATGCATTACAAACAAGGTTCAAATGTGCTAGCTTCATGATTGTGCAATTTCTTCAGCCAAGCAAGGAAAAGCTATCAGTTTTTCTGGTTTTTCTTCGTCCCTGTTCCGCAAATCGTCTTGGCATTACCTTTCCCCTTTCTGACGGGAAATTTCTCCTTAGTTCAAGATTGGATCTCTCCTTAATAACTTTCCATTTATTGCTTCTTTTTCCTGCCTTCAGGTGCTTTGGAGAATAGTTTGATACCCTCTTCATTGTGACAGCCCCTCTTGGTTTCTTTTCCTTTTAAAAAAAATGTTTGCTTCTTGCTGTCATTTTTGTCCACATGAATGAATCTCCTCTGACACCACCTGCCCACTCTACCTCTCTTTGTGTGTGTGTCTCGGGAACAGTGTGTCATAGGGGCATTAATGTAAATGCATTTGCTGACATGATTCTGCTCGGATGCAAATCTGTATGGCACAGAAGAGAGCTTCAGGCAAAGCCAACAAATTGTTGCATTGTACATTCCAGGGTGTGGGGGCCACACTCAAAGAGTACACAAGATTTTAAAGGTGGGCTTCCCAAAGGCATTTTTGCCATTGTGCAAGATTCACTCTTTTCTCCCTCCATCCCAGATAATTTCTCAGTGTCACACAAGCCAACTGAAATGTGAGCAGGAAACTTCACTATCACTCACTATTCCTTCTGTGATGTCTGCGATCTTTTGATCACTGTGCGAATGAGCTCTCTCACACTACCAAAGCTTTCCAGTTGTCCAAGTAGGCTGGCCTACGATCTAATGGGATTTTTTTTAAGGTTAATTTAAGAAAACTATGGCTTGGCTTGTTGAGTAAATTAGAACCCATTGTGTCTTCCCAAGGCATTTTGCTGAAATTGGAGGGACATTCTGGGAGAAACCTGTAATTCTGTCGTTGTTGCATTCTGGAAAATCTTTACAGTATTCTGAGCTAAGGGGTGGCCCGTTTTTGCTTTCCTAATGCACACATATACACACACCGAACAAAGAAAAAAGGTGCCTTGATGTTTACACAGGTGAGTTGAGGAGGGGATTTGAAAAGAATGTCAGCAGCTGTGCAGAAGAAAAAAATAAGAGATGTGAATTGTGACAACAGATCTGCTTTTGGCATTATTCTATTTAATATACACATTGTGTGGGGGGGGGAGATGAATGCAGTGCTGGTGAAAGGTGAACAACGTACCTGGATGACCACCACAGAGAGGAATGTGTGCTTATGTGCCTAAAATACTCACCTTGGCAGCCCTCTCCAGCATGGTGCAATGCTCACCTGCAAGGGTCTTCTTAATGTCATAAGTAGCACCATCAGCCTTGTAACTAGCACTGAAGATGTTACCTAGTCAGGTAATGAAATGCCTGCAAGAAAACAACCAAGCTCCAACAAGGTCAAGGACTCCACAGGGTCAGCTATCATACGTTGACAGGAACCCTGCCTCTCCATTGAGGCAGGCTATGTTAGATGGCCCCTACATCCAGGTATTTCTCCCTCTCCTTCTTTTTTTGCATAAAAGGATTAATTTAGAATTGCACAGAAGTGCTTGATAAATCAGGACTTTCTGTTCCACCAGCCAGCCTGCTTCTACCTTGATAGACGAGGCATGAGTACAATAGCACCCTTTCCGGGTAGCTGCAAACCAAACAGCAGTGTCCAACCTTGGCAACCTTAAGACCCTGGGCTGGCTGGGGAATCCTGGGAGTTGAAGTCCACAAGTCTTAACATTGCCAAGGTTGGACACCCTGAACTAAAGTATTATGAAAGAGAACAGTCTTCTCTCTTTGCTTTCCCATACTCTGTGTAAGCAGAACCACCTTCACTTATATGCTTTTTCTCTATAGGATTCTCCTTCTCCTTCCTCCAACTGAAAAAAAATAATCTTAGGTCCAAGGAGCCCACAAAGGACCTTTCTCCACTGTTGAATTACCCATCCTTAAGTCAGCAGAAAACAAAAATTCCAATTCTTTCCGTCATCACCCATGTATTCTATTGCGATGCACTCAACAAGGAGCTACCCTTGAAGAGTATCCAGAAGCCCCAGCTAGTGTAGAATGTGGCAGTATGAGCAGTTTGAGATGTCTCCAGAGTGTACATGTAACATCTCTGCTACCTGAGATGCATTGGATGCAGGTCTGCTTCTGGGTCCAATTCAAGGTGTTTGCTATTATCTTTAAAGCCCTTCATGGCATGGCCTTATTATCACATCCCTATCTTGGTCCAATTTGGTCAAGTAGGGAGAGTATGTTGCAGATCTCATCAAAGAATGTTGACTTGCGAGGTCTGGGAAGGGAGCTCTCTCTGCTGCTGCCCCCACCCAATGAAACATCTTGCCCTTAGAGGTGAGGCAGACTCTGTTTCTTCTGGCCTCCTAGAATTGTGTCAAGATCTACTGTAGCTCTGCCAACTGTCATAGGGAATCTAAGAGTGGCATCAAACCCTACAGTTGGTTGATGGCTTGAGGGTATGCCCTTTCCCTTTTTTATCTTTTATAATTTTTAACTTTTTAGCTCTGTTTTTAATATTTTTTTAACTATGTTTCTACCTAGTTACCTACCTAGTTACCTACCTATGTTTCTACCTACCTACGATGAGATTAATTACTGGGTGCATAAAATCTACGCCTATTCACTGGCTACCAGTTCTTAGCCATATACTCCCCCCGCACTTACGAAGACAAGAAGCTCTTATTCGGGAGTATAGTAAGATCCTGCTAAACTCCTCCCTACCCATTCATGGTTATACCTCTGTTCTCTTAAGATGTCAACTAAAGTCAAGAAATCCACCACTCTTCACAGCGCTTAAGCTGCTGGCCGAACATCAGAGCACCACACAAAAGTGGATGGAAACATGGAATAACTATACCTCCCAAGATATTTTCGAGCATATTAATCCTAATAATATACCTCCAGGGTTCAATTTACCCTGACACATATGGGTGACATACAATAGAATTAGAACGACTCATGGCGTGTGTGCCGATTCTTTGTATAAATGGGGAAAGACATCTTCAGCACAATGTGATTGCGGGGCTCCCCGACAGACTATCCAACATATAGTGAGGGAATGCATTAATAGAAAATACCCAGGAGATTTTAAGGACTTCCTCTGCGTAACAATGGTAGCTACTGACTGAATTTCCAAACCCAACATCAAACTCAGAAATGTTATTTCTGTTTTCCTCTTAGGTTTTATTACTGCTTCTTTTTAATTGTTTTAACTGTTTTAACTTGTAAATATGAAATGTTTTTAATATTGTGTGTGACCAGCCATATGCTAAATAAATAAATAACTATGTTTCTTTTTATGGATTTTATTTGTAAACTGCCCGGGGGTCACTTAGGTGAGAAATTTGGTATAGAAATTTGTTAAATTTGCTGCCCCAATTGCTGATTCCTATTCTGTCTCCAATTTCTGTTCCAATTTTCTGACTACTCCCTATCAAAATACAAGCAGAAAGCATTAACATTCTGGGGAAAGATTACAAATGGCGATCACATGATCAAGGGGCACCTTTTCTTGAGGCTGCCTTTAATTGGAACCATCATTAAGCAAACAGTTGTAAGTCGAGGACTACCTGTAGATCAGTAGTTTGGGAAAGGATGTATTGATGGATTGATTGATGGACTGATTGATCAATGCAATGTTTCCACAATGACTGACTCTTGTGCAAAATGAAACTTGGGGAAAACGCACACTCATTTCCCAGCCTAGACTCATTTAAATGAAATCAGCTCCTGTCATGAAGTTCACAAGCTGCCAAAGGCTGGTCCCTTTAGGGGTCCAACCACTTAACTGACAAAACATTTGTGAAGGGCTCGGCATGTAACCCATGAGTAAAAGTATCAAATATCTCTAAACATATATGGATTAAGATGGTGAAAAGGTGAAATTTCTTCTCCTAGCCAGTGAAGGTGGATATTTTGGGGGGTAACTATACTGCAAGCTTTTTTTCATTCCTTTTTTTAATGCCGGTTGACAAAAGACAAGTTGATTTTAGCTGAATGCATTGACGTCTTAAAAGCCTGCTTTTGTTGCCTCTCAACTTGCAACTCAACAATTAAGCAGCTTCTATGTGGATTTTTCTTTCTGTTGGCTTGTCTTTATGGCCCAGCGTGTTGATATGAAATTAGACAGCACACTTTTCTGCTTCTCGATGCTTTTTTGGGATGAGAATTTTCACAATGCTTGACTAATCTTTCTTGACTGATGGTTTATTAGCATGGATGACAATTTAAATCCTACATGGACTATATTAATCCATCACCTGGCTTTATGATACATATTTTACTTTTAGGCTTATTGAGATTCTCTTTCAAAGTGATTTGTTGTGTTTTTTTTTAAAAAAAGGGGGGGTTGAAAAGATAGCTGTCAGAGCTTGTCATCAAGGTCGGTAAGTACTGTATGTGCAGAAGTAGTTTTCTGTTGCATTTTATACAAAGGCAAGAATAGAATCTGGGCTGTATTCTGCTACATTTTTCTGTTAAATGAGAGCTTTTGAAAGAAGAGGTGTGCACTAAGTCTTCCTCCTTATGTTATTTTTGTGAAGTTTTGTGGAAGGCAATGCTGACATGACAAAAAATATTGTCCAATTTTTCTCATGCAACTTGAAAGAACAATGGTAGAAGATTGTAATACTTGGCAATAAGAACGGCTAGAGCAAGACATTGTCAAATTTACTTACTCCTACTGTGTCGTTAAGGAGGGAAATAACACACCAGCCGCAAAAATAATAGAAAAATAATGCAAAACAGTTGTTCCAAGTATTTTCTGTTCTGATCGCAACATGATCTGAAAGCAACTTTCTTTCAAAAGAAAGAAATCAGAGCAAAAGGAGAATTTTGAATATATAGCCTTAAAGCTCGACCATTCACACTACCTATGGGTTCTGTGAAAAAGAATAAAACAAGAACCGTAAATATTTACCATAATTTACAATATTTTGAAATGGGGTAGGGTTTGGGGGGTTTTTGAGGTAAAAACCTTCCTAATGGTAGACTATTTTAATGATACAATCGATCTAAATTTATAAAATTTTGGGTAGGGCCACTATATTTCAGTTAGAAAAGAGAACTTCAGAGGCAAGAGCAACTGCCAAAAGGGTGAAATCAAGAGGGCAGCCATGATCATTCAAGCCCAGCGCCATTTTTATGTTTTTTGAAGGCAGGTCCCATGGTCTTTCAATGCACAAGTCTCCTTCTTCCAAGCAATTGTGCATCCTTCCCTTTTGTGGGCTTAATTTAAAACTATTTACAAAGTTCCATTTTAAATCTGCAGTTATGAAGTTGCAAATCTGAAAGAGTAGGTTTTCTTAAATGCACTGTCAGTTGGCTTGCAAGTCATAATTTCAACCATCAAGAAACTGAACCAAAAAAAATGAATCTGAACCACTATGTCTTTTTATTTCATCTCCTGCTAAATGTGGAGGGCAAATTCAGCAGGGAAAATTTATCACACAGAATCTTTAAACGTTTAATTTTATCTAATGTTTTATATTCCAGTGATTCCTTTAGACTGCATTCTGTTTCAAAATGGCTTGGATGTAAGACGAGATACGAAAATAAATTAAATAAATAGAGCAGGGGTGTCAAGCTGCTGGCCCACGGGCCAGTTTCATCATACCAAAGCTGCACCCACCCCATTGCCGGCAATGCAAAAAGAGTTGAGATACGTCGCAACACATCACGTGACGTGGTGAGTTTGACACCCGTGGAATAGGGGGGGAAAACGAGAACCAGTGTGACTCTTAAGATGTTATCAAAATAAACTGGATTCATAAATCCTCTAAATCAGGGGTGTCCAACCTTGGCAACTTTAAGACTTGTGGACTTCAACTCCCAGAATTCCCAGCCAGCCATGCCATTTTTCCCCCCAAAATTTGATTAGGCTGCCAATCTTTATTATACAGTAGTTATTGAAAAAGTGAGCCTGGGTTTTGGGGGTAAAAAGATGGTTAAAAGGCATTTCCTGTTTTGTTTCCAGTACTCCACAGCTGAAATGTATCTTGAAATGCAAGAACTAGATGCTGGTGAATAAAACACATAAAATATAACATACAGACATTTTTGAATGTTGTAAATATGTGGGGAAAAATCTGTTGCAAGGCTTGAAGAACAAAAATATTATTATTAACGTTTTGAACTATTTTATACTTTTCTCCTAGAAAAAAAATCAGGCAGATTACTATTCAGGATCATTCTATCATTAGATAATACAGTATACAGGAGCATGCCTGGCTTAAGGCTGAATTTCTACAGTTTGCATTCAGTGACATCAACAATAAAAAATATAAAGTGATATAATTCTAGCGTGAAACAAATCCGGACTGCTTGCAGGAGAAGTTCTACCATTTTATGATGACATGTCGTAGAACATTTTGACTATTATCCTTACTATTTCAAAATGAAATTGTGTAAGAAGAATGGTTACAAAATGGACCTCCATGGATGGGGAGCCCCCAGAATGAAAGAGAGTCTTTCCAGCTGGAGATATCACATATTGGACCTGAGATCTTCTATGCTGTAGCAAAGCCATGTTCAATCCTTGATACCTCAATGCGGAGTTGGAAAACAGTCTCTTCTGAAATTTGAAGGACTGCTATTGGTCCAATTTAACAGTATTGACCTAGGTCAGTGATTTTCAGCCTTGGCAACTTTAAGATGTGTAGACCTCAAGTGTCAGAATTCCTCAGCCAGCTTGAAGTTCATACATTTTAAAGCTTCTAAGGTTGAGCAAAACTAGTGCAGATGGATAAACAGACCAATTTATCAAAAGGCAGCACCCTGGGTTGAACACACTCATATACAATCATACCCTCATGCACAACTATTTTCAGCTCATGTTTATAATACAAATCCCTAACTACAATTTTTTTTTGATATGTCTAGGGTGGGGCGGGTTGCTTTTCGTTTTGTTTTGTATTCTATTACTTTGCTACATTAAACTTCCCACACAGCTCTGCTGTTCAACAGTTGTTATGGTTCTTTATCCTGTGAATGACATAGGGACTTTTGCTCAATAACTGGTCGGTTTATATACTCAAGATGAGTAGCATTCAACAGTTACTTCCTCTGTGTCCGACCATCAACCTGGAAAATATCGAGACCTGTCAAGCATTTTACTTGTGTTTATTTAAACCTGGGGATAACTTCTTTGTGTGCATCAATTCAGTATTCCAAAAATGTAGGTAAGTGAAATTGTGGCTTTTTGCCAGAATAGAAAGCAGCAAGATAGGATTGAGGTGACAATAAATAAGTAAACCTTTCCTATAGACAAGTTATTAACGTGGCACAATCCATGCTAAGCTTTCTTACTGTAATGCCTGCTTCAGTTTCTGAATTACAATTAAGAATTACATCTCCCTACAGTTTTAGGAGACAATAAGCAGCCTTCAGACTTTGGGCTGCCATAAATTTTATTCAGAGTCATAAATAACATATATATTTTTTGACAACAACATCCGATCAGGTGAGTTGTAATTCACAAAGGCTTACAGCTTTTAATATCATGTTTTAGACTGAAAAGATATTGCAGGTGGTCCGTGATTATAAGTTTATAACTGTTTGTTTAGTGACTGTTCAAAGTTACAGTGGCACTGTGAAAAGTGACCTATGACCGTTTTTCACACTTACGACCATTGTAGCATCCCCATGGGTCAGGTCATCAAAAATCAGATGCTTGGCAACTGACTCATATTTATGACAGTTGCAGTGACCTGGGGTCATGTGATCCCCTGACAAGCAAAGTCAAGGGGGAAGCCAGATTACCAACCTTGTTACTAACTTAACAAGTGCAGCGATTCACTTAACAAATGTGGCAAGAAATGGAGCAAAACTCACTTAACAACTCTCTCACTTAGCAACAGAAATTTGGGGCTCCATTGTGATCATAAGTCAAGGACTTCCTGTGTCAGACATCTTTCCCAATGCTCTAATATCCTTCCACAAACAACTGCCTTTTTGAATTAAGATCATTTGAAAGCAGAAGTGCTACATGGATGGTGTTATTCTCAAAAGCATCAGTGGGATTCTTCCACCTGTTGCCTTCCAGAGTCAGTACAAGATGAGATGTGAAAAGTCAAGATGGAGACTTCAACCGTGCAATTCTACCCTTACTTTTTTTTAAAAAAAATGTGTCACACAACTCATGCAAGAAGGAGCAGAACATCAAGCACATAACTTCCATCTTGACTTTTTTTTAGCTCTACTGTGGATATCCCTGTTGGCATCTGTGTGATTTCATACTTTAATATCCTGTGAATTGTAGGGAATGGAACGGAATGATTGGATTGTCTTCAAAAACAAAAAATAAAATTTATGTTCTAGCTATGTTCTAATCTCTGTTACCAAATACAGCAGGCCTCTATTCAGCAACACTGTTTCTATTACATAAAGCAACCTCAGCTTATGCACATTACAGTTCCCTGACCAGGAAAAAAAAATCTCTGTTGCATAGAAACCTGATGAATTAATGCATAAAATCATCACAATATATAAAGTATGATAAACTCTGGCCTTAAAATCCCAGCCTCCCCCTAGTGGTGGCTGCCAGGAATGACTCAGATGATGTCTATGGAACCCACTGCCCATCGAGAGTTGTGTACCCCCAGATGTGCACAACGCTTCCCCCTCGCAATAAATAAAGTGTGTTTGAGTATGGAAGCCAGGCCCACAGCTGCCTGGCAGTCCAGAGACATTCCACAAAGATCTCCGGGAAGCATCAGTCATGAGAGGCCACTCTACCAAACTGGGACTCAAAAGCAGCTGCTTCGGTCTAATTCTTCTACAAGAGGCAGACAATTATCAGTGGAAAAGCGATGCATCTTACTGGACTAACATCTTGCAGGCAGCAATATGAGCACAACAGCTGAGGATATCAGCAAAGGACTTTGAAGAACCTGACAAAAACTTTTGCAAAGCAATTATTATCCAAGGCAATGATTGTTGGATAAGAGGCATGTATAGATGATGCTAACTATCCATCAGATGGGTGTTCTGTGAATAATCATGTAAACGCTTTGGATTTGGTTGCTATTGCTGTTACACTATTCTACCAGCAATATTGTTTTACATAATAAAAACTTGCACCATACCAGGAAGGTGAAATGAGCTGAAAACAAAGCATGGGGCTTCATCAACAGACATCTGAATGTACTTAAAAGGACAGCAATATCCGCAAAGCGCCAACTTTCCATCTCTGCTTCTTTTATCCTCAAGCTTAGCAATAAACTAACACTTCTTGGTTAAAAAGTCAGGCGGACAGATGTACCACGCAGCTGGTCCAGGATCTGCTTCTCTCAAGCCCAAACATGCGCCCTGATCACCAGAACTGCCTGTCTTTAGAGGAATTGGTATAAGCAGCGTGTTGGACCCTCCAGTAATTCAACGGCAAAGATTTCTCTCCTGTTCAATTTTGTATATTGAAATAAACAAGTGTCAAGGCTCAGTCTACAGTCCCTTTCTCTTTAAAATAGTGGAAACTGTTTTAAAAACTGGATGCCATCCAATCAGCCCTAGATTAGATCTGAGCTAGAGCCAAGTGCCACAGGCGGTAATGTAAAAATAAAGGAGAGAACTCAGTTTCCAGAACTCAATGGGCGAAGGTTATTTTCACACCATGGTGTTACGATGTAGAAAAAAAGGCAGGCAGGCCTGCATTTTCCCCTCCCCAGTAAACTGCAAAGCTCTCTTATGATTGGCACTTATGAGTATTTGGGGGCAGAAGTCATTACACTAAGCTGTGTAACTGCTACTTATTTCATACGAATTTCAGCATGCTTCAGAAAGAAATCACACTTCAAGAAGTAAATTCCACAGTTTCAGTTTTCTGCAGCTCAGAACAGAACTGAATCGAAACTGTAAAAAGACAAAGTTCAGTAAACATTAAATTGTAACATTTGATCCACCATTAATTTATTTTTAAAACTCTCTCTGTGTGTCTGTCCCAAAGGTGCTTTTCTGACAGGCAACTGGACTTTGTTTTTCCTTGATGATGTTTCGCTTCTCATCCAAAAAGCTTCTTTAGTTCTGTTCTTCAGTTTGTCCAAACTTTTTGGATGAAAAATGAAGCATCTTCAAGGATGCCTTTTGAAAAAGCACCTTTGGCTTTTTCAAAAGGCATCCTTGAGAATCTCCATAGACACCGTGTGTGTGTGTGTGTGTGTGTGTGTGTCTGTGTCTGTGTCTGTGTGTCTGTGTCTGTGTCTCTGTGTGTGTGTCTATGTGTGTGTCTGTGTGTGTGTCTGTGTGTATCTGTGTGTGTCTGTGTGTCTGTGTGTCTGTGTACGCGCGCACTCATCCACATCACGTGTTCTCACGTGCCTGTGTGTATCCTCATCAGTTGTCACCTTCTCAATGAATGTGACATGCTTTTAATGATAAATTGTTTGGAGAAAATAGGACGAGAGGGAGAGAAGGAATAAACACTCAGATTAATTGTACTGGTATGAATACAGCACTAATACTTGTGATTTTTGTTTGTTTATTGTTTTGCCTACAGATGGATCTCTATTCAAAACCTAGTGTTTAAGCCCTGGATACGTCTCATCTGGAGAAGCCTCACATCCATCGAAAAATATATTTCCTGGATGAGCAGGGTTTACAGTATTTACGATAAATTACAAGCAGAACTTAAAATACGATGGTTCAGGGGCTCTCTGTCAATGCTGTAAACGTAGGATGTTCCCACTCTGACAACTGAGGAAAATTGCTGCCATTTTCTCTTTGCTTTTAACATGCTTTTTCTGGTATTTAGAAATCAGGTGCAGAAGGGCGGGGGGGGGGGGTTTGAGATAAATGCTTGAGCTCAGCTAGCCATAATAATAACACTGCTTTGTGGGAACCCAAGGATAAACTGATAACATTTTGGCGGGCTGAGGAGCTGGGGAGAAAGCCCGCATTTTAGGCTAATTGGAGAATGTGATTTATGACAGCTTACTGGGGGTGGGAATTGCATGAATTTAGTTTTTGAGTTCAACTATGTAGTGCCGATACTTTGTTTCCTGAATAAAATGTTCTTTAAGGAAGAATTTTTGCCTTGAAGTTCTTTCAATGGGTTTCATCTATCGGAACCATGACACTCTCCCTGGAAAAGACATGAATGGCTGGTTACAAAGCAGCTTAAAATGAACAGGTTTTTTGAGCTGAAAGAAAGAAACGATGAAAGTAGACATGAATGAAATCTTGGAACATATCCAATAGTTTGAATGAGGGAATTTCTCCTCATTCCTTTCTCTGAGAGAGGAAGGCATAAAACTGGTAAAAGAAATGGAGAGTAAAATTGAAGGGGGAAAAAATAAGCGCAGGGAAGTATCTTCAAATATTTGGATTACAGGTTTGGGTATAATGCCGCCGCTAAAACAAAAAGGCAAGACTTCCTTGCACTGGACTGCCTTTGACTCTTGCAGCTTGTTCTTGCTCCTGATTCTTTCACTTGTGGCACCTTCTGAAAGAAATTGGCCAATGTTGACAGGCACACTCCAGAAAGAGTTGAAAAGCCAGTTTGTATCATTTTCTTTTACAAAGGAAGAGTCTTCTGCTCTCCGAGATAATCAAGGTCAACCGGTAGAAAAGACTAGATCTAATTCACACTAAGCTGCAAAAATTGATCCACAATTACTGACATGGAGAGCCTAGCAAAAGTTATTTGCTTGACAAATCTCTTCCCCCTTCGTGATATTTTAATAGATAACAGGGTAACAGAGTTGGAAGGGACATTGGAGGTCTTCTACCTCAACCCTAGCTCAAGCTGGAGACCCTACACCATTTCAGACAAATGGAGGTCCAATCTCTTCTTTAAGACCTCCAGCGTTGCAATAGAACAGACATGTCAAACACAAGGCCCGGGGACCGGATCCGGCCCACAAAGTGGTTTCATGTGGCCCGCGAAGCCATCCTGGAAACAGTGAGGGAACGGCTCCCACTGCCTTGGCCCTGGCCTAGAGACCCTCTTTCCACCAGAGACCCTCAGATCTGTCCCACTCCTGCCCAGGCCCCCATAGGCACCCTTGATGCGAACGATGTAGAGCTGGCCATGCCCACCCAGTAGGCCATACGCACTCTAGCCACGCCCACCCAGTAGCCCACGCCCACCCTGGCCATACCCACCCGGCCCCCTGAGGGCAACCGCAATGCTGATGTGGCCCTCAATGAAATTGAGTTTGACACCCCTGCAATAGAAGAATGGTTGTTTAAAGTTTCAAATCTTGCAGAAATGTCTAAGATTTCTGCTTACTTGAAGGATCATTCACAAGAAAGATATATTTCAGTTTGGAGGAGATGGATAGATTATATTCAGAATAAATATGGGACTAAAAAGTTCCATTTAGCTTATGAGTAGATTTTAGAGGGATATTGTTATTAATTATAGTGTTAGTACTTTGTATGTATTTATGTTAAAGGGGAGTTAAAGCACATTATGAATTTGGTTAATTTTATATTATGGATAATCTTTAGCTAGAATATGATTATTATAATTATACCCTGTATTTAGCTCTGGGAAGTGGGGGGGAAGGGGGGTGGTTTGGGGTGGGTGGGATTTTGGGATGTATTGTAAAATTTTGTTTTTGTAAAACTCTTTAATAATAATAAAAAAGACCTCCAGCGTTGGAGCATCCACATCTTCTGGTGGCAAGCTGTTCCACTGATTAATTGTTCTAGCTGTCAGGAAATTTCTCCTTAGTTCTAGGTTGGTTCTCTCCTTAATTAGTTTCCACCCATTGCTTCTTGTCCTGCTTTCAGGGGCTTTGGAGACTAGGTTGATGCCCTCTTCTTTGTGGCAGCCCCATAGATATTGGAAGACTGCTAATAGGAGAATATAAAAACCATGCCCAGAGGAAACACACATAAAATCATTCTGAAAGGGAAAAAAAAAATTGTGGGGTAGATTTTAATTACTTATTTCTCAAATTTATACCTACCATAGACTTTTGAATACTTACAGTGGCTAAGAACATAAGCTAAACGCCATCCTATACAATATCTATGTCAAAAGTTTAAAACATACACATAAAAACAACACATCCACTAAACATCAATGAAACACTGGGGTCCTATCACTCACCACACATTTTAGCACACATTTCTCTGAAAGACAATATATTTAGCAAACTGATTCTGAAGATTTTCCTCCTGGAGGAAGCTTACCTCTTTTGGTAGCATTGACACTAAGCCTGTTTATATCATAATTTCAAAACAAGCCATGAATGACTCAGTTATAATTTCTATTTTCTAAAAAAAATAATTACGATGATTCAGCAATAGCCTGCCAGGAACAAAAGGAAATGCTTTCCCCTCCCAATCAAATAGCTTTCTATCCCAGGGCCGTTCCCTGGTCTTGTCTTAAAGGGTTATCCACCCATCCTTGAGTCAGCACAAAGCCATGTTGGCAGGCAGTGTGATTGCCTCGTCCTGGGGTTTCGCTTCATCCCCTTTCAGTATGCCATCAGCCAGTGAGAAAAACATCACCGTTGCAGTGACAATGGCAATTTTAAAAGCCTAGGTTTATTTCTGTGAGTTCCTCTTCTGTTCTGGTACTCAGAACAAATTCTGGAGACCAGAATTATTTCCTTTGAGTCCTTCGGGAGAAGGGCGGTATAAAAATTTAATAAACCATAAACCATAAACCACAGGTGGTCCTCAACTTACAACGATTCATTTAATGACAGTTCAGAATTATGGTACTGAAAAACGTTATGTCCCTTCCTTGAAGTTATGACTGTTGCGCCTTCCCCATGGTTACATAATCACATGGGCCCTTGGCAACCAGCTCACGTTTATGATAGTTGCAGCATCCTACAGTCACAAATCAAGACTGCATGATATCTTAGTGAATGACTGTAGTGATTTGCTAAAAAAAAAGTTGTAAAATTGGGCATGTGTGCTACTTGACAACAAATTTTCTGGTCCCAATTGTCGCCATGAGTCAAGGACTACTTGCATGTCTTTTGCCTTAAGCTTGGTGGATTTTAGGTTCTCCTTAAACAGAGAAATATCGCAAGTTGCTGTTGCCTCCAGCAACAGGAATTCTTGAGTGGTCTGCAAAATATTCAGAGATCTACAAATCTCCTCTCTTTAGTTGCCCCTATAAATCCTAGGGATTGTATCTTTGCGTATGGGATTTTGGAAATATAAATAGAAGAACAAGAAGACAAACTTGAATGAAAGCCAGAGTCTCCTCCATTTTGAGGTTCCTCAGGGCAAAGTGGAAGAAAGGAACTGTTGTGATTCAGCGTCAGCCTGTGATACCAGCAGCTGAGTCTGATGATTCTGAAGAGGAGGAGGAGGAGGGGTTTGGAGAGCCTTTGGTGTCAGAGGGAGGCTCTGATGCACTGCAGGGCTCTCAGCCTGGCCCTTCCCATCATGTTTCTCATCAGACTCAGCCGTGTGAGCACGAGGTATTGGACGTAGATGATTCATAGCTGGATCTATTCAGGGATGCTAGGAGCAGGAGGCAATCCAGCAGAGTAGAACAGAGAAAGGCCATGAGGCAACTCGGTGAGAGGAGGAGAAGGCAATGAGAAGCCACACCTTGGGACTGCTGATAAAAGGGGAAGGTGTGGGAGGTGCTGGTTGCTGAAGGCAACCGTTTGAATATCTTCTGCTAGAGTCCTGGTCTGTTATTCCTGTTTAACTCTTGTTTGAACTTTTGATTTCTTTGTAAATAAATTTGGTTGGGTTTTACCAGCCTGTTGACTATAAAAAGGGGTTGTCCCTGACATTCAAACAGGGCCGGTCATAGGCTGGAACAGAACAGGAACTCCTGATGGATGGCTTTGTTTAAAATACAGTGGTGATTACTAACAGGGCCATTTCATGATGGAAGACGGTTGACTTTTCAATGCTGGTGGTTAGCAGTTTCTTCCCTCTTTTTTTTCTGGCAATCCCATACCCAACTTGTCATGTACAGGCAGTTCTCGACTTACGACCACAACTGAGTCCAAAATGTCTGTTGCTATCTGAGACATTTCTTTAAGTGAATGCTGCCACATTTCATGACCTTTCTTGCCAAAGTTGTGAAGTGAATCACTGCTGTTGTTGCGTTAGTGACAAGGTTGTTAAGTGAACCTGGCTTCCCCACTGACTTTGCTTGTCAGAAGGTCGCGATCACGTAACCTCGGGACACTGCAACCATCATAAAGATGAGTCAGGTGCCAAGCACCAGAATTTTGACGACGTGACCATGGGGATCGTGCAACGGTCATAAGCACACACAAAAAATGGTCATTTTTAAGTGGCGGTGTAACTCTGAATGGTCATTAAATGAACCACTGTAAATTGAAGTCTACCTGTGTTAGGATGCCACAGGAAGCAGCAGAGCCTTCTGAAGAAGCCCAAAGTCAAAACTGGAGCATACCCAGTATCCACCATATTTATGCCAGTTGGCTGTTTTCATCAGAAGTCTAATGTCACAATGCATATATGAAAAGGGGTGAGGCTGCATCAACCTGGGTCAAGGCTGTTTTTGTCATTTCCCTACCCCATCCTACATCCATAGATGCCACCGATGATCAGGTAAAGCTGACCAGAGAAATTTGTCAGATGTTCTCCTGTTCTGTCCCTGACTCAAGTTAATCATCTTTTGATTAGTGGGAAAAGATTTGAATAAAATCCTTGAGAATAAAACAGGGAATCAAGAATGAGGAATTTTAAGATCCATGAAAGCATTTTACACTTTCCTGGGAATCTGGGGAGGGGGGGACAATAAAGTAGCCCCAATAGATCAAATTTGGCAACTGTTCTCGTGTTTTACTGTAGCCGATAGAAGGGTTAAGGCTGTGGTGGCAGAACGGGAGTTCCCAAATTAGAGATGGTGATAATATAAACCTACCACAACCCAACTTCAAGATTGCTAGATGCCATACCAACTATCCGTGAAATTGTCAGGGCAGAAAACATCTCAATTTAAATATTTGCAAGGTAATTTCTCTGCTATATAGACACAATTTATGTTATTATAGAGCTATTTCCTGCTTTAGAGCTACTGAAAGCAGATGGGTTCGGCCCACTACAGCCAAGTGCCATGCCTTTCTGATCCAGGTGCATGTAGCTTTCTTTGCATTTTCAGTGCTAAGAACGCAGGATAACAAAGTTATAAAATAATGCTTTAATTTTTTTATTTTTTATTCTTTTGCAGAGCTTCTTGTAGAGCTTGTAGTATGGGGGGAAAAACCTCTCTTCCTTCCTATCCTAGAGAAAGCTGAAGTTTGATCATCCTAAAGGTGTTTGTTTTTTTTTCTCCAGGCAGCTGGACTGCTTTGTTTTTCTTTGAAGAGCTGAAGAAGCTTCTTGGAGGAGAAGGGAAACGTCTTCAAAGAAAAACAAGAAAGTCCAGTTGCCTCGTGAAAAAGCACCTTTGGGATAACTTTGATCTGGATGACTCTCCATTGACATGAAGTCTGATCACATTTCGTTTTGCCAAAGAAGAGCGGACAGTTACAACTGTAGGTTAGCTGGCACCCTCTTTCCAATCAATGGAAGCAGTTTTGAGATAGTAAAAGGCTCTGCTTCAAAAATGTGGCTCGTTCTCGGAAGCAGATTGATAAAAGGTAGTGCATTTGGTGTGCAGCAAGGAGTCCATGGTTCAAATTTACATTCAGCTACAAAAGCTGATTCACTGGGTGGAAGATCAGGCACTGTATTGCAGCTTTACTTGAGGCAAGGATGTCCACAGGGGGTCAAAAAAGTCAAGATGGCAACCACAGTTGGCCATGCCTTCTTTACAGCACTAATTTACGGTTGTTCCTATAAGGATAAAATATATTTATCTCCTTCTATTAAATCTCTTGTCTGCTTTGGGGCTTCACAATAAATGGGGGAGAATACAACCTACAGTAGGTCAATTTGGGCAAATTATAAATCCAATGATCAAATTTTATTTATTTTATTTTTTTATTTTAATCCCATTTATATCCCGCCCTTCTCCGAAGACTCAGGGCGGCTTACAATCTAAAGCAAAATGTGCTTAGCAATAGCCTTCATTCTATGTATATGCCTGTTTATTAGAGCTTTCGCCCCCCCCCCAGCGGCATTATTACAAAGTCAGCTTATTGCCCCCAACAATCTGGGTCCTCATTTTACCTACCTCGGAAGGATGGAAGGCTGAGTCAACCTTGAGCCTGGTGGGACTCGAACCTGCACTAATTGCAGGCAGCTGGTGTTACTTAAGGAGGCATTAGCCCACTGCTCCACCAAGGCTCTTTTTGTTTGTTCCACCATTATTTTGTTCCCATTAACAGTTATTTTAAGCAGCTGAGGATCTTGTGAAATGCAGTAGAAAGGAAGTATCAAACTCAGTGGAAATGGAACATAAAAAAAAGCAGAAAAGCAGAAAAAAATATTGTAGAAATAAACTGATAGCAGTGATGGCTTGGAGTGGAGCTGCAATCTCTGCCTGAAAACGGAATTTATACCTTGGATCTACTCCTGAATAGCAATTATAGTCAAGGTCTTGTCTCCACCAGTGACTTATAATAATTTTCAGTTCCTTCATGCCATTACAATGCCACCATTGAATTGCTATAAAGCAAGTCCGCATTGCTGTCTTTTGGCACAATACTAATTGGATAACTTCCTGGTGAAGAAATGAAATTCAAACGGGGAAGCTCGAAATGCCTCTTCGGGATAGGAGGAATTTGTCATCCACGCTCTGCTAGCTTCCAGATTAAAATGCTGCATTGAACTCTATCCAGAAGGTAACCCAAACTATTTCAAATGAATGATGTGGCATCTGTTGCAGAGCCTGCTGCTTTGGCTTCTGCTTCCCTTTTCCATGTCATATCTTGGCAGGGGATTAGCAAGACCAAAAAGAAAAGAGTGCTTCTAACCATATACAAAATGCCTTCAAATGTGATTTTTGTGCATACGCTGAATCAAATGTTCCTGGCACTTGCCAAGCAACTTTTATCCTTAAAGCTGGTCATTCCAAGCTAATTTGTGTGACTGTGTACAAACAAAACTAAAAGTAGGTGACAATGGCGGTCCATCACTATGGAACATGCTCTCCATGACTGTTCCCCCTTTACTGATGTCCTTTGCTACACTCACACATCAAAACCAGAGACATTCTAAGTGACCTGTGACCAAACTCTTCTTTTGATTGGAAGAGAAAGAAGAAATTATTAAATACACGATTGGGAAATGTTAACTAAGTGCATGCATGAGAGAGGCTCTAGGCAGCTTACAATAAAATAGATAAGACATAAAAATAAAATACAAAAAGAAATTGCATGCAAGCATCATATAAGGGACACGGTGGCTTAGTGGGTTAGGACGCTGAGCTTGTCGATCAGAAGGTCGGCAGTTTGGTGGGTCAAATCCCAAGTGCCGCGTAGCAGAGTGAGCACCTGTTACTCGTCCCAGCTTCTGCCAACCTAGCAGTTCGAAAGCACGTAAAAATGCAAGTAGAAAAATAGGGACCACGATGGTGGGAAGGTAACAGCGTTCCGTGCGCCTTTGGCGTCTAGTCATGCCGGCCACATGACCATGGAGACGTCCTCGGACAAGCGCTGGCTCTTCGGCTTTGAAACGGAGATGAGCACTGGCCCCTAGAGTCGGAAACGACTAGCACGCATGTGTGGGGGAACCTTTACCTTTACCTTATCATATAAACAACTATCAGCAAAGCCAAAGCTCCTTCATATGCCCGGGGCCCAGGACAAGCACAAACCCAAGTTTTCAAGGTCCTGAAAAGGGATACCCTGTCAGGGATAGTCCAGTCTTGGGAGGGAATGATTTCCCAACGGCTGGGACACATGGCAGAAAAGGGTTTCCTTCTGGATCCCATCAGCTGACAGTCTTTAGCCCAGGGATGTTCAATCTAGGCAATTTTAAGACTTGTGGACTTCAACTCCCAGAATTCCCCAGCCAACCATGCTGGGAGTTGAAGTTGACAGCTCTTAAAGTTGTCAAGGTTGGACACCCCTGCCTTAGCCGATAGGTCCTAGTTATGTCCCTCTTGCTAGGGCCAGAGAAGATGAGTAGACACAATTGGGGAGAGACAATCCTGTAAATAACCCTGTCCTAAGCCATGAAGAGCTTTAAAAGTAACGAATTGCACCAAGATGCACACAGGAAGTCAATGCAGCTTAGGGAAGCAGCAATGCCACACATACCAGCGCCATTAACTGCTTGTATTGCTGTATTATGCACCAGCTGAAGCTTCCAAACGCTCTTCAAGGGCAGCCCCATGCAATACACACTGCAATACTCCAGTCTTGAGTCACAAATCCCTAATCCAGCAACAGGCATAGCTGATGCACAACCAAAACATGTGCAAAAGTCATCATAAACGTGGGTGCCATCTTCCTTCAGCAGGAGCCACGAGTCTGGGATGACTTCCCGATTTCACATCAGAATAGTTTGGGGCAATATTTTCTCATCTGGAACAAAAGATGGAAGGTAAGTCCCAAGAACCAGGAGATCCAAAATTCAAAGCCACTCAGGCTGGCTTGGATTGAACCAAAGCCTGATGCACCTGATCCATAATCCCACAGCCAACACTATGGACCCACTCCGTATTTTTTGAACGTACCACTCCAGAGTGTAACTGAGACTTAATCCAGTCCTTGGCCTAGTGAAAGTTGACAGCCCAAACCAAAAGGAGGACCATTTCTGATCAGGATGCATGCTCTAGTCTAGCTAACCAACCTAGTGTGGCTTATGTCAGCCAGAATCACATCAGTGATGAAGAAAATGTTACTTTGTATATATCAGATTAAGCAGTTCCCTATATTCCTAAAGAGATTTTGAGACAGAAGGGAACCTGCAGAAAGAGGTATACAATTTTGTGTCAGGTCTCCTCGGCATATGTGGTAAATGAAGGTTTTTGGTGAAATGCTACATACATCAGACAAATTCCAACATCTCTCCTCATCATAGGCATTGCTGAGTATTCCAGGAAAGTATCATTTGCATGCATCACATTTTGCATGTAAGTATTAGAAACTCATGGGAAACCACATTTCAGGAAGAATTATGCATACAATCTGGAACAATCAGTCCAGCAAGTCAAATACCCAAGTCTTGAATCATCTGTGGCCTTGCACTATTAATCTGAATGACCCTACGTCCATTTCTTTCCTGGAATCGATTTGCTGATTACGAATCAAAAGTATTATTTTGCATTCATGTCATTGCTACAGAGATGAAATGAAGAGATTCAACAAACTGGAACAGATTTTTGCATCTGCTTATATGCATTCATAGCTTTTAAAATCTCAGAAGTATTTTTCTATGAGCTCAGTGTTCACCCTGATACTGTAAGCATAACCACGTTATGAAATGCTAAACTCCATTTTTACAATGTCTCTTCCGGTGCATCCTGAAGATACAGCATACACATTATTTATAAAAGCTGGCCAAGTTTTTTCAGCTGTATCTTATTGGCTCTTTATTCTTGGGACCTGAATTGAAATCCTGCAAAATCCATTTTGTAGCTAGTACAGATTATGACAATGAAAGTGTTTCTTCAGTGTGATCTTCACACTGGATTTTCACAGTCGTTTATCTAATAACAATATTTCATTTTTAGATCAAAACCTGTATTCTGTACAGCACATATCCAAACACACAGCAATGAAAACTGTTCTGTTCTACAATTAACACTAATTCATGTGGAATATATAATTATATATGTTTAAGCAATGTTTAACTCTGTAAGAATTACTTGCAATTAAGAATACTAAATACTAATGAACTGTGTACAATAGTTTCAATTCACATGATTTAGTGTCAATTTGAGGAACTTGTTCACAGGCAGAATTCATGCAAAAGATATATATATATATATATATATATATATATATATATATATATATATATATATATATATATATATATATATATATATATATATATATATATATTGCATGAATATATATATATATATATATATATATATATATATATATATATAAAGATATATATATATATATATATATAAAGATATATAAATTATATATATATATATATATATATATATATATATATATATATATATATATATATATATATATGTATATATGTATGTATATATATATATATATATATATATATATATATATATATATATATATATATATATATATATATATATATATATATATATATATATATATATATATATATATATATATATAATGGATTATAAAATAATATTATTAAGCTTTAATCTTATTAATATACATAGGCATATCATTGTATCTGAATATGACCAACAACTTAGATGCTTTCCAGAGTGAATCAGAGGGCATAAATTTATGCCATTTAAAGAAAAAAGAAAATTAATCCTCATAGAATGCACTATTTTGATTTGCAAAACATTTAAATATTTTATTTTCATATATAAAAACATGCATATTATGTACATTTTATTATCCCCCTTTACATCTGAAATTATTTTTTCCAAAAGTATGATGGCAAAAGGCAGTGGCCACGCGTTTGTCAGACAGCATATCAATAATTGCTAAAGTTTTGGAATAGTCAATTCCCCAAAAAAAGGGCAACTCAGCTACTCTGAAATCGACTGATACTAGGGCTGTGTTGTAGTTCAAAACCTGTTTATTGGAAATCAGTTTCAACAAAATCTGAAGAACGTATTTCAAGTGTATTTTGGATAAAGCGCCTAGAAGAAATCTCTAATAAATTCAAAGGGACTTGCTTCTTGGCCCATATGGTTAAGTTCAATTCTAAGTGCCAATATATTTGTTTTGAAGATCCCATTGTCGGCCTATTGAGAAACACCGGTGACCATTGAAGATGGTCATTTAAGAATTGATTCAACAGAAAAAGGTAATGGTTCATTTGTGGATAATTTTGTTACAACTTGTTTAGTCTCCAGAAAGTCTTTTGCATATCTGTCGATGCTGAATTTGTGTTTTGGGTTTTCTCTGAAGGCGCACTCTCTATATTTCTTGGATGCCTCATCAAAAGTGGTTTTTAACTCTGATCCCGCTTTGCTCTGAAGCGTCTGCTGGAATAATGAATGGAAAGGAGTGTGTTTAGAGGAGGGTGGCAGTAGCAGAAGTTGCTTGTTGCTTTCTTTGCCCATCTTGCTGAGAGACGGGTCCCGATGAACCATAGGATCCTTGCCGGAGATCTGTGGAAAGGTTCTCTTGGGAGATGAAAACGCCGATCTCTCAGGAGCCTCCCGAGAGATGTTTTGGAGTTCACTTTGAGGGGTCTCGCGTTCTTGAACATGAGGATGGTGGAACACGTTCTCATTTTTTGACACTGTGATCTCATGTTCAGAGGTGGGAAAATCCTGGCCATGCGAAACCTTATTGTCCCAAGCTACTCCAGGTTTGAGAGACTGGACTGTGGTAGCGTTTAGAAGGCATTGCTGATAGAGAAGGGCATCGCTGAGAGGGCCACACTTTGGCCACACCAAGAACCTGGAGGGCAAAGGATATTGCCTGTAGGTGGTGGCCACACTCAGATTTGATGAGATCAGTTCCATGTTTCCCGAGCCCGAATACTGCATAGTCAGATCTAAGCAGGTAGGCAGAAAACCGCAAAACTCCTTACTGGAAGCTTCAAGTTGATGAGGGTTAAAACTCTTGTAAGAACTGTACTCGGGGCTATGCACCCTGCGGTTTGGCAGGAAGAAGGCAGCAGCCTGGGTGGCTTCCATCATTTCTCGTTCCTTATATTCTCGCTCAAGCATTATGTTCTCAAGTTCTTTGTCAGCAAAAGCCCGCCTTTTTCTCATTCTGTCACTAACGGGAGGCGGCAAGGACGAGTTCCCTCCAAGGTAAGGTTCTGCTGGAATGGGACGATAACCTTGGAGGGGGGAAAATAATTGTTTCAATAATTAAAAAGTGTAAAAAGTGCAAAATGATAAGAGTGCTAATGCAGTGTAAACAACACGGTCTCTCCCTGCCTGGTCACCGATGACCTTGAAGACAACGTTTTACAGTAGGGGTCTTCAAACTTAGCCTTTTATGACTTGTGGACTTCAACTCCCAGAATTCCTCAGCCAGGCCTGCTGGCTGAGGAATTCTGGGAGTTGAAGTCCACAAGTCATAAAAGGGCCAAGTTTGAAGACCCCTGTTTTACAGTATAGCAATCTGGTGCATACACACTGCTTTCTTATCCTCAACAGGTTAACTTCAGAGATTATGTAAACGTGAGAAACAAGAACCTGAATGATTTTCTCTCTTTATCCTGCCTCCCAGTTGACACCTAAAGCAAAACTTGTTAATCACCTGCCAAGATTTATGATCAATGTTTGCATCAGCCGTTTAGGCATCTATTTATAGATGTACAAGTTGTCCTTTTGATAAGATGTAGGAAAAAGTGCAAGGAACATAGTGCTTTTTACCTCCAACTACTAATTACTTTCAGTATATCCAAAGTCACACTGAACATAATAATTAGCTCAAAAATCCATTTTCACACACACACACACCCATTTTACATTAACATTTCTTTATTATGACACTTATAATTTTGAAAGATCTCTATACCTACAACTGGTGCATTCCTATTCTCTAAAGGTACACAGAGGTAAAGAAAAAAATCCAAGGAGTACTAGAAGAAAAGAGAAAGAAAGTTAAGACAAATCAGAAAAGGTAGCATGAAGCATAAGAATGTTTCTACTCCTACAAGGAAAATATCCTCTCAAGAATGTAAAAAATGAACCAAAAGAAAAAGAAGAAATATAAAGAAATCACTTGGTGTAGTTAAGATGACAGTCCTATTTCTTTTAACTGGAAAAAAAGCGTAAGTAAAGGGAATGGGTTTTACTCCCCAAAATTATGGTATTTACAGCTCTGACTTATATTTCACATGCTCCAAATAAATATATCAACCACAGCTACAAATTCAAAAACACATAGGATTCTTACTGCATACAGTATGAAAATGTTCTGAATTTCCAAGATATGTTGAAAACTCAAAAAAGCAACTAGTCTGAAGACTTTAAGAAGCTCATTCCTTACATATTTTGAATTTTATTCCTTGTGGTCAATACAGCACTAATACCCTCTCTTCCATAACATCACCAATGATCATTCTCTTGTAAGTTATCTTCAGTGTCAATTCATAAACCTAAAGATTGAATTGTCCTTCAAATCTGTCTGCATCTTAGTATTTTCTGGTGATTAGAAAAAAGCAAAGAATTTTTTTTAAAAAAATCATTTCATACCCATGTGGTACTATGTTACCAATACTGGGGGGAAAGTGTGAAGAAAAACTGGGAAGATTCCTATAGCATGCCCTACAACTCTCGATTAATTTCCACTAATCGTGAGATGTGCAACTCAAGTATTTATTTGCTTAGAAATAAGTACCGCTTGTCATCTTGACAAAGAATGAAAAACTTTCACAACAGGAAATCTATGAAATCTCAAAGATTTTGACTAGATCAGATATCTATTTGGGAAGAAGTCAAGGGCAAACAACTTCCGTATTATTGTTGAGAAAAATAAGGACAGATAAATGAACTCACCAGGAATCAAAGTCAACTCATGGGAAACTTTAATAAAGGAAATTGTAAGGTTCAGTTTACTACAACAGAACAGTTCAATAATGGACATTACTTCTCAGATATAGTATATTCCTTATTGAGTTCAGCAAGACATAATCCCAAATAAGATTATTTAGGATCGTTGCAGGGGAGAATTTCATGTTATACATAGATTTCCACAGGCCCATTAAAAATAATGGCTCAAAAACATGAATAATTTAATGGGATTTTCATCCCAATAAAACATTAGTATATGGTATAAAGCTACAGTGCAAGATGTCACTAACTTGAATAGAAATGGATTTTCTATTAGTAATTAGTAAATTACTAATTGTCAACACTACAGGAATTGAATCAGAGACTTTAGATTTATTAAAATAATATCAAATGCTAAAGATAATAACTAATAGGATTATTGTACTTAGGAAGTAAAAGAACTCCACTATTAATGCTTTCAAAAAGGTAATGCCATTCAATTTAAAATTAACTATTTTAATCTATAATTTTCCTAAGACACAAGCTTATATATACTTTTGTCACAGAAATATTAATTTAACTCCTCAAAATATCACATTTTTAAACAATTATTTGAATACAAGTTGAGGCAAAATGAAGAGAAAGTTCAATTTGCAGGAAATTATCTTATTGAAATCTGTTTGGAATTAAGGAGAAGTTCTTCACTGCAACAACTCTATACTTCATTTTCCTAAGTTAATCTGACTATTCCTTTTAAAAGATGGAAAGGTTATTTCCATATGATATTAGCTATTTTTAAAAATCTTCAAATAACAAGTATGTAGATTCTGTATTTCTTCTTTGCATAATCTAATCTAGCCCTTATCATAGTTGCCAGTAATTCAGTTACTGGCTATAACACTGTCATCAATTCATTTCCATGAAAGCCTGCTCCATTTTTTTCTGACAAAATTAAAGTGTACAAATCACAGTCTAATTAAGAGGTTTTTGTTCAAAGACCACTGAGATTTGTGGTGGATCAGGGTCCATGAATGTTTACAATTGTTTGACTAATTTTCTTAGGTTTTTTTATTACAAACTGAAAGGAGTAAAATGTTCATATATTAACAAATAAAACAAAAATAATTCCTAAGATATATAAAGACAGGCAACTTCAAAGTGCTAAAAATTGTTACCTTCTAAAATGCTTTTAGCCAGCAAACTAGGTGTCCGAACATGTCTCTGGTACACTGTTCTGCGCTCAAAATTAGCCTGTTTGCCTGTATGTCCCTTCTTATCCTAATAGAGAAACATGGAGGGGGGGGAGAGAGAAAAATCATAAATTATGTATATTCTATTTATTCCCAGCAGCACCAATTTCTGAGATTGCAATTTGGGGGGGGGGGAGGCAGTACTCTTCATACTCCTTGTATTAAGAGACTAGAAAGAGACTGGGGTTTCACAACATTTTTAAACCAATTTAGCAGCTGCATTCATACCTCTTCATAAGTTAGTGCCTTATATTTGTCTATTTGACTACAGTTCAATGCATTGTGCAAACTTAGAAAATGGGTTAATTAACCAGGTTAAACATCTTCTAATTTTAGTGAATTGCTTCTACATCAGATATCTTCCTGTGACTCTAAATACATCAGGAATTTTACTTCTAAACAATTGGCTCAAAGGTTTAAACAAAATGTATAGTTTTATCCTGTGCTCTCAATATAGGCAGTAGCCAATACCAACAGGAGGCAAATGCTTAATTCTTTCAATTAAATCAAATACATGAAATATCTTTAGCTTTGGCTAGAATATGCAAAATGCATTTTAATTAGGAATGATCACATAAGAAATTGCCAAAATGCATGCCATACTATGCTGTTGAAAAAGAAAAATGCATTTTCTAACATATTTGCTGCTACTTGTTTAAAAGAATGCATTTTCTAACATATTTGCTGCTACTTATTTAAAAGAATTCTTTTAACAAAAACTCTTGATCAAAATTAAAATTGACTTTATATCCGGTTGAAATCTATATGTGTTTTCTTTTTAAAACCTTAGCTTGTGATATCCTAGGAGTCTTAATCCTGAGGAAATAACAGAAAGAAAAGACTGTCTGGGGAAATGTCAAGGTGGGTATATTTGTTACAGTCTGGATTCAATTTGTTCCCATAGCGAATTGAAGACCTTATAATGAAATGCTTTCAGGAAGCCCTGAAAACAGGTAAATCAGAAGAGAGGTTGCAACTAAAGCTGAAAACCAATTCCATTTTCCACCCACACTTCCACAAAAATCCAAATTAAAGCACTTGGGTCCAAGCTAAATCAGTCTCACAAAAGCGTTAGGCCAGCTAACAGCATCGCGGCGCGGCACCTTGTAGCCAGTTTAAATCCAAGCAGTCTGTCAAGGCCTGCAAAGGATAAGGGTCCATCCAAATAAAATAGCTATTATTATTATTATTATTATTATTATTATTATTATTATTATTATTATTATTATTATTATTATTATTATTATTATTATTATTATTATTATTTCCTTTGGGAAGCAAAAAGGCGTCCCAGTTCCATAAAGCGGTTACTGAAAGCGCTCTGGTCCCAGAGGATTCCCCATCCCGACCGCACCGTCGGGGGGGGGGGAAGACCCGGGGGGGGTGGGTCGTTGGGGGACTCCTGCCCCTCCATCAAAAAGGAGGCCGCCCCCAGGGCCCATCTTTTCCTGGGAAGATCAGCTCCAGCGGCCTCAAATCCGGCCCAACGTCTCCGGGCAGCTGAGGATCCCCGGAACCAAAAACCGACGCGCCAAACCTCCGAGCCTTCAAGGCTGCCGCCCTTAGGGCCAGCGTAGCGTGCGCGCTCACCCTTTAAGGCAAGGCTCCGCCTCCCGAGCCGGGTCCTTTGTGCGGAGGGAAAACAAGGGCAGGAGAGGATGGGGACGACGGGGGAGCCTCCCCCGGAGGGCGGAGGGCGAAATCCGCCCGGGTCCCCCAAGAAGAGCCTCTCTCCCAGGGACGGGAGGCCGGGCCAGGCGGGCACTTACCTCGGTGGCCTGCTGCCTGCGAAGCGCCACCTGGGCGGCCATGACGCGCTGCCGCTCCACCACCAGGAGGCAGTTGGCACACTGGCAGTCCCGCCACCGGCAGAAGCGCTTGTGGCCTTTCAGGCAGGACACCACGCCGTGGTTGCGGCAGCGCGCGCACTTGGGTGTGCGGCTAAGCTTGCGGACCGGCTGCTCCCCGCCGCCTACGCCTCTTTCCTCCGCCGCCGGCGACGGCGAGACAAGCTGAGGCTGCGGCAGCCCAGGAAGCCGGAGAAGGTCGCCCTCGCCCGCTGCCCCGCCGCCGGCTTCGGCTTCGTCTTCTTCGCCCTCCTCGTCCTCGTCGTCCTGGTTGTCCTCTTCCTCCTCGTCGTCTCCGGCGGACTGTAGCGAGGGCGCGCGGGGCGCAGCCGGCGACGGCCGCTCGAGCTGATCCGGCTCTTCCAGGCTCTCCACGTCGATCTCCCAGGCGGCGGCGGCGGCGGCGGCGGCGGCGACGGGGCCCACCTGCTGCCCCTCAGCCATGGCGCGGCTCCCGCCTTCTCCTCCAGCTCGCTTCTTCCTGCCCGAGAGACAGAGAGGGAGAGAGAGGAAAGAGGCGCGGCGCCCTCGGATTAGAGCCGAGATCTGGCCTGGCTGCCCCCCTCCCGCTGCCAGACCGAGAGATTGACGAGGCTGCTTTGCCGAGACCCGTCTGGGATGCTGCTGAATAAGTATCCGCGGAGAGTTGGGGGTAACCCATGGGCAGGGGTCGGCAACCTTGGCTCTTTTATGACTCGCGGACTTCAACTCCCAGAATTCCCGAGCCAGCTGGCTCGGGAATTCTGGGAGTTGAAGTCCGCGAGTCATAAAAGAGCCAAGGTTGCCGACCCCTGCCCATGGCAGTTCTCGGGGACTTAACCCGGAGGAAGGGTCTCCTTCGGGGAGGGGGAGGGGAGAAAGGCGGGGAGACGGGAGGTTCTTCCGTGGCTCCCCTGCCCGGCGTGCACAAATTGTACCCACACCTCGAAGGTGGGTTTTCGATTTATTTTTTTTCGCGCAGCCGCCGGCCGTCCTTCCTTCCTTCCTTCCACCCACCCACCCACCCCAAGACCCGAACGCCTTTGGGGGGGGCTTCAAATAAAAATGCGACGCGCCTTCTCAACTCGCTTTCGCCCCAGAGAGAAAGGCGGGTGGTGTCTTGGGATTGGCGACACCTCCCATCCCAAATTAGGAGAGCGATGGGAATTGTAGACAGATAACATTCGGGAGATATTGCAGGGCTTGGATAAAAAGCTGGCAGATCTTTAGAAAGACGACGCTTCTGTCCTGCTCACCTCCACCCTTATTGCCCAAGAAGGTTTGGTGCGCCTTCAAGGAGTAAGGCCAGATAGAGGGAGGGGGTGTGTGTGTGTCACAATTGGGTTTACCTGGCATTTTGAAAAGAGGTACTCCCTTTTGTTTTTACGGCCATCTAATTCGCAGGGCACTCTGTTTATTAAATAGGGTTTAGCGAATCAACCATAACTCGCCGGGGCCACAAAGCTACTTAGAAACCTCATTATAGCTTAGATGTGGTACACGGCGCCCACCCACCATCCTCACTGCATTTTTTCCCTCCCTCTCTGAGGTAATAAAGAAGCTTCATAGAATGTGGGTCACCAAGGTATGTTCTGCTCTGCTATCAAAGAGGGAAGGGAAGGATGATGCACAATTTTAAGATAAGATCAGAGCAGTCTTTAGTGGAAAGTAGAAAGTCCCTCTCTATTAACCAGAAAAGATTGCAGTCAGATTCATGTCTCTGTGAATTCAGGAGAGTTTACAGCCTTACTGTCTCCCCCTTGTGAAAAAGGTCAGCATTGGTCTTAATTCACAGGTCATACACCTGTGCAGTGTGTATTTGCTTTTCCTTGACGTGTGAAGGCATCTATTGTGGTTTAATGTTATGCGGGAATATTCTAATCTGGGCAATATAAAGTAGCTTAATATGGATTATTGAATTAAACACAATGGCCAATTTCATGCAAGGCATTCATTCAACAGAAAGTAAAAGCAAACAAATAAAGATTTAGTAGGATGTGTGAATTGGTGTTCCTTTTTAACAACTGAGAGAGATCTATATCAACATGAAAGCAATATAAAATTGGTCTTCATTGCAGTTTTTTAGCACTTTTATTGGATGATACTATAAATAGCCACAGATTAAGAAATGTCCTAAACCCAACATGCAAGCAGCGGGTGTTTTGTGTGTGTGTGTGTGATCTGCATCTAGAAATTCAGAATCTAGCAAACCTGTGCCGTAAGGCTGGCTTTGGGAGACTTAACATTGTTTTAATTCGACTTACAGAGACCATTCTGACATACTAGGATCATCTTTCACATATTTTCCTTGTTTCCATTGGATCTCTCATATTAAAAAAATCATCTTTGGATATAATTTTCGTACTCCCTACACCAAGAGGAAGGTCTCTCTTTCCTTAAAAATGCACTTCAGAAAAATAACAAATACTAAATTGTCTGTTTAAAGCTCCAATCCTAGACATATCTTGGTTATCTAGAGATATACTTTTCTGGAAGTATAACCCTATGGCTGCTTATGGTTGAAGGTTTCCCTGCATACAAGTACAAATGAAGTAAACGAAACTAAATTTGATTAGGAACATGAGTAAATATCACAATAACTCTGGTTTGATGACTGGTCCTCACCACACACTAAGTGGTGCAAACAGGCTACATATTATGGCTTTGGGAAATCTGAGTCTAACTAATGCATCTATGATTTGTTGGTTGGTGAATAACTTTGGCATCTAACCTCATTCATTCCAGTGTATATCAGTATAGAAACATGAATTATAAAGGAGAATGGATTTAGCCAAAGACATAATTCATCTTTATTTCTTAGGTTACATATAAATGTAAACTATACCCTCAGAGCAAAACCACTTTAGCCAGAGGTTTATGTCAGGAGCCTAACTTTCATTGTTTTCTTTCAACCACTGAAAGTTGTGTTTTTTTGTTTGTGTGTTTTTTTGTGCCATGTTTGCAGTCTAAAGATTGACTGACACACACACACACACACACACACACACACACACACACACACCCTGCTTCTCTCTTCAAAAGAGTTCGCTTGGGTCACTGAATGCAGCACAAGGGGGGTGTCAGGGAAGTTCTGTGGATGTGGACAGACAAGTTGTTCGCATGGAAAATAGACACGTGTAACTAGAAAACACCTTTTGTGCCTTGCCGTTTGGGACCAGGTTTGACAGGAGTTGTAATCCAACCGGTCAAGCTGGCTGAATGCATGGCTTATCCTTGCCCAGCCTCATCTGCCTGTAAGAACCTTCCCCATTGCAAAACCGCTACACTTAACTGAGAGTAAGTGGCTTGCATTAAAAGTACTACCTTAATGCTAAAAGTAAAGTTAAAAAGTTCGACTCTGGGCAACCAAGTGCTGATCTTTTCCTTGGCGTTTCAATGCTGGCCCTAAATGCAAAGGTGTCCCAAAAGCGAGTAAAATTCATCGGCGTTCTTTCAGCCGACTCTGCCTTTCTTCCCGCCGCCTTCGCGGTACCTTAAGAGGCGCGACCCAGAAGAAGAGACCGCTAAGGTCTCCGCCTGCAAGGTGGCCACCCAAGGCAGCCCAAGTGAGGGGGGGGGGGGCTTCTCGGAGGGAAAAAGGGGGGCCCTGCTTCGCGCAACCCTCCCTCCCCCGGGCTCCCCAGCCCTAGCCGACCTCTGGAGACTTACCACAACCAAGCGTCCGAGGGGGCTGCAGAGGCGCTCAATAACGGCATGCGGTCCCGGCGAAGGCGGAGACGGCTACGGGCGAAGTCGCTTCAGCCCGCCCAAAGCCTGGCCACGTCTCCAGCCACCCCTGAGCCCTGGATCGGGGCGATTCCTCTCGAGGAGACCCACCGAAGCGGCTCCAACCCCCGCAGACGCGTAGAGGAAGCAAAGCTCAGCAGCAGCAGCAGCAGCCACACCGCCTGCCTGTTTCTTAGACTCCGGACGTCCCTCCCTATATGATCGGTCCCAGGACGCGGACACCCGCCCGACCGACCCACCAATTGGTGAGTGGTCGGGCCCAAGGCTCGCCGATTGGCTGCGAGGGAATTCCAGTTGCCCCACCTCTTCGACGCTCCGCCCCTTCGGAGGTTCTTGCCAGCTTCTCGGCAGCTGTTTGTTATTTTTATTTTTTTTCCTTTTCCCTCCGCTTGGCGGGATCACCTTTTATTTACCAGCCTCGGCAGCAAAATGAGTTATGTGTAAAAGGCTCTGTTGGTAACCCAAGACTGAAAAAGAAAGTCGCCAACAGCTACGAAAGCAGAGCTGCGAGTATAAATAAAGTTGCGGAGGCAAGCGTGCTCCTTGGAAGTCAAAAAAAGGGGGAAAAAAGAGCAGAATGCATCTTCCCTAACCATAAATCCTCCAGAGCGGGTCTAAATTCTCGGGCTCTGATATCGCCGAAGGCCCCAAAGAGGATTCTTTAACCTTTCCGATTATTCTGCAATTATAAAATTCAGAAATAATAAGATTACGTTCAATATCTTATTGCAACAAATCCATTTCTTTTCCTTTTGTAAGAAAGATGTTCTCAGATATACTTAAATCTCACTAAACCTAATTCTTATTAAATTATCCTTACTTTCCATCGCGCTTAAATTATTAGCCGCAACTGAAATACCCTTCAATTAGGTGAAATTTAAGGGCAAATAACAGAAATTGCACTTCCGCTAAAACTCGCTCATACAAGTGGTATGGAAAAAACGACTGTGTTAAACGGATCTTAATCCCAGGTGAATCCACTCATTCTGAATGCCACCCAAGATTTACTGTGACTGCCAGTAAGAATTTATGAAAGAAAATGGCCTGCTGTGTCCCTTTTCACTTTTCTTGTTACTTTAAGGATTTTTAATTAATATTTCGTTTAGCAAACAAGAGACCGATTTCAAGTGTGTTAAATTTCCGTCTATCAGTTCGTCTTCATAGAAAAGAGGAGACTTCGGAAGAGAACCGCCTCATTCTGGCTGCTTGGTGAGTCGTAGGTAAAGGAGGAATTGCGTTAATCGAGTCATTTAGATGAAATCAACCTTGCCGAGAGTTGTATGAACAAATTATACATAAAATAGTCTTATGACAAAATAAAATTGTGTTTTCTATCAGCAAAATTATAGCCTTTTTTCCAGACAGTTTTATTCCCACAACACATGATTTGTTTATATTCCTTTATGCATTTATATCTATTTTTCTAGGGTCATATATACATGCAAACAAACGCCGGGAAAAACTTCGCCTAAACTCAGCTACTCGATATAATCTTTCTAGTTTATGGAACAAACATTTTCCGATCGGTATGTTAACTGCTCAGTTGACCCTCTGGATAGGCTCGTGCGTTGAGATCTTTTAATATACCTTTTTCTGTTAACAGTGTCAACAGGAGGCAAGGTTCGTTTTTCCCGGTATAAACCACGCGTGTATATGTTTTTTTTGCTACGATCTGCCCTAGGCGACTATGCAAGACTCGGGCTAGTGAAAACCCGGTTGTTTTTTTTGAAAAACTGGACAAGGACCACACAAATGTTCCTTTCGGGTCGCTGGTCGGTTTAATTGAAAAGTTGATGGTGCTGAGCTTCCTTGCTTCCTTTATCAATTTCCCCCCATTTGGGACCTTCCAAGATGTTGGATTGCAATTCTCAGTGACTGGGACTGCTGATCAAAGCATCTGGAGGGCCTCGGATCGGAGAAGGCTGAAAGGAACCGACCCAGAATTACCTAGAAAAGCTAGCAAGGGAAAGTTCACCGGATGGTTACAGTAACCATGAGTGGAAGGTCCCAGAGGAATTCCTACAGAGAGGCGGAACTAAGACCGCTGTGGATCGAGGCAGGTGTCTCCACCAACCACAGAGCGCGCGGTAGCCCTTCGCTGACGTCAGCGCAGGCAAGCCGATGACGTCACAATGCTCCTCTCCTTCGGAAAAAGACCGTCGCCTCCAGCTTTTTGCCCTTGTCTTCTTGCATCGATTTCGCTGGACCGGGCGCGCCTAATCCTGGACACAGAGAAAAACCCCATCACCGCCTCCTCCTTGTTGTAACTCATAATTCTCCCGTTAGATTCTTCCAGACTCTGGAATCCAGAGGGAGGGAGCCTTGTCCTCCGTTACGCATCAAGAGCTTCGACGGTCAGCATCTTCGATTTGAGCGGGGGCTTCCGTCCAAGGATAGGCGTCTCGGCGGTGTGTCTTCCGCGGATTCAGGTTGCACTAACCCACTAAAAACTGTGCCAAGAATGGGGTCCTCCTTCCCTTTCTCCCCTCTCCCCCACCCCACCCCACACTGCTCGGTGTCTGCCCTTCTGTTGCTAAAGCACCTGTAGAGAAAGATGCAAAAGGTCGAGGCCGGGCCAGGGTGTCTCTCTCTTCTCCCCCCCCCCCTTCCCACCCTCCCTCCGCGCTCCTTTCTCCTTCCCAATCCTCTCCGTCTCTTCTTCCAGCCGCCGCCTCCCGCCACCGCCCGTTTTGTAAATGATTGAAGGAGATGAAGAGGGGCGGAGGGGAAATCTGTGTGTAACCCAAAACGAAGTGGCAAGACAGACGTAGCGGACGAAAGACGAAAATGAGGGTTGTTCCATAAATACAAAACAAACACAGTAAAAAAGACAGCGGTCCCCGGCCTGGATTGACTTTAAATAATGATTATCCCGAGGGAAAACAGGCGTTTTGTGTACTATAAACGCCTCGCCCAGCGGCTTCCATCCGCCGAGGCCAGCCCGGCAAGAGAAGCCGGTCTCCGAAAGGCTCCCTCTGCTTTTCAGATCCAGCCCAAACAAAAAAGCTTCCTGCCTGGGATGTCTGCGCGGAGAGGGGGGGCTGTGTGTCAAAAAAGTCAAGATGGCGGCCAAGACGGCGCTTCGAATCCCTTCCCGCTTTTTTAAAAGGGACGGAGCTTCGGTGGCCCGGCTGGGGAGGCCCCCTTGCCTTTTTTTTTTTTTGAACCGCCGACCCTCTTGCTCGTGGTTTTCCCACGCGGCCGCTTCTCCACGCGACGAAGTGGGACAGGGGATCCTTGAAACCACGCCGGAGAGCCGGAGACCAGACGCGGACGCAGCCGGCTCGCCGTTGGCAGAGCCGCGGGCTCGGAGCGATGCTGGGCGTGAAGGCCCCACGGATCTCGGCGAAAGCCCAGGACGAGGCTTCGGGAACCGCCGGTCCGTTCTCGTCCAGGCGCAGGAAGAGGCTATTCGGGGGCCTGGCTTGCCCTCGGCAAGGCTGACGTTTGAAGCAGCGCTTCAATCCCGCCTCGGTCACAGTCGACCCCTTTGGGATCCAGTTCGGTTTGGGATCCAGTTCCTTGGATCTGAAACTGCTTTAAGCCTGGGTGAGTCCCAGCCACCGGAACGGATCCCGGTCTTAACTTCCGCCCGATGTTCTTCGAATACCGTAGAGGACGCCTCTAAGACAAACGCGCCGCGCTGTGAAATAGCGTGTCAAAGCGCCGTTTGTGTTCAAGCTGACACGGAAACGGAGGACTTGAGACCATACATACAGGCAACATCACCCCGGCTTTCTATCAGGATGCCCGTCGCTCGAGCCATTAAGCGTCTACACACACACACACACAGCGCCCCGCCGTCCCTTAAGTTGCTTTCGAGTAGTGTATTTCTAAGTGTAATAAAAATTCTTCTCCTGGACCGGTACCACTTCGAATATTGCGAGGTGGGGCAGATTTTCACGGGGAAAGCTAAAGCAAGATGTCCCTGCCGGTGGAATATCAGCCTTAGCCCACTTGGTCTACAGCTGCCCAGATGTTATAGGATCAAGTCATTAGTGGAATTTCCCTGGGACGGATTAAACACAAGACCATAAATTACACCAGGAGTACACATATGGGGTGCAGGTTTGATCAGTGAACGAAGGACCAAATGTCATTTAAATGTACAGAAACACAAAGCTACTGCCCAAAGTTGGGGAAATGCTGTTTTGAATGGCAAACAAACTTTTAAAGCAGAAATTGAAGGAGGAAGAAGGGAGCTGGATCAATGTTAATGTTATTGTTCATATCTATCAAGGAACCACGTGGCCACTGACACTGATAAAGTTTTAAAAGCTATTCTGCATATGAACAAGCAATTTAAAAGGGGCGCCAGCAATATTGTACTGACATCAAAAAGAAACTTGACTGGAAATGAAAGATTGGTAATCTCTGAAAGAAACAGCCCTTTTATTCATCGTGTAAAAGAGGAGAATGGAGGGGCAGTATGCAATTGCAGAATACTACAACAATTAAGATTTACATTTTCTCAGTGTGTTCTGGGTGTTCCCCCCCCAGACAATTCTCTCAAATGACATTGTACAACATGCAGAGAGGGCAATAAATATTGAACAAGAGCTGTATAAAATTTAATACGGAGACTGATCTTTAAAAAGTATGTCACTACGTTCCGTGTCTATACCCAAAACAGTTCAAGGTCCTACTAGCAAGATTTCATAAGAGCTGCTCTATGCCCAAAAGGATATATCACACTTTCCCAGAACTATAAAGTTACATAGTTTATATAATTATATGATAATATAAATCAATGAATTATCAGGTCCTCCATTATAGTAAATGTGTGGGTTATTTGGTTATAAAGCACATCAAGGAACAGGAAAGCACTTTATGATCGGTCAGAAATGTACTGGTTGGTCTATCTCATTTCCTTGGAATTGGGCATTTTTAAAGACTTGGCATTGCTTATGCATGCAAATGAAATATATGTTTGCACGTCTGGTGTTCCGGGTAAGAGTAAGAAAAGTAGCACAAAGATACTTCTTGTCTTTTTTTTTTCACCGATGTTAACATTAGCTCAATCCTTCCATTACATAAGTTATGTTCGTAGTTAATCGTTTTCTGTACAATATGTTTATGGTTCTTTTGTCAGAGCAGACCCAGCAGCAGATTGCAGCTGGAAAGGTGACCCTGGTTCCTGCCCCCAAATAAACTCGGCCACCAATCAGAGGACGCAAAACGGAGGGTTTCCTCCAAGCTGCTGCCAGCCTTGGTTGCTTCTATCTTTCTACTTGGTCCATTTCAGGGGAAACCCAAAGGTGCTTTTTCCAGAGGCAACTGGGCTTTCTTGTTTTTGAAGGCGTTTCGCTTCTCATCCAAGAAGCTTCTTCAGCTCTGAAGAAGCTTCTTGGATGAGAAGCCAAACGTCTCAAAGAAAAACAGAGGAAGTCCAGTTGCCACTTGAAAAAGCACCTTTGGGACACCCAGGACCTGGATGAGTGAGAATCTCCATAGACATTTCAGGGGAAAACAATGAACTCCAAAGAGATTCAGTGCGTGTTGAGTACACCTTTTGGGGGGCCACTAAATCAAAGGTTGGCCATCGTTCAGTGAAATTCCTATCATGCATAATTAGCTTTCTACCATTCAGATATCTCTCTCCCTCTCAGCTCTGTGTCTATATGCTTGTGTGTGTGTGTGTGTGCGCACGCGCGCAGACACACACACACACAAACACACAAACACTGATCAGTAGGGGAGACTATTGATTGGAAGCTAGTATATTTTGCTGGGCTGAATCCAAATGATCACTAGATGATCAGTAAAGAGACAGAGAAAATTTTTACGCTAGCAGTTGTCCAGATTTTCCACACTGATAGAGCACTCCTATCACCTCCTGCTTCTTTGCATGATCCAGTACTCTAGTTTTGCCTCCTTCCAATCAGCTGTAAGCGTTTGTCAGAATGACAATACCATCTCCCCAAGATGTGCATTGTGATATCATAATATAAGCTTAAACCTTTTGCAGTAACACCAAGATATTGCACACTTGTTCCCCCTTGTCTCCCCCCCATGCACACACGCACGCACACGCACACACACAAACACACACCTATGTTATAATCCCTGGTTGGGAGAGAAATCCCCAGTCAGTGTAGAAACTCTGTACATCCCAAATAAGCAACTTAATGGCTTATTCTCAGAGTGAGCTTCCTGTTGCAGCCCTGATTGTGTCCCTGCTCTGAGACTGACTGTGTCCAAGTTAGGAGACCACTTGGAATAGCTGCAAAAGCACAGATGTGGGTAGAGTTGTCTTCCCTGCAGAAAGATTATTCATGTTCTTTTGGACTAGGAAATAAAAAGGACAGGAAAGCCTGGAGGAACATTGTCCATAGGGTCGCGATGGGTCGGACACGACTTCGCAACTAACAACAACATTTTAACCTTCAAGCTTCAAAAGTTTTGGAAGATCAATTGACACCACCACCACCCCCAATGGTAGCTTCTGGATAATTTTGATTAGATCAGCAAAGATTCCTGAGTTCCAGTTATTTAACAAACAACATGACTTTCCCCTGCCCTATATTATTCAACTCAAATGAAGAAAGCCAGACACAGGTTTGGGCATTAGAAGAATTGTGAGCTCATTTATTTCTCATTTATTAAGTATTTGTGCAAGATAAATCCCTGAATTCAGATGCTTTTATTCTTCTATATGCATCTTGGCATCAGGCTCCTCCAGTTGATGAATTAGGGGAAATTCATAATCTCTCTTCACACAACTTGAAGTCAACCCATCAGACCTAAAAATTGCCTCTTCCCCCCCCCCCCCCGCCCCGCTCCTCCACCACAAAGAATAGCCCTTCGGATCAAAGGAGTGTGATGTGTCCTTTGTGACCCTACAGAGCCCCTGAATGTTTGGATGAGCAAAGGGGCTGGCTCTTTCCAAGCTGTCTAATATTAGTCACCCTCGCACAGACTACCGTTTGACTCCGAAGCATGACTAAAAAGCTCTGATGAGTCCTCCAAGGTCCCTTTCCATACACTGGCACCGCTGGCTCTTTGCTCCAGAGTTTGCCCTCTTAAAAAGGTCAAGGGAACTGTTAGTTTAGGAAACACAGGAGCCCCTTTGCCTTGTAAACGGACACCAAATTAAAAAGAACTCACCCAGAACCTATTACAAGGCCCTTGCCTCACTTGAAGTTTCAAACAGCTCCAGAATGCCCTGGCAACTTCGCTCTGTCCCCTTGATCTCCTTGATTTGTCCCCAGGCCAGAATTCCACTTTGCAGGATGCCATGGCTAAGGACTGGAATTCTTCAGACGTCTTTTTAAAATACCCTTTTTACAGTAACAGCCCAACACCAATTCCTCTTGCTGGTTCATTTTTCATGTTTTCATGTTTTCTTCTTCTTCTTCTTCTTCTTCTTCTTCTTCTTCTTCTTCTTCTTCTTCTTCTTCTTCTTCTTCTTCTTCTTCTTCTTCTTCTTCTTCTCCTCCTTCTCCTTCTTCTTCTCCTCCTCCTCCTCTTCCTCCTCTTCTTCTTTCTTCTTTCTTCTTTCTTCTTTCTCCTCCTCCTCCTCTTCCTCCTCCTCCTCCTTCGCCTTCCCCCTTTCCTTCTTTTATTCTTTCTTCTTTTTCTTCTTCCTCCTTCCTCCTCCTCATTTTCTTCTTTTATACCAAGTCCTTAGACGGTGTCCTCATTTATAGCGTTCCACGATATAACCAGACCCCAGCAACCCCAATCTCTAGTTTGAAAGATTCTGTCTTCATTTCATCCCTAGCCTATGACTGATGCAGTCTAAAGATGCAGGCTAGAAACACCAGGAACCTGGGAGTTCTAGTCCTGCTTTAGGTGTGAAAGTGGCTGGGTGACTCTCTCTCTCTCTCTCAGCCTAACCCATTTCACAATGTGGCTGTTGTGGGGAAAATAGGAGGAGGAAGGAGGATTAGGTATGTTCTCTGCCTTGACATACAGTATTTATAAAAAATAATAAAGGGGAGATATAAATAAATAAAAAGTTGCCACTACACAACCAGTATAAAAATAGTATTATCTCCCCTTAAACCAACATTATCTCACTGAAGATTATATACCTTTATAAGTCTTGGCCTATCCCACTTCTGAATTAAGGCACTCCTGTTTATCCTTAAGCTGACAGAAAATACGCAGCATGAAACTTGCTACCCCCGTTTCTGATCTCTACCCTGTTTCTATTGCTTCTATTCTAATTCACTGCTGAACGATGGTGTCCTCATCTTGCAGGGTGTGTTAAGCAAAGAGATTAATAGATTCTTTTTTTTTTATTGAAAAGTTTTAACATACAATTTTTCTTTAAAACCCCCCCTCCCCCTCCCTTCACCCTCCCCCCCTACCTCTCCCCCCTCCCCCCCTCCCCCCCCCCGACTTCCCAGAGCTAAATACAAGGTATATATAAAAAAACCCAATCATAAACAATCATATACTAACAACTATAAGCTCTAAAATCCATCACTCTCTAGCTTATATAGGATAAAACAAACCTTAGTAATATTAAATATATATATAAAAAAAAAACTAAAAGAAAAAAAAAGAAGAAAAAAGAAAGAAGACTTATTCAAATGCTACATAAAACTTCTTAACCCTATACTTATTCTGGATAAACTCAATCCATTTTCTCCATTCCATAATATAGCGTTCTTGCGAGTGATCTTTCAAATAGGCCGAAATCTTCGCCATCTCTGCCAGGTCGGAAACCTTTAAAGTCCACTCTTCTATAGACGGCAATTCCTCTTTCTTCCAATACTGACCTATCAAGAGTCTTGCTGCCGTAATTAAATTCAACATCAACTTAGTGTCCACAACTGTAGCATCTGTAATTATTCCCAACAAAAAAAGTTGCGGACAAAACTTTATCTTTTGCTTGAAGATCTTCTGCATATTCCACCAAACTTTTATCCAAAAGGCCTTAACCTTTTTACATGTCCACCATATATGAAAATATGTTGCATCTTCATCACCGCACCTCCAACATTTAGGCTGATAATACGGATACATACTTGCGAGCTTTTTGGGATCTAAATGCCATCTATAAAACATTTTGTAAAAGTTTTCTCTTAAATTTTGAGCTTGTGTAAATTTTACGTTCCTCACCCAAATCTTCTCCCACGTGTCCATTGTAATAACTTCCTGGATGTTTTGGGCCCATTTTATCATACAATCCTTAACAAGTTCTGTTTCTGAATCAATCTCTATCAATGCAAGATATATCCGTTTAATATGTGCCGGTCCCTGATTTCTAATTTGCTTTATCAAATTTTCATCAGTCATTGTAAAACCATTTTTCTGATCTTCTTTCCACCTGGCCCGTAACTGAGTATATTGGAACCAGTTTTGAACAACCTTCTCTTCTCGCAAGAGACTATATGATTTCAAACACCATACATTTCTTTCCAAACTTAGGATCTCCTTGTACGTAGTCACATCATGTTTGAAACCAGCATGTAGATTAATAGATTCTTAAAGCTTTATTTCCTTTTCCCTCTCCACATGTCTGCAGTTGATGGGAAAATTGTAAGTGATTACTTCAGTGATGCTGGAATAATGGGGAGAGGTTTTCCCAGTCTGTGTTTTTCTCTTGATAAATACCTATGTACCGTATCTTTAATTCTTGAGAGTAGAACAAAAAAGAAAAGCCAGTGGGCAGAAGCTTTACAGAAGGAGATCCAAATTTGAAATAAGGTGGAATCTCTTGATTCTGAACAGCCTGTATCCTGGAGTCTGGGGTGTTCCATTACTGGAGGTTTTCAAACAAAGATTGGATAGCCGTTCGTCTGGAGTAGTATGAGAATTCCTACTCTGGGCAGGAAGTTGGATTAGAAGACCACCAAGGTCCCTTTCAACAATGATTCTGTGAAATAAAGGACAACTATCTCTGAAGGCTGGCTTAATTGGGTTTTCCGGCACATTGTAGAGGTTTGGAACAAATTATCATTGTGGTCCTTTCCAGCCATTCAAATCTATGGATTTTTTTTATTTATTTATTTAATTTATAAGCTGCTCATCTCATCATCAAGCAACTGTAGGTGCCTTACCACAAAGCTATTCTGTGGATCTATGTCAAACATTCAGAAGTGAACTGGATCACAAGGGGAATTGCATTACATATCCATCCACAAAGTTGCATATGTGTTGAAAAGAATGCAGACTTCCCTTATGTCAAAGGTTGGGAGCACGGTAAAGAAGGAAAGCATGATTCTGTCATTGGGCAGGTGTGCAGATCCACTTTTTTTGCAAGCAGTAGAAGTCCTGTGGTTGAGCTTCCTACATTTTTTCCCCAAGTTTAAACGTTTGACTGGAGGATCAGGCAGAAGGTACCCAAGGTCAACTAAATAACTGCGGTCACACATTCTGTTACCCTGTTTTTAAAAAGTCATGATTCTTGAGCAAGCCATAATTGTCTGGGTTCACACATTATGCTACAATCCCACAACCACAAACCCCACAGTCTCTATGAATCTACCCAGGATGTTGGTATTGTGGAATGTTGAAGATAAGGATAAGGGGGGGACATGGCCATCAGGCCCACCAGTTTCCATCCAGTGTTCCTTGTCTGGCCTTCAGGTGCTTTGGAAAATAGGTTGATCCCCTCCTCTCAAATACTGGAGCACTGCTATCATGTCCCCCCTGGTTCTTCTCTTCACCAGACTAACCATGCCCAGTTCCTGTAACCATTCTTCATATTTTTAGCCCCCAGTCCCCTAATCAACTTTGTTTGCTCTTCTCTGCACTTTTTCTAGAGTCTCAGCATCTTTTTTATACTGTGGAGAGCAAAACTGGTTGCAGTATTCTAGGTGTGGTCTTACTAAGGCTTTATACAGTGGTATTAGTACCTCACGTGATCTTGATTGAATCCCTCTGTTAATGCAATTTAGGATTGCATTGGCTTTTTTGGATGCCGCCGCACACTGATGACTCATATTTCATTGATTGTCCACTAAGACGCCCAAGATCCCTCCCAAAGTTACTGCTGCAGTATTAAGCCTGGCTTCACCCAATCTATATGTGTCCTTTTGGTTTTTCTTGCCGTTTGGACTTGTCCCAGTTCTTTCTTTCCTAGCCTCAAGAAGACAAATGACGGTCCAATCTGGCTAGAAGCAGGCTGGGAGGTTAGTGGTGAAACAAGAGCATCCAGCTCTCTCTTTCCTCTCTGCCACCGTGTTTGGGAAAGGGACCAGCCGAGAACTTCGTCAAAGATAAAAGAGCCGGCTGCTTTTTCAAGGGTCCAGTGGGAAAATTCCACTTTGAAAACTTTGACCCATGTCAAGAGAGCCAGCCTGTAAAGAGTGGCACCGAGCTGACCTGCTCCACATTGATTTAACATGTGGCAATTTTGGCAGCAGTGCAGGTGCAAGGAGGTCTGTCCCGCTTGCATTTGCCTTCCCACCAGATTCTCTTCCCCAGGAAATTTATTAGCAAGGTTAACTAAACGGCAACCCCGGGTGAAATTGCCAGAGGAAGAATGCTTTGATCTCATCCACTTTTCTCACTGTGGGAGGAAGACTGCCTTGCCGATCGCCAGCGTTTCCATCACCCCTTGTTATGGCAGAAGGGTTACTACTTAATCCAAAGCAAAGCTTTCCAAATCCTTGGCCCAGAGAGGGGTGGGGTTGCGTTTCTTGAATTTTTTCCTTAGGGATTTCTTGAGGAAATGCCGTTTCCCATGGCTGTCCTCTCCAACACAGCCAAGCAGGAGCTTCAAACAGATCTTATAAATAGGAAGGCATTGGAAGCACCTGGGACATCAACCTGTTAAGAGGAGGCAGGTAC
Organism: Vipera berus; assembly: GCF_964194415.1. Lineage (NCBI taxonomy): Eukaryota > Metazoa > Chordata > Lepidosauria > Squamata > Viperidae > Vipera > Vipera berus. The sequence goes on along the minus strand of NC_138203.1, from coordinate 72,193,091 downwards.
TCAAAGCATCCAAGGGGAGAACAAAAAAGCGAGGAATGGGCCTGCATCTGCATAATAGAAGCCTTGCCCCATTTTTACATATCTCACATGGGTGCCATTTTTAATTCCCCTCAGGCAGTTTCATAAAAACACAGGTGAATATCTGCCTGCTGTGTGTATGCTGGGCTCCCAAAACTGTTGCTGCTTTCTATAGCCTGTTTTTTTATTGGTTGGCTTTTTTCCCATCTTATTAAAAAGATTATCACAGTCAATGCTAGGCATGTATTTGGTTAGATCAGGGGTAGGCAACCTCGGCTCTTTTATGACTCATGGGCTTCAACTCCCAGAATTCCTGAATTCAGGAATTCTGGGAGTTGAAGCCCATGAGTCATAAAAGAGCCGAGGTTGCCTACCCCTGGGTTAGATCCTTGTTTTATTGTATTTAATTATTCTATCTGAAGAAAATTGCTGCTTATTCCCAGCATGACTGGATAAGTACAGGACTCACCCCATAAAATCATTAAGTTAATGGTCTAAAATTATCTAGATATACTGGATTTCAGTCAGTATATGCATCTCTCTTGCTTTCTCCATCTCTTTCTTTCTCATACATCAGGGGTCTTCAAACTTGGCCCTTTTATGACTTGTGGACTTCAACTCCCAGAATTCCTCAGCCAGGCCCTCTGGCTGACGAATTCTGGGAGTTGAAGTCCACAAGTCATAAAAGGGCCAAGTTTGAAGACCCCTGTCATACACCATGCTATCTCTTATTCAAAGAGACTAATAGGTATTCTAGCCCACAACGTCTTAATGTCAAGGGCTGGTCAAGCGACATAATATTGAACCAGATCCATTTAGTTCAACAACCTGTTTTCAAGAGGAAATTCCTATAAGCTGTGTCGATTCTTAAGCTCTTTGAGATTTAGAGATGTATGTCCATCTGTCCATGGATAATACATCTGTCTTCCATAAATTTATTCTCCTTTGGAAAAAAACACTTAAATTAGTATCTATCACCACATCTTGGAATGCATTTCATAAATGACCATCTTCTTTTCTTCTTGAGGTCTGCATGGATAACCTGCTGTGTTCTGAATTCCAACCAAGAGTCAAAGTAGACTGGCTTTCGGATGTGACTCTTACCATGTTGACCTTGTTGAAACAAAACAAAGCAAAAAACATTTTCTTCCAGGAATTGTCCTTCCTTAACTTGTACAAGGATTCTCCCCATTGGCTTCATAAAGCAGAATCAAGAGGGACCAGAAACAGCACACATGTGCAAATGTGTGAAATAGGGGCCCAAGTATGTATGGGCTATGGTCCCACCCTTGCAACGTCTGAAATTGTAATTTGCCCATCCATGTTTTTAATGTTGCTCTACATTTACAAAATAAAATAATAATAATAATAATAATAATAATAATAATAATAATAATAATAATAATAATAATAATAATAATAATAATAATAATAATAATATCCCTGAATGCAGAAAAGCACCTCATCAGGGATTGTAATTCTAGTCCAATCTTTTCTCCGACCTCTTCATATATATGATCAGAGAGCTTTAGATCAGGGGTCTTCAAACTTGGCCCTTTTATGACTTGTGGACTTTAACTCCCAGAATTCCTCAGCCAGTGTGCCTGGCTGAGGAATTCTGGGAGTTGAAGTCCACAAGTCATAAAAGGGCCAAGTTTGAAGACCCCTGCTCTAGATATATTACCATGTCACATGCAGCCCCTTTTACCTACCCAGCAAACCAAAAGTCTAGCAAGACTGCAATGCTTGTTTGTTCTTCATGTATTCATTCCATTTGACACAATTGCATGGTCAGCAACAAAACTGAGGTTTTAATGCTCATATATAGCACCCTCAAACATCCCTTGCCGATCGCTTGTTCGGAGCCTGCCAGTTTTTGCCACAAAACTCAGACATTTGAGTAGTAACAAAGTGGCATGCTAAGTTGGCAATAAATGTAGTTCCTTTAATCTCCACAAGATCTTTTAAGGAGTTTGGCAGCTCCCTGGTGCAATAAATTTCAGCCAACCATTAACTCAAAGCTTTTTAAAGCTACCCTAATGAGTAGCCATGGGCAAAATCTGTTGAGTTTGCTCTATGTGTTGCCTAAAGAAGGTGGGATGGATGAGATGAATCTGGCAAAGTCTTTGATTAGAGTAGAGTAGAGTAGAGTAGAGTAGAGTAGAGTAGAGTAGAGTAGAGTAGAGTAGAGTAGAGTAATAATAGAATAGAATAGAATAGAATAGAATAGAATAGAATAGAATAGAATAGAATAGAATAGAATAGAATAGAATAGAATAGAATAGAATAGAATAGAATAGAATAGTTGGAAGAGACCTTGGAGGTCTTCTAGTTCAACCCCTTACTTGTCATTTCAAACAAATGGTTGTCCAATCTCTTCTTAGAAGCTTCCAGTGTTGCAGCATTTACAACTTCTGAAGGCAAGTTGTTCCACTAATTGTTCCAGCTGCCAGGAAATTTCTCCTTAGTTCTAGGTTGCTTCTCTCCTTGATTAGTTTCCATCCATTGCTTCTCGTCCTGCCTTCAGGTGCTTTGGGGAATAGCTTGATTCTCTCTTCTTTGTGGCAACCCCTGAGATATTGGAACACTGCTATCATATTTAAGGTGAGATGTTTAAGGCATCAATAAAGTGAACAAGAAGTGTGCAATATTGTTCATGAAAATATCTGCAAACTGGCTGGTGGATCCTCTGCACCCCAAATCATAACGTTCAGCTTCTTAGGCTCTTGACTTTGACTTTTTTAACTATATACTGATGTAATTATTTTTCTATGTACTAACTACACACACTAGATGGAGCTGCTGTTAAAGTTGACAGCATGACAGGTGTGAAGGTGAAGTACCTTATGCTGCTGCACTAAATGGTTTAGTGTGGTGTAAGTGTTAGATGATCTGAAGGATTGTTTTCACCCATATATATCTGCCAGTTTTAAGATGATCACAGAGATACTGCTCATAAATTTGTTATTCAGATCAAATTTCACTGAGGACTATCATTTTATTAAAATAATTTGAACTTTTTTTAAATAAAAATAATTTATCTCAGTTTTAATGGTAACATGGCTTCAACTGGTCTGATTTGAAACTGTATCATTGTATTGTCTTTAATGGATTGAGCAATTTTAAATATTTCTATAATACAGGTAGCCCTCGTTCACCGACTGCCTTGTTTAGCAACAGTTATGCCAGTGTAAAGAAAGAGCTTTGCAACTAGTTGTCATATTGACAGCTGCCACAGCATCCTATCATCATGTGATCACCACTTGGTCACTTTGCAATCCGCGCCCATTTACAATCATCGCAGTGCCCCATGATCACATGATCACAATTTATGTGCTTCATAGCAAGCTTCCCAATAAGAAGAGTCAATGGAGAATGCAGAAGTAACATCACAAATCATGATCGTCTGATATTTATTTATTATTAAATTTATTTATTAAAATGATTGGCTGCCCCACCAAATCACAGGGTAACTCATTTAATGACCACAGTGTTTCACTTAACATTCAACTGGGAAGCCATGTTGTAAGTCCATCATGATCTCATGATTTTCTGCTTAGCAATCGCAGCATTTTGCAATAGAGTTGTGGGTCCCAGTTGTTTTCGGTAAGCAAGGGCTGTATGAATTATAAGCTGTTAGGGAGAAAACACATGATTGAAAGGAGGCCATTAATTCCAAAGAAAAGCATGCAAAATCAATGTTGCAAAAATTATATGTGGATCTGATCTTGATTTTAGTCTTTTTCTATGGTGGGGATATGCTACCATTGGTATATGGCTGACTGTGGCAAATGATTGGATGATGTAAAAATCTCACTTCCATCCAGACTTTATTCTAAGAAGCAGCTGAATGAAAATAAAGGCAATCCAATATTTGATTTTAAATGCCTTGGAAGCAAAAATAGTACTGATATTACTTCTTGATATTACTAGCCATAATATATCATAACAACAATAGAAGAGTTTACTGCAGTATAATGCAATGTGTGCCACTAGCATGCCCCCGCCCCCAAAAGAGAGAAAATGAATAGGAGCAGTTCTAAGGGTCTGCAGCTGTTAGTACTTGGATTTTGAAGTTGGCAGGGGATTCTGGGAGTTTAAAGTCCACACCAGAAGCTAATTTTGAGAAATACCGCTGCGTGCTGTGAAGACCTAGGAACCAATCTCTCCAAAAGAGTGGCCACGTCCCATTGATTTATATTATACAACCAGGTAAGTTGATCACAAAACTAGAGACAAATTAAATGTTAAAGAATGCTGGCTGGGGAATTCTGGGAGTTGAAGTCCATGCATCTTAAAGTTGCTAAGACTGAGAAACATTGCTGCAGGTTTTCTGGGCAAAGAGCCTGTCAAGGACATAATCAAAACGACATTGCTGGCAGCCTTTGACTAGAGATGAGCAAAAAAGTAATAGCCCGTATTTTCACCTCTTTTTGTGTGTTCCTCCTCTCCAGGGTAAACATGAGGCAATGCTCTTCATGTGTCTTCCTTCCTGCAAGGGCTACTCAGTGGACATCTCCTCTGACCTTTATAGTGCTCCTGTTATATTAATTAGTAGCAAGATTTTGATGGATGACCCACACCGTGGAGTTTCTGAGCCTTAAACCAGCCCTCAGAGTTTAGGGCTCAATTCGTTACACTGGCCCAACAGCTGGGAGGGGTGTTTATTCGGAAAATGTATCACTTACTAAAAAGGAAACATTCACATTCCCCAACTCAGCTCCTGCTTCCCCCCCCCCCCCGCCCCTCTGTCCTGCCGAGAAAGTAGCTGCTACCACGGAGGATTGAGTGAAATAGGCCAATAAAGGATATGCAGGAGACTTCCAAGCTAAAGGATAAAAACAGATGTGTTTCAAAGTTTTTTTTTCTTTTTCAAATCTCATATTTTTACGAAAGGCATCAGAATAAGCTGTTTTAAGCACATGGTTAACACATTTCTGACAATCTCTCCTGTGTGCAGCCTTTCTAAGGTTGCCTGATTATTTTACTGGCGTTTCTTCAATGATTTAGAAGCCTGAAAAAAATAAAACACTGTTTCCTCCATTAGGTGGCCTTTCTGCTGAGGAAAATTTCCTTTACAAAATGGCTATTTATTTATTTATTAAACAAATTTATGCAGCTGCCCACACCGATCGGTGACTCCAAGCGAATTTCAAACTTTCAAAAATCCACCATATAATGGGGAAAGGCAAAGGACTACCCAGTTTCTACATACAGTGGTACTTTGGTACTCAGTTGCTTTGAAACTCATTGAATTTAATACTCAATGTATTTTGATGTGAACATTTTGTCTCGATACTCATTGTTTGTTTGGTACTCAATGCACAAGCTCGAACGTATCAGTGTCGTTTGCCTTGTGACTCACTACATTATTCCTTAAGGGAAATATTTGTTTGGTACTCATTGTTTTTGGTACTCATCAGGCTTCCCGGGGCCAATTAATGATGAGTCCCGAAGTACCAACTGTAGTTCATTGCTGTATTTATTTTGTCATTTTATTGGATATTACCATTTGTTGTTGTTTTTTTACATCTCATCTTCTAAACACAAATCAACAATAGTAGTAGCAAATTGCTCGAGGGTGTAGAGTTTATTTTTGTTCTGTTGCAGATTCAAGGATAGGTCAATAGCACTTATTTATTTATTAAATTTATTTGCCACCCATCTCGCCAATTCTACTCAACACAGGCAAAAATCCTTCTCAATAGTGACAAAATAGCCTTAGGAGCTTTCCCTATTTATATTTAAAAAGGTAAAGGTTCCACCGCACATGCATGCTAGTCGTGCTAGTCGTTTCCAACTCTAGGGGCCGGTGCTCATCTCCCTTTCAAAGCCGAAGAGCCAGCGCTTGTCCGAGGACGTCTCCGTGGTCATGTGGCCGGAATGACTAGACGCCAAAGGCACACGGAACAATGTTACCTTCCCACCATAGTGGTCCCTATTTTTCTACTTGCATTTTTACGTGCTTTTGAACTGCTAGGTTGGCAGAAGCTGGGACGAGTAACAGGCGCTCACTCTGTTACGCGGCACTCGGGATTTGACCCGCCAAACTGCCGACCTTCTGATCGACAAGCTCAGCGTCCTAACCCACTGAGCCACCATGTCCCTTATTTGCATTTAACCACAGCCCAAATATGCCTTGGCAGCCTCTTTTTTTTTCTACCACATCGATTTTGCCTTCATCTTATCTCCAAAGTATGCTTGGGGCAGTTGAAATTGGCTGTAATTGTTCCACTGTGAACATAGCACGTCCCCTTTAAGCAAGCAACAAGGGAGTTCTTAGTATGGAGTCCCTGGTATTCTCTGAGCTTGTTGGTTTTCCTGCAGCTATTTCATTACCAAACTAGGTAACATCAACAATGCTAGAAGGAAGTAGGGTTTGCTCTTATTTCTATATATTTGTCGTTTGCCCTGTCAGTGTTGGTGGGAGTGTCCTTGGTGGTTTAGTTTGTGTCACGATTGGGAGATCAAAGGATGGATTTAATCCATTTATATGTCTGCCTACCCCAACCTGTAACTTTGTGTAGTGAACAAAATTAATATAAATCATCCTTATGATTGGCATGATTGGCCCAACATTAAACTGCAGCATGGCGCAAGTGTTTTGTGTGGGCAGGTTCAAAGGCAGTCAGCCATATTGTCAACTGACATTGAACCCCTGTCCAGAAAGAGCCCAATAACTGATTCTTTTGCTTCCCTTTGAGAATATCCTGTTCTTGCATCAAACCAGAGCAAGTTTTGACAGAGGTGTAAGCCAGCTGCTCTAGCCCTCTCTCAAAAAGTGCCTCCACAAGCCCTAACTCACATTAAGAGTGGTTGATGAGTATTCTCGTTAGCTTTTAGTAAGGGGAAGGGAAACCAAGCCAAAGAAAGCTACCAACCCTCCCCTTAACACAGGAGTGTCAAACTCAATTTCATTGAGGGCCACATCAGCATTGCGGTTGCCCTCAGGGGGCCGGGTGGGTGTGGCCAGGGTGGGTGTGGCCTACTGGGTGGGCGTGGCTAGAGTGCGTATGGCCTACTGGGTGTGCGTGGCTAGAGTGCGTATGGCCTACTGAATGGGCATGGCCAGCTCTACATCGTTCGCATCAAGGGTGCCTATGGGGGCCTGGGCAGGAGTGGGACAGATCTGAGGGTCTCTGGCAATAGGAGGGTCTCTGGGCCAGGGCCAAGGCAGTGGGGGCCGTTCCCTCACTGTTTCCAGGATGGCTTTGCGGGCCACATGAAACCACTTTGCGGGCCGGATCCGGCCCCCGGGCCTTGTGTTTGACATGTCTGCCTTAACATATACTTAAAAGGGTCACTATATACTTAAAAGGGTCACTATTTACTACCAGCATAGCCATGGCAGGATAGTTTTAGCCAATAGGGGCTTCAACTCCCAGGATGGCTGGTGGGGAATTCTGGGAGTTGAAGTCCACAGCTTTTAAAAGTTGCAAAGACTGGACATCCCTGGTCCAGAGACTATTAGTTTAATATGGCTATATGAAAGAGTCCTAAGTCTGCTCACGGAGGTGCAATTGGTCTCTAGTTAGTCTCTGACAGATGTGGTCCTCTCACCAGCTACCCAAAATAACTGGTCCAGCTGAGTCAAATTGATTCTCCAACACCTATGGAGAACTAGCACTATTACCTCTGGACGCACAATGCATCACAACGTTGAACTGAAGCCAGGTTCCCCCAGCCATCAATCAAAGAGATAGGCTGCCTGAGATCTTTCAAAAGAAATGGCTTTGAGAGGGGGACATCCACTGACAAAACTTGCTGTATATTACCTGCCATGTGGCACTTCTACCTGCTTCAGCTAGTGCACCACGTCTGAGCTGCCATAAATAACCCAGAGGCAAAACCAGATGTGATCCGATGAGGATTTCAGGGAGGACCTATTTCTTATCGCTACAAAGATGATGGATTGGCATGCAAGGATGACAAATGGCAACCCAGGGTGATTCCTCAAGCTACGACGGGGCATCTGCCGAAAAGTATTTGAGACGAAGGAAGGCAGAAGAAAGTTCACCTCTCTGTCCCTGGCAACGTGTTTTTCCCCCAGTGTCAGATAAATGTTTCCTTCATATTGCAATAGAGCAACAGTGACATCAAGTGTTTGCTTTTCCTTTACCTTTAGAAGCTATTCTACATTTGCACCTCATTCTGAATTGCCAGGATCAGCTGGCAAAGGAAGCCCCACCCCACCCCTTTGCTAAAAATCACCTTGCAGGGGGGGAAAAAAAGCAACCCTGCCATTAAAGGCCTGTCAAAGAACTCTTATTTCTGAGGGGTTTATTTTCTATTTGAAACCAGCTTTTCTTAAAACGGCACTTCAAAACAGTTCTCGGCTTTACAGCCAAAATTGGGAGCAACATTTCCATTGGTAAGCATGGCGCTTGAGAAGTGAGTCACACCCGATTTTACGACCATTTTTGCCCACTGTTGTTAAGCAAATCACTGGAGCAAAGTGAATTGCACAGCGGTTAAGCAAATCTTAACTTCTCCCATTGACTTTGTTTGCTGGAAGCTGGCTGTGAAAGTTGCAAATAGCACTCGCGTGATCCTCCTGTAAATACAGTTGCCAAGGACTCAAATTTTGATCACATGACCGTGGGGAGGCTGCAACAGCCATAAGTGCAAGGACCGGTCATAAGCCACTTTTTTCAGTGCCATTATAACTTTGAATGATCACTAAACCAGCGGTCATAACTAGAGGACTACCTGTATATCCCCCCTTCCCCTCTGCCTTTGAAGTGATCTGTTCTTATCTCTTGCATTTCACTGACTTCGCCCTGCTAAATGTGAAGAACAGATCTAAATCGAGTAATTCCTAGAGTAATTCCAGTCTCAGAGCCTGAACAGTGAGCAGGCACACACTGAGAAGGGGGGCAGTGGGATAAGAAGGGGAGGGCTGTACCATGCAGGCAGGCGAGTGTGAGTTAGTCGGTGGTTGTATCGGTTTGGGTTTTTAATTACCTGTAGCTTATTTAAGGGCCTGGCTGCAGTGTTTGGGTGGCCCATTTCAAAATTATGGACTTTTTGCATGCTGCCAATTTTTGGTAAGTGTAGCCAGAAGTGGGATTTTAATTGCTGTATGTGTCCCCTGGGTCTCAGGTGCCTTCAACCAAGGAGTGCAGATGTTGCACCCGAAGGCTCTTATTTCTCCTTTATTTGTATATTTACTGGATTTTTATCCTGCCTTTATTACATCATTCTCAAAGTGGCAAACATGCCTAATACTCCTCCCTCCTACTTTCCCCACAACAACAATCTCGTGAGGTGAGTTGGGCTGAGAATGACCAGCCCAAAGTCACCCGGCTGGTTTTCATGGCTGAGGTATGACTAGAACTCACAATCTCCTGGTTTCTAGGCCGGCCCTACACCAAACTGGCTCCTGTACCTGGCTCATGTGGTGGTTGCACTTCAAACAGCAGGCAGGACTAGGACAAAAATAAGATGCATTTAATTTAATGGACAAATTAAAGCAAAACAGTATGTCATATTATTTCTCTCCCATTTAGGTTTGGTGATAACTTTGGTGGAACTGATGCAGCTCTAGAGTTGCAGATTGTATGCTCTGACTTAAAATCCTTTTTGTGCTGTAATATGAGGGCATTTAAGGGACGCAGTGGCTCAGTGGGTTAGGACGCTGAGCTTGTCGATCAGAAGGTCGGCAGTTTGGCGGGTCGAATCCCGAGTGCCGCATAACAGAGTGAGTGCCTGTTACTCGTCCCAGCTTCTGCCAACCTAGCAGTTCGAAAGCACCTAAAAATGCAAGTAGAAAAATAGGGACCACTACGGTGGGAAGGTAACAGCGTTCTGTGCGCCTTTGGCATCTAGTCTTGCCAGCCACATGACCACGGAGACGTCCTTGGACAAGCGCTGGCTCTTCGGCTTTGAAACGGAGATGAGCACCAGCCCCTAGAGTTGGAAATGACTAGCACACATGTGCGGGGGAACCTTTACCTTTACCTTTATGAAGGCATTTAGTGATCAAACCGGTCAGTCCTAGAGGAGATCAGCCCTGACTGCTCCTTAGAAGGCCAGATCCTGAAGTTGAAACTCAAATACTTTGGCCACCTAATGAGAAGGAAGAACTCACTGGAGAAGAGCCTAATGCTGGGAAAGATTGAGGGCAAGAGAAGAAGGGGATGACAGAGAATGAGGTGGCTGGATGGAGTCACTGAAGCAGTAGGTGTAAGCTTAAATGGACTCCAGAAGATGGTAGAGGCAGGGCTTTTTTTCTCATAGAACACTCAGAACCGAGTTCCGGCACCTTTTTTGGATGGAACCTTGTAGGGTAGGCAAGGCGGGTTGTATGACATATGTGAGTTCCGGCACCTTTTTCTTTTACAAAAAAAGCACTGGGTAGAGGACAGGAAGGCCTGGAGGAATATTATCCATGGGGTTGCGATGGGTCAGACACGACTTCGCAGCTAACAACAACATGAGGGCATTTATTTTGATAGCATTTTTTGTTCTTAGTTGCTGTAAAGTTGTTCTAGGCTACCTACCGTTATTGCTATATCTGAACACTTTATCCACTATTACCGTAAGACACCTTCTGTGTAAATATAAGCCTAACCCTGGAAGTTATTTTTCTGGATTTTGCACTTGTTTTTAAAAAGAATATTAAATATTTGCCTGTTTTAACCAGTTAAATAATATAAATAATCAAGAATATGGAACTATGGAAAAAGCTAACATTCTAGGTTTGGCATTTCCTTACATAAACAAAAATGTCACTCCAAAATACCACCTAAACCTAAGCTATTTCTTTGCATTAAGAATAGGGAAAGTCTATAAATTAAACATAATGCTAATGTCTGCTATGACATTATGATATTAACATAAAGAAAGATTCTATTGAAGGAAAATAATTTTTCAAATATCTAGTCCTAATCTAAAATACACCCTTAAAATAATATCTTTAATAACCTCATTTTTAATTTCTGGACCATTTTTCTTCTTTGCTGCATTCAAAGGGTTTTACAATCAGTAAAAAATGTCAAAGTTTAAAATAATTTAACCAGAACCAAAAAGCTGAAATGAAATAAAAGCAATTATACTATGTCCTGGTTCAAACATTAAATTAAAATATGATTAATTTGATCAGGCTTAGTGCATTGTGTGAACTTCACCATTGTGTTTGCTAATCCATAGTTTACAAACCCAAACAAATGAACTTTAATCATCATTAAGCAAATAGAGCATAGCACAGTGTATGAATCCAACCTGCAACCTGCAGTATTATCTAAGATTTGAAAGATTTTCTCCAATTGCTTGTCACTCTAATATTTTATCTGGATTTTCTTCTTGAAAATATTGAAGTGGAGCAAAGATATCTTACAAAGTGCTTTCATTTTATTTTTTCACTTTTTACTAATTTAATCATTTTGATAACTGAGATCCACAGAGATCTATACTTCAAATGTATGTGGGGTTTTTTAACTAAAAAGTAATGTATGTATTTAGTTTGCTATTAGCTGAAGAGGCTTATGGCATTGTATATGTATCTGTTTTTTTGGCCAATTTGTTCTGCAGCTACAAAAAAATTCTAGACCTTTATAAGCTTCATTTCTACAATTGCAACTTTTAAAAACCATCTGGAAATGGTGTCTTCCCTTTGAAATGCCTGGAAAGAATAATTATTGCCAAAGTACATTTATTCTCTATTTTATATAATAGTAATTATAAATGCTCTCAATTGGTTATCCTAGTGGAGATTGGGGAAAATGGGTGAATAATCATTAAAGAGCTCAATAAAACCAGGCATTAATAGTCAAGGTATATGTAAATGAAAATAGTGTTTGAAGAAAAAAAAGGAATATTCTGCTTTATTTAAAGTTAAACTAATCTTGAAATCCAACAAAGATTAGGTAAAATCAGTGGACAAGAACAAGCCAAAAGCAAAGGATTTTCAGGGATATTTTTCAAATAAAACATTTAAGATCCACAAATGCACCAAAGCACTAACATCTGAGAACTTCAAGTATCTGCTCAAGGATACTGGACAGTTGAGAGAGATTTTTGTGGCCTTTTCTACCTTTCTTCCACTAGATGGAGTCTGAAATTTTGCCAACCGACGTTTATGATTACTGTATTCCAAAGAGATATCAAACAATAAAAGCAAAAGGAGCAGAAAGGAACCAGAAGCCGCAATTCAACTTTACCTAGAAATAATTTAGTTTGAACTTATAGGGACTTACTCCTGAGAACATCAGTATAAACTGCATGGAAAATGAACTTTATTCAAAGCAAAATTAGATTTGGGAAAACTGAATTATTATTACAGGTAATCCTTGACTTACAACAGTTCATTTAGTGTCCATTCAAAGTTACAACAGCACCGAAAAAATGTGACTTATGGCCGTTTTTCATACTTATGAACCTTGTAGCATCCCAGCGGTCACATAATCAAAATCCAGGTGCTTGGCATCTGACTCATACTTATGACCACTGCTGTGTCCTGGGGTCGTGTGATCCCCTTTTGCAACCTTCTGACAAGTGAAGTCAATGGCCAAATCAGATTCCCTTACTAAAGTAACAACTGTGGTGAATCACTTAAAAACTGTGGCAAAGAAAGGTTGTAAAATGGGGCAAAACTCACTTAACAAATGTCTCACTTAACAACAGAAATGTTGGGCTCAATTGTGGTCATAAGTCGAGGACTACCTGTATTGACATAAGACTACGTAGAAAATCCAACTGCTATATCTTACTTTCTCTCTTATTGTAAATGATTTTATTATTACTTCAGACCTATAGCCTAAAAGTGATGCTCTACAGATGTAGGACATATCCTCCATGTCCAATAACCTGCAACTAACTCTGTATAGCTTACAGAGATATTATTATCTGCATCAACCAGCAAGAATGATAAACAATGTATTGGCACACACTCAGGATACACACAGACACACATATATACATACTGTATGGTATATATCAGGGAGTAATGATATATGATTGATGATCGTGATGATGATGACGAGTCAAGTTGGCATTGACTCTTAGCAACCACACAGACAGGAAGACTTTCTCCATGATAATCTGTCTCTCACTTGGTTTTTAGGTCTTCCAACAGTGCACCCATCATCCCAATAATTAAATTCATCCATCTGGCTGCTGATTGTCCTCTTGTTTTTCTTTCCACCTTTCCTAATATTAGAGCTTTCTCTAAAGAGCTAGGTCACGGGTCGGCAACCCGCGGCTCCGGAGCCGCATGCGGCTCTTTCAGCCGTCTCCTGCGGCTCCCAGCCGTCCGGTGCGCGCGCACCTCTTCGAATGGGCAGTGGTGCGCGCGCACCTCTCCAAATGGAGAGTGGCACCGCCCGTTTGGAGAGGTGCGCGTGCACCTCCCCGAATGGGCGGAGGTGCGCGCGCACCTCCCCAAACCTTTGGAGAGGTGCGCGCGTACCTCCGCGCGAAGGGGCAGCGGCTTCGCTCTTCGAGGAAGCTGCCGCGGCCCGTCTGCAAAGCTGCCGCTTTCAGCAGCTTTGCAGACGGGCCGCGGCAGCTTTCTCGAAGAGCGAAGCCGCTGCCCCTTCCGAGAGGTGTGCGCCCACCTCCACGAAGGGGCGGAGGTGCGCGCGCACCTCCCCAAACTTTTGGAGAGGTGCGTGCGTACCTCCGCGCGAACGGGCAGGGGCGCCGCTCTTTGAGGAAGCTGCCGCGGCCCGTCTGCAAAGCTGCCAAAAGCGGCAGCTTTGCAGACGGGCCGTCGCCGTCGGGCAACCGGGAACCGGTTCCATGTCACTTAAAAAAAGTGGCAACCGCGTGCGTCCGCGCATGCGCAAAAAACCGTTTTGCGCATGCGCAAAACGTTTTTTGCACATGCGCGTGCATGGACACACGCATGCGGCTCCCACTTTTTTTAATTTGTGATGGAACCGGTTCCCAGTGGCTCTTTTCCTTTTTTAGGTTGCCGACCCCTGAGCTAGGTCATACATCATGCATCTGCAATATGATAATGTAACTTGTGCCTTGAGTAAGAAATCTGGGTTGATTTGTTTGATGATCCATTTGTTGTTTTCTTGGCTAAACAAAAGATAAATAGTCCCCGATTATTCAACTGCTTCCTTTTTATGTCACGTTAAAAATTACATAATAATAATAATAATAATGATAATAATGATAATAATAATAATAATAATAATAGGCATTGCCTGTGTCCGAAACTTGCCTGTGTCCGAAAAGTCGTGAGAACATAGGGTGGAAAAGGTTGTTGAGAATGAGATCTTGTGGGACTTCCGAATACAGACAGATCACCATTTGGAACACAACACACCAGATATCGCAGTCATAGAGAACCAAAGCATACAGTTGATTGATATTGCTGTACCAGGAGATTACAGAGTCAAAGAAAAAGAACTGGAAAAAATTACGAGATACCGCAACCTGGCCATCGAAACGGTGCGATTATGGATGAAACCTGTAACAGTGATACGCATTGTCATTGGGGCACTGGGAACTATATCCAAAAACTTTGCAAAATACATCAAGAAATTGCAGCTTCCTGCAATAACTCCAGCAAAGCTACAAAAAACTGCACTACTTGGAACAAGGAGATACCTGATTGATACCTAGGATGCTGGCAGCAACCCGTGTCAACCATTAGTGCCAGTCAATTTGAGAGTTCAGTTGACTGAGTTTCATGTTTAATGAATAAAAGTTATATTATAATCATAATCTTAATCATAAAAGTTGGAAGGGACCTTGGAGGTCATCTAGTCCAATCCCCTGCTCAGGCAGGAAAGCCTATGCTATATCAGACAAATGGCTGTCCAGTCTCTTCTTAAAAATTCCAGTGTTGGAGCATTCACCGCTTCTGGAGGCAGATTGTTCCACTGATTAGTTGTTCTAACTGTCAGGAAGTTTCTCCTTAGTTCTAGGTTGCTTCTCTCCTTGACTAGTTTTCATCTGTTGCTTCTTGTCCTGCCTTCAGGCGCTTTGGAGAATAGCTTGACTCCCTCTTCTTTGTGGTGGCCCCTGAGATATTGGAAGACTGCTATCATGTCACCTCTCGCCCTTCTCATCATTAAACTAGACATACTCAATTCCAGCAACCGTTCCTTATATGTTTTAGCCTCCAGTCCCCTAATCATCTTTGTTGCTCTTCTCTGTACCCTTTCTAGAGTCTCAACATCTTTTTTACATCGTGGTGAACAAAACTAGATGCAGTATTCCAAGTGTGGCCTCACCAAGGCATTGTAAAGTGGTATTAATACTTCACGTGATCTTGATTCTATCCCTATGTTAATGCAGCCTAGCACTGTGTTGGCTTTTTTGGCAGCTGCAGCAACACTGCTGGCTCATATTTAAGTGATTGTCCACTAGGATTCCAAGATCCCTCTCACAGTTACTACTATTGAGCAAGGTACCCCCAATACTATACCTGTACATTTGGTTTTTCTTGCCTAAATGTAGAACCTTACTTTTTTCACTTTTGAATTTCATTTTGTTAGATAGCACCCAGTGTTCAAGTCTGTCCAGATCCTCCTGTACCTTAAGCCTATCTTCTGGAGTATTGGCTATTCCTGCCAGCTTGGTGTTGTCTGCAAATTTGATGAGTTCCCCATCTATCCCCTCATCCAAGTCATTGATGAAGATGTTGAAGAGCACTGGGCCCAGAACAGAGCCCTGGGGCACCCCACTACTCACTTCCCTCCATGTAGATGCAGTTCCATTGAGGACTATACGCTGAGTATGGCCGGTCAGCCAGCTACGAATTCATCTGATGGTGATGCTGTCTAACCCACATTTTAATATCTTATCAAGTAGTAAGTTGTGATCTACTTTATCAAATGCCTTACTGAAGTCCAAGTAAATTATATCCACAGCATTCATCTGGTCCACTAATTTTGTCACTTGGTCAAAGAATGCAATAAGATGTGTCTGGCATGATCTGTTTTTGACAAACCCATGTTGGCTTTGGAGGGAGGGACTCTAGGATTCACATCCCAAATTTTTAGGGATGTGCTTGTACTTTTGAATGCTGGCATGCATCTCTGCTTTCCAGTGAGTGTAATCACCCTTCCTGTAGTATTCAATGGCATTCACTCTCTATATTAATAACAGTTCTTGACACTGAGCTACCACAAGGTGTCAGAAGTGAAGAAACCCATTTAAACTGAAATAAGTTTTAAAATCACAATAATTAGTGTGATTTTAAAATTGCTGGCATTGACTTCCGACTCTCTCTGTTGCAGTAAAATCAGCCATTAAAATCAAATCTGATTTTTTTACATTTCCATGGTAGTATATACTAGCCATTTCTGTATCGGCAAATCAGTCTAATCTGTAAAACCTAAAATCATAATATCATTTTTTTCCTCCTCAAGCACAAAGTCCAGAAGCGGTTTCCAAGTAGAAACAAAAGTACTTATGTCAATGCCTTTTGTTTCTTCCCTTCCCTTTTTTCCACATCTTTTTTGTTTTCACTTTTTCTACTGTTGCCCCCTCCTATTTGCTTTTCTATTTTCACATTTTAGGTTATAAATAAATAAAACTAATAAAAAAAAATGCTGGGTAGAGCTATGAACTCTTATTCAGAGAAAGCAGAGGGGATTCAGGTTTATCCTCTCTTTGAAATAGCAACGTGGAGTTGCTTATGCATCTTCCTAGTTTGTTGCTAAGGTCTTTCCAACTCATCATTCTTGCCCATACCTATTCCACAGGCTGGAATTAATTTTAGGTGCATTTAACATGTGCCATATTTATCTGTGATCAGTATTCATATAAATGCCTGCTGTCATAGACGCCACACTAATTCAAAGAATAGAATTAATTCTGTAGTTGCCTTCATCTCTGATTTATTAGACTGTAGGATTTAGCCTCAACGTTATAAACATTCTTGGCAAGCCCTGGCATATGTTGCTCCTGTTCCTGCACCACAATTAAAGTAGGTCATTGGGAGGAGTAAGGGCATTATGGGGGAAAGCAAAACAATGTTCATGTCAGAACCCATTCCTATTTCATTTCTATCTATCCCCTCTGACCCAAAAGCAAATATCACCTTTCCCTGGGTTCTGCCATACTCCCAAGGGGGAGGGGGGATGTGCCCGTGGGTTTATTGCCTCTGCTTCCTCTATCTGCTACAATGTAACCTTTTGTTTTCATTTATTGCCTTTGCTTCCTCTATCCACTACAATGTAACATTTTGCTTCCCTGCGTTATCTCTCTCTCTGAACTTTATCTCCCTAAACTGTCAGCTAGAACAAGGGAAGGAATAAAGAATGTAACCTCCGTGCCTGGTTTATTTCTATGATCCCAGAGGAAGGTGTGAAGAGCTGTCAACCATCGCTGTGTGATCTGGAGATGGGCTGATGTTATCTCCCCTTTTCCCAGGATGGACCTAACAGCTGGGGATTGGTCATCCCACACTGGCTGGCTAGACTATGGGATGGGGTCTTGCTTGGGGATACCTTAACCTATTGTTCTGCATGGGAAGTCTCAGATCCTGTCTATTATGCCTGCTATCAACTACTCTTAATAAAAGTTTCTGTTGGAAGAATTCGCTTCCAAGAGTTCTGCTTTCTTAAGATGTGGGACTGAAGTGGGTCCTGACAGTTCAGTGACTCTAACTTGCAGGATTTAACTGACCCACTCAAGGGAAACAGGAGGAATGGATTTACTGGATTTGAAATTGTATTTCACTGTCTTTTTTTTAGTCTGGAGGAAAGAATTGATGTTGCTAAGACTTCTGCAGTTAGAAGGCCATTTATCTGAAGTTTGGGCGGCATGGATATTTATAACATGATAAAATTAAACAAAAACAAAGCAAAATATGTTTAGAACTAGGAAATGGAAAAAAATGAAATGGAATTTTGTAAATAAGATGCCAACCAGCTAAGCAGCTTGCAACTTGCTCAAGAGTTTGTTCACTTCACTTATTAGATGTGCTTGTCTTCCCAATGTCTTCAAGTTCAAGTTGAATTCCTGTTTGGCTGCTAGGCACTAAATTAATGATAGCTGTTCTCAAATTCTTTGAATTTTTCTAGCTTAAGAACCTCTGGATTTCTCCAGGTATCTTGAATAAGAAAGTATTTAACCTTTGTTTTCTTGATTTTCTTGACTTTTCAGAGGACTGATACATTATCCAAGTGGGGGAAAGAGAAGGAGAGAAAAGATGAAGTATTCAGAGACCTGGAAAGGGACCTCAAAAGAAGGAAAGACAATATAACAATATAACAATTATTTGAGTGCGCCCTGCCATACACATATACCAGGCAGTATCATTTATGTGCAATATCCTTTGAGAGAGGAACTGCCCAGTGTGATACAATTGGCCATTAATTCTGCTCTAAGTTACAGAGGTTGGGAGAATCTAATCTTATCTTCTGCTAGTCAAAACTTCCTTATATAAAGAAACACAAAGAACAGCAATATACATTCTTCTGACTTCTGGGCAGGACAGGATGGGGAGAGGGAAACCAGGCCAAGTGGGTTATGTGAGGATTTAGCTGCAAAACAGGCCAAGGTGATAAGGCAGAGGCTATCATTCAATGCAGGCTTATTTGGATATTAGTCCAGGAAGACCAACAAAACTTCTGGCTTAGTGAGAATGCCTGTGATATTCAAGAACATTAGAGTACAATGGATTTTTTGTTAAAATCTTGAACAATCATGAGAAAGAACTTGGGTCAAAAGCAGTGGTGAGATTCAAATACGTGAACAACCGGTTCTCTGTGTGTATGCCACTTGCGGAAGTCCATTCTGGGCCTGGGCAACAAAAAATTAGCTACCGGTTCTGCCAAAGTGGTGCGAACTAGCTGAATCCCACCACTGGTCAAAAGATACCCCAACTCTCCAAAATTAGAACAATTTTCCTATCTACTTGGTAGCAACAGCCTGGATGTTAAAGTCTCTAACTCAGCCTTTTCCAACTTAAGACTCTTTGGGTATACTGAAACTTGCTCTATCATGATTAATAGCACAAAGTAAGGAGACTTGAAAAGAAATATAAAATACTAAGTAGAGCTAATTCGGGATGAAGCTAAGAGGAGTCTAGAGAGAATAACCTCCAAAGTAAACTACTTTGAAAATGCTTTATGTTAACGAAACAGTGTTTGGAAATGTGGAAGCTTAGTCCTAGCTATCCAGAGGGACTCCAGTTAGAGAAGGTTCATCTGATTTATTCCACAGCTGGCTTAGCCTACATCACATCATTTGTGGTACTCTTCTGTCATCTGCAACATTTCTTTTTTGCTACAGTTAAGCAAATCACTGTGGTTGTTAAGTGAATCGTGTGATCGTTAAGGGAATCTGGTTTCCCCCATTGACCTTGCTTGTGAGAAGCTGGCTGAGAAAGTTACCAATGGTGATCATATCATCCTGGGACAGTGCAACTGTCATAAATATGTGCTAGTTACCAAACGCCCAAATTTTGAACATGTGACCACGGGGATAGTGCAACAGTCGTGTGAAAAACGGTCATAAGTCACTTTTTTCAGTGCCAGTGTAACTTTGAACTGTCACTAAATGAATGGTTGTAATTTGAGGACTGCCTGTAGAAGACATCTCAGTGAAATGGAGTGTGTGATTTTCTCCATTTTCTTTTCATTCCAGTGCATTTGTACAATTGCCAGGTGTGTTAGGACTCCAATGCTTAAAGTTTAATTATGAGATCATGACTCGGTACCATTATACAAAGTCTCAGTGTGGTGCTTTAAGTTTAAGCCACTTGACTGTTCCCAAATATAGGGGGAAAAATTAGTCATTTAATCAGGCTACTACTGTATATAATACTTACCAAAGAATTTTGATAATGTAATAAATGGGATGGATGGAGTTAAGAATGTAGTGCTTCTTATTGAAAAAAATTAACAAAAATTAAAAATTAAAGAATCCATTCTAATTGATGAAGAATGTATAAATATCATAATCTGATCACTGATCAAAAGAGTTTACTCTTGCTGCCAGTAACATCAAAGAAAGAATGCATTTGCCTTTCAAGGTTAAAAACAGGAGAATACAAAATAATTGTGAGCATAATGCATATAAATCACCATAACGAAATGGGCTTGTAAGACTGCAGACATGAATACCTAGCAATTTCAAAGACTACCCCCAGTGAATCTGAGATGGATACAAAGGGAGAAGGACAGCCATCAGAAGTAAATATTAAGAATTGTCTTACTACAAGACTTCTAGAAACTGGAATGCCAGGGAGAATCACTTGACTCATTTTAGACTCTTTAACACTCTAGTATTAAAGACTTCCTTGATGATCTGAATAATACTTTGATTCCTGAGTACACCAGGTATGGCAGAAGACCAAATCTGCCTTGACATGTCTTTGCTATTGACACAACTTGTTTCCAGTCCAAGTGCTAGCAATACCTTCAGAAGGAGAAGTTGCCTAAACTGCTTTATGGCTGCCAACAATTAATGTCAACCTTCTCCATCTTGCTTTTGTCCATTTGGATTTTTTGGAACTTACAGAATTCTTTACATAAAGTATCTGAATGTTACCATTACAACAGGTTGGGAATTCTGTTTATTGTAATATCAGTTATAATTATCTTGGATTAAGCATCTTACTATTAAGATGTAAAAAAAACTAAAGCATTTACAACTCAAAATCAAATATAAAATCTTTATGGCCAAGTAATAAGAATGTCTGATTGTGATCAGAACTTCAAACGGTTGTGGCTATTATGAAAACAGGTAACAGGCAGATTCATTAGTAGCATCAGCAGTGGCTCAAAATACAAGATGTCAGTTACATTGGCAGAGTTCACAATCGTTCAAACAGGTATTAATTTATTTGCTAAGCCACAATGCATTAAATCTGTTCAAAGAAGATATTAACAAGTAAGTTACAAACTGTTGTTTTCTCTACTGACCAAGAATGTTGAGATAATATTGAATTTTTCCCACCAATGAATTCATTATAAGGAAAGGGGGTATATGATGTTTAGAATTATGCATCCATCAGAATTGGAATTTGGCATATCAATGCATTCAGAAACAATTTTATTTCTCTCTAATGGCAATCCTCAACATCCCATAAAAATGAAATTGAAGAATTGATCTCATTTTTCAAACCCCAGGATTGCTTCAATTTAAAAATTAATATATTAATTTAGCATCAATCTTTTTTTCCTCTTATGTCTGCCAGAACACATATAATAGGAATCCTTGAAATGATATAATAGGATATAGGAATCAAGCTCATATTTTAGAATACTGAAGCAAATGTGAATCAGACTTGTTAGCTCAACAGGTGTTCTACAGCAGGGGTGTCCAAATTTGGCAACTTTAAGACCGTGGACTTCAACTCCCAGAATTCTCCAGCCAGCCATATCAGTTGGGGAATTCTGGGAATTGAAGTCCACATATTGGACACTCCTATACTACAGATACCACTGTAGAGCTCTTGTAAGGATTTGTTTTGAAGTCTAATTTTTTTTAAAAGAATCAAAATGTGAGATATCAAGCATGAAAAGAAGAAACATTAAAAAAAAATCTTGCCTTATTTGAGGATTGACTCTTTGCCCATTACATCTAATTCAGCTTCTCCAGACAATTGTGATGAGGCCTGGCTTCCAGTTTCAGCTACAGAATTCTATGGACCACAGTTCTGTATAACTCTCTAGTTAGAGGCCTGATCTATTGTAGCAGACTAAAAGTTTCCTGAGTCTTGGAAAGAGATGTTTCTCCTCATCTGCTAACACATCCTTTACAGTCGGTGACTTAGAAATTTAGATATTCTCATATTATTTATTTATTATTCCACCTTTATTGTTTATACAAATAACTCAAGGTGGCAAACATATCCAGCACACCTTCTTCCTCTTATTTTCCCCACAACAACAGCCCTGTCAGATGGATTGGGCTGAGAGGGAGTGATTGGCCCAAAGTCACCCAGCTGGCTTTCATGGCTGAGGTGAGACTTGAGCTGACTGTCTCCTGCTTTCTAGCCTGGTGCCTTAATCACTAGGCCACAACTGGCTGTCTTACATAGCAAAATGTCCACAGTCAGGGAAAAATAGCAAATCATTTTTAAAAAAAGCTTTCAGTTTCTTCCTCTTAGCAGGGGGTCTTCAAACTTGGCCCTTTTATGACTTGTGGACGTCAACTCCCAGAATTCCTCAGCCAGGCATATAAAAGGGCCAAGTTTGAAGACCCCTGCCTTAGAGTAAAGAGTCAGGACTATTTGTTATAGCTCCCATGAAACCGGGAACTGAGAGAGAAGAATCAACTGCTAAAGAATAGGATTTGGTCCACTTGCGTTTCAGAGGTGGGACACACACATTCACCCTGAATTTGGGAGCTTGCATTGCTTTCCTATCAAGAATTACCTTGCTTCGATATGTCACATACCGGTAGGTGCAGTCTTTATATCATTTCCACCACCAGCAGAAAGTTGTGGACTGTAGTTTTAACTGACTTTAAAAAAATGTTTAAAAAATACAAAATAGAAAATCCTCATGGTTCTCCTTCTCTACTGTATTTTAAAAACACATTATGGTGTATTTAGGTTTACCTTTTTTGTTGTTCATTTTAGTTTCTGCTGCTATCATATTGCCTTGTCCATGATTTTATTCTGTCTCCCACGAAGGTGAAATGCAAGGATATTTTTTTCAGACTGCACAGATGATCATTGATATCACAGGTGTTTCACTCGCAATTTCTTGCTGTCAGAGACTGTGTGAAGCAAAATATGATATATTTGCTTTTTATAGCTTATGTTTCTACTCAATTTGAGCACTTAAAGCAGTGAGTATTCACTCTTTCTCACTCTTTGTTGAATTGTTATGAAATGGAATCACGTTAATGATTCTAAGCCATGCTCTGTTACTGAAGCAAGAAACAGACCAAATTTTCAGCAATTTCTGTGCAGACATTAACTATGTTTCATGGTATGCCAGCATTTATTTATACTCCAATTCTATTTGTAAAGTTAAAACCATGGAAAATAAATTATACTGTTTCAACTCTAATGCTAGAAAAGGTTATAGCCTTATAATCTGGATCCCAACAATAGTACGGCAGATAGCATTAATAGCAACTGCCTTATTTTTATCTGGAAAATATAGTCCAGAGATTACAGTGCCTATCACAGAAATATTGATGGATTTCAAGACAACGGTTCCAAAGTTGTCATAATCATGCAGTAATGTTATCAGCTTTTGATGTAATAAGGTATCCTTCCCAAATCTGGCGATTTCTAGGTTGTTGAAACTACAACTCCCAGATTCTCAGCTAGCACAGCTATTGCTGGTAAGCAGTAGGTTAAAGCTATAACAGACTTGAATAGGATGATGGATGCAATAGGCTCATCTGTTGCAGTAGGCCATACCCAGGATCCCCAAATTCTGTCTGTACTGGTAAAGGGAAGTTTCAATGGAAGTGTTCTGTACCAGCCTGCTACCGGCCCTGCAGAAAAGGCAGGGACAACCCCTTTTACAAGAAGGCAAGAGGCTGGAACTAAGCCTGCCAAATTTATTAACATAAAAACATAAACAGAGCAAACAGAGCAAAGAGAGCAAACACGAACCATGAAACAGGGGCTATTCAAACGGTTGCCTTCAGCAAACCAGCCCTCCCACACATTCCCCTTTTAAACAGTTCAGGGTGTGGCTTCTCTCTGCCTCCTTCCGAGGTGCCCCATTGCCTTCCTCTGTTTACTCCTGATTGACTGCCTCCTGCGTCAGGTGTCCTTGAACAGGGCCAGCTATGGGTCATCTTCATCCACGCTGTCAGGCTCACACAGCTGGGTCTGCGTCGTGACCAGATGGGAGGGGCCTGGCTGAGGGCTCTGTGGAGCCTCAATATTATTCTCAGCAACACCCCCCTCCTCCTCCTCTGAATCGTCCGACCCAACTGCCGAACCCACAGGCTGACCCTGAATCACAACAGGAAGAAGATCATCCCCTAAGATCTCTTAAAATAAGAGAAATTTGCTGCTAACCAGCAGATTAAGGAAATGTTCCTAGCCTGTGCCTTTCAAGCATGAAAAGAACACTTGCACTCTCACATAAATACAGTATGTGCATTTTTACATCACTCTCTCATTAGGCTTAGGATATTTTGTCTCACCATTAGAAGTCTTGACAGAATTCCAGTATTATATGTTTGTGGGTCTTATGCAGTGTTTTACTGAATTCTCAACCACACTTCTTTCTTAAGGAATGCACCAGCCACAAGCAGCAAAAATCAATCAGAAAAGAGAGGGACATTTCTTTGACCTTGAAGAATTTCAGGTCTAGATAGCCTGCAGCTTTATACTACCTTTGTCATCAGGAAAGGGTAAGAAAATTTCAACTTCTTGCAAACTGAGAGACGAACAATGACCCACCTGCACCCAACACTGAACTAAACCAGCTTGATGTTCTACTAAGATCATAGTAACATGCTATCCATCTTGTATATCAGGCTCTGTGTTCATCTAACCCAGGGGTAGGCAACCTTGGCTCTTTTATGACTTGTGGACTTCAACTCCCAGAATTCCTGAGCCAGCCATGCTGGCTCAGGAATTCTGGGATTTGAAGTCCACAAGTCATAAAAGAGCCAAGGTTGCTACCCCTGATCTAACCGAACAGGGCCTATTGTCATCAGTTGGAGCTAACCATGAGGGGCTGGTACTGTTGGGATTCAGTTTGCATACATCTGCTTTCTGAACAGACGCCACTAAGAACTGTAAATGTAAAAGGTAGCACTTTTACCTAGGTTCCAGCTATAAAAATAATTTTTGTCTTTATGTAACATATTTCCATTTGTTTAGACGCATATTTTAGGGGTTTTATCACTCACTCTTTTCTCAGTTCAATCCTCTTTCTCTTTTGACCCTATGTAGTTTAGGTACTCACCATAATGGAAGAGAGGAGACTGCAGGCTTTTAACTGTAGAGGGTCTTAAATAATTTCTGTCACGGACTTAAAACTACTAAAATTACTTTTCTTTTGCACATTACTAGCCTTTATACCTCTTGAAATAAATAGTATTCATAATTTCAATGTTTCTTTTCCCCCACCCCTGAATTCTTTCTTCTCTATAAAGCTATCTGCTTCTCAACAGCTAAGAGGTGAGATAGGGTGCCCCTTGGCTGAAAAATAAAAGAAGATGAAAGGCACATTATAAACGTGTGCATTGTTTCATCACATTGCAGCAACTTCCTGAGTTTATCTCCTCCCAAACTTACCATTTGGCCCAATTTTTTTTTTTTACATCTTCATAGGAGACTCCTACATAGGAAGCGGGAGAGTTTCAAGCAATTTTTCCCCCAAGAAAATGAGATAATTCAAGCAATTACCCAAAGAGTCAATGAATTTAGAGAAGTGAAAAAGGTAACAGTTCTTGGAAAGCCCAAAGCAATAACTCTACCACCAACATATGTGACTGCATTTGTATAAATGTATTTCTTATTTTAATGTAAATATACTTCCTAGATTATATGTCTCAAAAGTTACTTACCCTCATCAGTTATATTTACACTTCATGTTCAGGGCAAAAGAATCTAAAATTCCATTAAGAACAACATATCTATAAAGCCAAGCTGACTTTCTCCAAATATAAATGAAATGTAAAAATCAAGATCAGCATAAGTTTATTTTTCCCCACAGTCCTTAGCATGCTACAATAACCTGACAATTTTAATTATGTGTTCATTTTTTTCACAAGACAGTTTCATGCAACTTACAGCTGTTATTTACTTTACATTGACGCTATAATATTGTTTCATCAAGCCATGTGAAAAGCATAGGATTTATGGTGCCTCCAAAAAAATATCTCAACTGGAACCACAGGTGGGCAGTTTATTCTTAGTCTTTTTATGACTTATGGGTATAACACCAGGACACTGATGTTATAAAGTCAGCAAGGTCACTGCTTAGTCCTCTTGCTATTTAATTATTTGCTTTTTAGTTGCTTATTTATCCTGAGGAGTCCTTTTGTTGAACACTGCATTCAAGACAATAGCAACATTCCCAGCGGTGTAAAAGATAAGACATATTTGCTCTTCTTTAAATGTTTTACAACCCCCCCCCAGTTTCTTACATGTTTGTTTAATTATTTTTCAGTAATACACATTGAGCACTAGAGGCATGAAATAGTAACTATTTGGCATTTTTCAGTGAAGTGCAAGAAATAAAATAAATTATGCCTTTATTGCTAACAGAGAGTAACAAGCAGAGTCCCTTTTTTTCCTGTAAATATATGACCCACCATTTCTTTTGTTTGAAGTCCAGCATTTCTGCCACATTGAAAAATGTCATGGTAAATAACCATTTTACGAAGATGTGTTTAATATTCTAGAATCTGAGGAATCAGATCTTTCATCATAATCATCTTCTGTATAAATGGGTTGCTTTGCCACAATTGGACATCCATCCTCTTGAAGTGAGATTCTAGGATCCTCTGATGGGCGTGTGGGAAGGACAGGAGAACTTCGGAAGACCGTGGCAGAATTAGCAGAGAAGGGGCTGACATACTGAGACCTCAGCTGATACTGCTGCTGAAGGGTCATGGTGTTCCACAAAGTAACATCATTGGGTAGAAATGGACTGGACTGGTTCCTTGCCAAAGTATTCCTCAACATTAATGGATACCGGGGAGGTTGTGGGAAGGGATGCTGTAATGGAACAGCCAATGGATTTGGTACAACATTACTAGTATCAGCAGAAAACCTCAGTGTGTCTGGGACTCGAAAAGCAGACCCTACTGACCATTTTGAAGAGGAAAGAGGATAGGAGCTCAGTGTGTGTTCAAAGAGGTGCCCATTTGAAGGCAAAACCAGGCCTTCTGATTCTGCAGAAGTTCTGTCTCCTCCCCCTATGGAGGATCTGCTTGACAGGAGGACCTCAACAGCACTCACCAGGTCACCCCCACAGCCTTTCAAGATTAACTCAAGCACGGTTGGCTTTTGGTTAGGGAATATTTTCTTTAACACTTCAAGGGGTGGCCGGTTGGCTTTTAAGCCAAATGGCAGAGAAACTGTCCCTGATGGACCTTCAATCAAGAAATGGTTCTGCTCCGGTTGATACTTAGGGCTTTCGGGTCTGCTGTCAGTGCTCCCACTGTTTTTCTGGACTGCATAACCACCCTCATCAACGGAAACTATTTCAGGGCTCTCGGGACTGAAGCTGCTCTTGGTCTTGGTCACCTCTGGGGAACTCCTTTGGTCTGTATCTTTGTCACTGTAGGCCTCAGTACTGTCTCCTCCACTGACGTCACCCAGTTGCTCTTCTGTCATGTCTACAAAATAGAGGGCAGCTTTGTTATGCTACTGAGAACAAAGACATTATCATTACTGAGTACATTTTTTAAGTATAACAAGCACTGAATCCTTGAGATTATAAATAAATTGTTCTAATTACAAGTATTAAAAAGATGTTGATTTGTAACAGAGACAGGGTATTGGCCCACTTAATCCATTTATAATTACTTTGATTATTGATAAGACCCTTTTATTTCCTGTTATGCTTTGCTTGTCCCATAGACCACCATCACAATAAATTGGAAATGAAAATAAGGAAATCATGTCCCCATTTGCTACTTCTCATAACTCTTGTTGTAGACCACTTACCTACTATGCCACTACAATACTATACGTTCATACAATTATATGACTAAAAATAAACCAACTGTATCATTGAAGCATTTTTGGTTCATTTATGAAAAAACTTTGAGGCAGAGTAGAATCTGTGATTCATTAACACCAAATGATTTACCAAAAAAAATTACAGTTTTTCTTTTAGTCAAAGTCAACTGAGAAAAAAACTATTATTTATTTGCAGTCCATGGCATTGCTGTGATAAACTACTCTATCAATCAACCATCACTAAATCCTGAAGAGAATCTTAAAACTTTGGCCATTGTTGTCAAAACATAGGTCAAAGACCGCCTTGAAGCATCCTGTCTGGAAAACGTGTGCTCTCATCTTTATTAATTTCCAAAATAATTGTTTTGCATTTCTGAAACCTCATCGTGGTTCACCAAAGGGGAAGGGAGAAGGAGAAAAAGACAGCTAAAGTAAGATTTTTCCTTCCAGAATGCTTGTCTGATGAGGAACTCTTAAATATTCAAAAGTTTGTATATTGTTTAATAAACTTCAATTGATATTAGTAAGGGCTAGAGTTCTGTGGATTTGGGATTGCCTTTTCCGTGCATTTGATTTTCATATCTGCTATGATTAATTTTGAAATAGTGCTTTTTAAAAATAATCTCCTTGACAATTTTGCAATTTCCTTTAGCCTCACTTACATGACTTAGTGTACTTGGTACTTACCAAATAAATAAAATAAAATAAATAAAATAATAACACAAAGCAAAACAAAAACCAACCAATAAATTAAGATTACACACTAATCCAGAACTTCGACTTTATTTGATTTCTCTGTGGAGTTCACCTAGCCACACCTCTTTATGACACAACCACAGACAATATGAATGGGTTTTGTTGAATGAAATGTCCTGTAGCATGTTTTTCTAGACACTCCTTCATTTAAACCTATATTCTTGGATTTACATCTTGATACAGTAGCACAAAAGAAGTACCAGCTACCTGAAATGCACTTGTTTTTACACTAGACTGGGGTAGGCAACCCTTTTTGATCTGAAGGATGTATTCAACCTCATGTAGTTTGCTGAGGTTCCACTCACTTGTGGCAGGCAAAAAAACAGTCAGAACCCAGAAACTAACAGGCAAGGAAAAAAAATGCCAGGATACATATATATTACGTGAATAACTATAAATTATACACTTTATATCATAATCTTAACTACATGTAAATCCTAAAATCTTTAATATATCAACTCCCCTTTCCCTCACCTTTAATCACTTCAGTTAACTTATTCTAAATATTCCATAGACTGCTTCCAAGTAGTTTGCAATTTAAATTCAAATTTTATGTAAAAATGATTTGGGGATTCAAAACATCTATCATTGTTTCAAATAGATGTCTCTTTCATTTATTTATTTAAAGAAAGTGGGAGGAGAAAGATAAGAAAGATAAGTAGAGAAGGTTGTAACCAAAACAGTTTTGGAAAAGTAGGCATGCTTGTTCATTAGCACATTTGTAACAAAGATAAAATAAATATTTTATCTGAATCTCTGTTTCACAGCAGAGTATATGAATGTTCATATTGCAATAGATAGAAACAAAGCTAAATGGAATTCAAGAAGCAATATTTTATTACATTTTTTAAATGCCAAATCTTTCAGGTGAAGATTTTGTGTGTCAGAATTCAATTAACATTGCTTTGAAAATATTCATATTTTTCACATACATAACATTGCTAACTGAACAACAGTTATATCTGAAGAATTCCAGATTGGTTTATCAAATTATATTCTATGTTGTTAAGCCTATGTTAAAATTGCAAGTCATCCTAAGCGTTGGTCTAAATCTCACATATTATCTCTTTTTTTCCCTTCAAGAATCAATCTCACTTGCTGGATTCACACATGCCTTTAACTCACACATGTAACTGCTTTGATTTTACATTTGCTAAAACTGACAAAGTGAATTCTATGGATTCTATGAGTTCCCTAGCCAGCCAAATCCACAGGTCTTAAAGTTGCCAAGGTTGGACAATCCTGGTGTAAACATATCTGTTGTTTATTTGATTTTACATTTGCTAAAACTGACAAAGTGGATCCATATCAAGTTTCTTCTTGAAATCCCTAGAAGTAGCTTGAAGCTAAGTCCATGTCCCCAGCTATCTCCCACAGAGAACCAGATCATCCATTTTCATTCAAACAAACTAACTGAAAAGATGTATACAATGTCACTCAAACATGGGCATTTGAAAAAGCTAAACATTTATATCTGTTCTGGTCCATTTATTCATTTTTGATATTTAAATTAATGAGGGCTTTATTTGCTGTTTTAGAGCACTTATCAATAATTATTTTCCTTCTGAGAATGATTACTTATGTAGAATTTATACACAGATGGTGTAAATCAGGATTATCCAACCTTGGCACCTTTAACATCTGTGGACTTTAATTCCTAGAATTCTATGGATTCTATGAGTTCCCTAGCCAGCCAAATCCACAGGTCTTAAAATTGCCAAGGTTGGACAACCCTGGTGTAAACATAACTGTTGTTTATTTGTTTTTGGCTTTATGTGTGCTGTAAACTCTGCCATTGTGATTTATAACCCATGTTTCCAGCTTAACTTGTTCTGCAAATCCAGCCTATTGTAGTTTATTTAACAATCCATACTTAGGGCTGTCATGGTTTAGCATGATGTCTGAACTTGGTCAGTAATTCTTTCAGAACAAGTAAAAGAACTTGGAGAAGCTGGATCTCCGGTTGAAGCCTTGGCCAAAAGGACCATCCATCATGCAGCCAGCAGCAGCAGAGTCCCCTGGAGCATCCAAGGATCTTTGATGGATGGAGATATCCTCCTCCCTTCTCCTAAATGTTAAGCAGAAAGTGCTGACAAGCTGGCAGGGAAGAATTTCTCATCAATGCGCTTTGATTATATTTGGTAAAGAAAATGCCTGTTGCCTGGTAACATTTCACTTGAGCCTGACCTACTCCAAAAGTTATTGCTACTAGATTCGATTTGCACTGTCCTCTGGTGATTACTGTAATCTTTTAAGCTGGGAGGTTCATACATCAGTGGGGCAAACATTGTGTGCTTCTCCCTCTCAGATTTATAAGCTTTGAAGAAGAGTCAGGCGAGGGAGCCTGTTTCCTCCAGCAACAGAGAAATCAATACAGCCTTCAAATCTCTCGTGACCAGGAATGTTGCCCACACACAACATGTTAAGACCACAACCTCACACGATGTTTAAGTATCCACTAACAGAAACCATGGGAACCATCCAATGAATCAAGCAACTCGGCACTAGAGACAATCTTGCAAAGACAACAACGTATGTTGAGGATGAGTACAGACAGAGATAACTTGGCAGGAAACTGAAAACTAACACGTCATACATATGCACCCATCAAAGCTATGAGCCTTTAAATCTCATTGATTTCAACATGTGCTTACATTTCTCCCAGGGCAACAGGCTGGCCTCCAGCTGGCTATTAGCCTACATGATTACAGTACAGTACATTACTTCCTTGGAACTGAGAAAGGAGAATTA
The DNA here is from genome assembly GCF_964194415.1 of Vipera berus. NCBI lineage: Eukaryota > Metazoa > Chordata > Lepidosauria > Squamata > Viperidae > Vipera > Vipera berus. The sequence goes on along the minus strand of NC_138203.1, from coordinate 72,162,031 downwards.
ACTGCAGTTATCATAAATGTTCCATAGAACCAAGTATCATGATACAGCTAATAAAGCTTTGATTGAAGCAAATATTTTTTATGTCATCTCACTGATTACTTTCTACTAATTCTAATTCTCTAGGATTCTGTTCTTAAGAGTCTCCGTTCTCAAGGATTGTGTCAAGGAATCTTCACCCATTCAATTAAATCAATTAAATCAATGGAATAAAAATAATCCTAGGGAATTGTGTTACATACTTTCATTTTTGAGTAAGTTTTGATTTAAACTGAAGCATTTTGTGTAGTCCATCTTGTGTAGGGCACTTATCATGGACGATGATAGGGTTTGAACAGTTTTGATATGGTCACTGATATATATATCAAATAAGAGCAGGAATAAACCGTGTTATTAAATTGCCAGTTTATTATCCTCTTCCTGTTTAGGCAAAATTACTGGGAAAGGCAGAGGCCTATTTCAAAAGAGTATCTTATGCAGCTAAGAATTACAGTATTACATGGTTCTGAAGCAACAATATAAAGATACACCACCACCTGGAAAGTTTCCTAATATATTATTTCCCTTGATTTTAGCTAGGGAAAACCAGGAGAGAAATGCTAGCTACATTTTCTTTCTGGAAAAGGATGTCACTTCTAAGACCACAAAACTATTCTCATCGCTCCCTTCCTAATCTCCAGCAGTAGGGCAGGCTCTTCTTCACTGTCCCAGTTACAACCTCTCCCTTAATGGTGAGGGACACACATGGCTGCACAAACACTGTTTGCCGTTAATTAAAACTCCACCTTCCATTAATTTCACTTAAAAAAAAAATCCCTCAGCAAATGCAAAAGAAATACAAAGAAAGACCAGGTCTCCTTACCCAGATAGTAAAAATAAAAAGTATGGCAAAAACCTTAATGAAGGATTCAGAGCTAAGGATGGGAAGCTGTTTCTAGTAGGAAAAGATGGCATTTTAGAACATGCTTCAATATGAATTTGAAGATGCAGTGTCCAGAATGTTATACACACTATTGCCCCAAAGAAAACATTTGATTGAAAAATGTTGACATCCACAAGAATCTGATGTTGGCAAGGAGCAAGTCTTGCCCAACTGTGTGCAAACAGATGTTGTGCAAGTGTCAAATCTGAGTTCTTCCATTTTTATGAAAATACAGCCACCAAAGTCCGTTGAGGTAAATATGCACCTTCAAATTACGGACATTTGCAACAGAATTTAAACTCCTAAAAATGTGCAGCTGGATTATTTGCTTGCTCGGGAGGAAGCCTAATCAAAAGGAAACTGCAACAATTCTGTGCAGGTGAATTCAGTCTGTTGAATCCCATGAGACTGTTCCCAGGTAATGCCCACAGCGCTGCAGTCTATCTCCCCCCACCCTCCTTGTTATGCTCAGAATGGAGTCTTGGCTTACCATACACTTTTTATAAAAGATCAAATGGAGACTCCAAACCAGGGGCAGCAACTATGGCAATTTTACAACCTGTGGACTTCAACTCCCAGGAGTCTGGCTCAGGAATTCTGGGGGTTGAAGTCCACAGGTCGTAAAGGGGCCCCGCCCATTCCAAATATTTCTTTGGATGTGTGTGTGTGAGAGAGAGAGAGTGAGAGAGAGAGAGAGAGATCCCTGGAATATGTCACCTCTGAACACTGTATATATTTTTTGGAAATGTGTGTGTGAGAGAGAGGGGGGAAGGGAGGGAGATTCCAGCTGCTTTTGCTTCCACCTTCCCAAACGTAATCGCTATACAAAATTAACTCTACAGTAACGACTCGCCAAGAGATTTGCGGCAGAGAAAAGATTGCGGAATGGAGCACGAGGGAGGGGCGGCGTGTGGCTCGGGGGGGGGGGTTTGTTCCAAGTTTATGCTCCAGAAATCCGCATCTCCTCCAAACGCAGGCACAAGCAAGGTTTACACGTGATGTTTAAGCTGGTCAGTTAATCAATCTATTCTTTGGACTCAGAAACTCACCAAAGGGGCTCCGTCAGCGCGCTAAGACACCTTCCCAGCTCTGAACAAAAGTAGCGTTTTGGGTTAAATGTCAACACTCGGTTTGCAAGTCACCGAGAACCAGAGCGCGGCGTAGATCCACCTGTACAGAGGCCTCCGGGAACCGGAATGGGTAGCCTGCGACTTGGCGGCGAGCCTGCAGCCCTGTGTGGGGTCATCGTCAGCGGGTTTCCATCTCGGTAGAACCACTAACCTGGTTCATTCGTGAGCCCTACTTTCCTTAACCGCGGTTTACCGAGGGGGTTCGTTCATACATTGCCCAAGCCAACGTTAGGCAACCACGCGACGCCTAGCTTGAAATACCACACCAAGACCAGGTTAAGAGCGGTTCGCGATTTCGCAGGTCAGTGTGTTATGGGAATGCCGGCCAACATACTTCTGATTCCAGGAGAGGCGTGAATCCGGCCACCGACGGCCCACCCTCTCCTTCCGCAGACAGGATCGCGATCATCGGACTCTGGGGACGCTGAAGCTCCGAGGCTTCACCAGAAGCCAACAAACACCTCGAGGAAGGTCACTTACCCTCGGCAACGTGCGACTCCCGGCCCGGCCCTTTGCGTCCTTCAGCCTCGCTCAAAGCCTGCCCACCGAAAGTGCTGCGACTCCAAACTCCAACATTCTCGGCCCCGCTGTCTGAGGAGACTGGGAGCTGGAATCCTCGCCTCGGCAAGCTCCACGCAAGCGGCAGGAATGGACTTCAGTGATGGGCTCCAGCCAAACGGAGAAGACTGAGGTCCGCGCCGGCTCCTCCAGAGGCCAGGGAATCGGTCGGGGTCGCTGGGGCCTCGCCAAACCAGGCCGGGCAGGAGTCGGCTTTGCGCTTTGCGCGCTCCCACTCTGCAGTCGGTCATCTGGCGGTTAGTGCCGAGTGAACGCACCGTCGTTTATTCGACAGGCCACGGTTAAACCAGATTAGGGCCCTGTGGAAATCCAGCCGGGATCTCCCTCGTGGCTTGATCGTCTCCCGAGAGTGCGGAGGAAAATATCTGGAAAGAACCCCACGTCTTTTGACAGATGCCCAGAATAATGGAAGTGGCATTTTAAAAATTATCCCATCTTCTGATAGCAGTCTCCATCTACTGCTTTCTTGAAAAAAAAACTAGCATAGTGTTAACTGGAATGATTTAAATTTTCGGGGTTGGCGGGGGTATCCTTTCCTCCGCAGTCTGACCTAGCAGTGGCATGCACAGAGAATTGACTTGACCCTTTTACAGCCCACTCTTTTTCCCCTGATACTTTTCCTCAACAACAACAACAACAAGATACAAAAAGCATAATTCCCCTCTGAACTAAGGCTGGGTTTCTCAAGTCAGCAAAAGAAGTTGCTGTGGAACCCCCAAAAAACCCCTTTCAGATGAACACAGAGAGTTTGGACTGGTGGCACTAAATGAAGTTGGGGGGGCTTCTTATGGACCAGGCAGGGCCTACTCTATGGCTGCCTCATGTGGGTGGAATTCACTGCAGCTGGAAAAGCTTTTCGGTAATTTACACTTTCTCACTGCATTTACCTAGACTAAGAAAAGGATGTTTCAATCCTCACTACTGTATCTATCATCTCTTGTTATTTTATCTAAAGATAAAATAACTTTAGACCTTGTTTATATACTGATAATAGCCTGAGCTCTATTTCATTTTTTTTAAATGCATAAAACCAGGGATTAAACAATATATGCAATATTTAATTCAGATGCGTAATAATGAGGGGCTACTCTCAAAATTGCAATAATTATTACAGCCTTATCCTGTTTCTTCCTTTCATCTATTTCCTCTTTCTTTTCCTGCCTACGTAATTTCAACCAGCCCCATAGTGACTACTCAAAAGATCCACTGAGATTAACAAACATTATTCCTAGGAAAGCATGACAATAAAGTTGCAGCTTAGATTTTTTTTTATATGCATTCTATGTCTGGCAAAGATTAAAGCCAACTTTTGCTTTCCTGAAAACATGGATGAAAGGAAGACAACAGCAAAAGAGCTCCAGTTGGTTTGCAATGAAAAGTTAGCATCAGGATGACTTAAGTGAAATAGTCATTTTGGTTCATATATTTTTATAAGACTCTAGTCAGCAGAAAAAGATATTTATTTTCATGATTTAAAAAAAACTAGAGGGGAAAAAAGAGATTAGATGAAGCTAATACTCAAAATTCCCACTATAAAAAGCCTCTGGTGTGTACTCAAGTAATGATGGTGTATTTAATAAATAAGCAAATCATAAACCATGGCTTACTGTATATGATACCAGAAGGAGCTGTTAAAGTACTAAATAAGTTTACTAACCCATTGCAGGAATAAATGTAAAATCCTTGGAATTTTTCAGGCTCATGAGTAGCTTACAAATGGGCTTTGTCACAGGATTTAGCAGGACTGGGCACAGGTCAGTCTCTTTTAGACTTTAACTTTTATGGATTTTTTTTAAAATTGTCCAGGGACTGATTTTCTGTTTCCACCAAGTTTCTGCAATGGGAGAAAAAAACAACCATCTACCTTTAAAAAAAACTTTTTATAAGTGCTATCTATGAAATTGATCCATTCTATTTTTTCCAGATTTATGATGCAGCTAAATAGGACTGATTATTGTTCTCCAATAGTTTTAAAGAAACGTTCAAGTTTGTGGTTTATGAAAGAGGAAATTCAGTCATGAATATTGTTTCCAAACAGATTCTCAAAGCACACCTGGTTTGGGAGTAAAGCTGTCTTAACCTATTTCGGAGGGTAACTCAGAAAAGGATCCACGGGCTTGCCAACAGCCTTCCACTCTGTGCTTTCTTTAGAGGTATCTCCAAAGATGATTCCAGTAAAGAAAAAAAACAGAGATCTCTTACAGAACTTGGTGTCTTCCTAAGAATCTTTCTAAAGATGGTTTCCATAGCTCTTTAGGAGCCGGGTTCCAGAAAGAGAAGTCAAGAGCCACTCTTAATGTTTAATACAAAACAGAATGTTGCAAAGCCCTTTTAAGAAGGGCTTATGGCCTGCCATAGCAGTCACATTCCTATTTCCGAATCCTTCATCTGGATGGTCAAATGTTTGAAGGTTGAATGTCATCCCAATTTTTGATAGAAGTTAAAATAAAACAGACCGTCTCTACATTGGTCATGACCAGAATAATCAAACAGCGTTATAGTAGGATTTACTGAACAGGGCCCAGGTGAACATACATTTTAAAAAATTGATTAAACCCTGAAATACTCTCCTTAACTTTAAAAGAGGCTGCTGGCCGGGAGAAGCAAAGTGACACCTAAAGCATCCAGATGCACTCCAGATGACAGAGAACCAACAAACTAAGAGCACCTGAGATAGGAAGGCTGGACCCTTTTCTCCATGCCCACTAGAAGCACAGAGGCTAGGTTCACACATTACACCAAGCCCCCAATTGCTTTAGTGTACCTTGTGGAACCACCACAGTTCCACTGCTTGAACAAGTCACCAGCTCTGTCTTAAACTGACTTAAATCCAAGGCAAAATTAAGCAATTCAAATCAGGGCTTTGCCTATTGGGTGAACCAGGCCAACCACCCAGTATACAAAAACGGAGCTTTAATTGTTCCCTTTCAGACCCCTCTCAGATTGCTTGTCACCTGGAAACCCCGTGGTCTGATAATCCACCGGTTTTACGAGAATAGCGCCAGGTAAAAGTTTTTTGGGGAGCGGGCCGGTGTTTACTCAGAAATCAACTTTTCGGACTCCATCTTCCGAGGAGCTGTGGTCTTGCCTTTAAGCCTGTAGCAAGAGATAGACTTCATCACCTCCTGAGTACAACAACGCGCGGATCTATTCCGTTTTTACCGTGGAAAGCGCCGCGCATCTGAAGAAACGCTGGAGGAGATTAAAATCTCCCGAGAGAAAGCCGAGAAGTTCCCCTGCAAAGGACGCCTTAGTCTTGGAGAGGATCCCGCCGGGTACAGAGCTAACCGCTTTTCTTCGGGGATGGATGGAGGCGCTGCCCGTTTCCTTCCCCCAGACGGGGGAGATGACGGAGCCTCGCTTATTAGGCTGCCTCCAAGAGACCCTTACATGGCCAGAGGGGAGATCGCTCGTTCCCCGCTCAAGCTTCCGCCGGCTCTGCGTTCGCGGGGCTGGAATCATCTCTCGAACCGGCGGGCGTGGAGCCCGTTCTGGCCTCGGCTGCTTTCACCCGCAGGGAAGCGAAGGGCAGATGAGAAAATCGCGGCGCCCCTGGGAGACCCAGAAGGCTGCGCTCCGAGTCAACGTGCAGTTCGGAAGCGAAGGAAAAGCTCCGGGCCAGCCGTCCAGTCCGCGAACTAACGAGAGCAGAAGGTCGCCTCCCTCCCCTCGAGGCTCGAAAAGACGCCGGGCTCGTCCCCCCCTCGCAGGGACTCTCTTCGAGACCAAACGCTGCGTTTGTTTCTGTGTCTGCCCCCCCCTCTCCCGTCACATTCCGGACCGGGGACAGAGGGAGCATCGGGGTGGTTCTTTGCCGGATCCCTAATTGCGCAGCCCTCCGGGAGCTCTCCCGCCGTGCAGGGCCAGGTGCTTCGCTGGCAAGCCGAACGTCGACTGGTGAGTTGGGGGCGCCGATGCTTTCATTTCCCTGCTTCAGCGCGGGTTTCCTGGCTCCTTCGCTGGGCCCGCAGCAGCCGGCCCAAGTGGCTCGGAAAGCGCCCGACCGCCAGCCCGGAGTTGGGCCTCTGCCTTCCGTTCCAGAGACGCCCGAGTCCTTTTAGGAAGCCCAACCGCCTCCTCGAGAAAAGCGCCCGGCTCTTGCTCCCGCTCGCCGGATCTCAAGTGCAGCGGAAGCGCGTCCGCGATCCCTCCCGTCCCATAAAAAAAGAAGAGCCTTGGTGGAGCAGTGGACTAATGCCTCCTTAAGTAACACCAGCTGCCTGCAATTAGTGCAGGTTCGAATCCCACCAGGCTCAAGGTTGACTCAGCCTTCCATCCTTCCGAGGTAGGTAAAATGAGGACCCAGATTGTTGGGGGCAATTAAGCTGACTTTGTAATAATGCCGCTTGGGGCGTGTGTGTGTGTGTGAAAGCCCTAATAAGCAGGCATATACATAGAATGAAGGCTACTGCTAAGCTTGTAAGCCGCCCTGAGTCTTCAGAGAAGGGCGGGATATAAATGGAATTTTAAAAAAAAGCACCTACCTGGTTTGGCGAGCGGCGGCAGCGGGAGGACGGCGGCGGGCTGCTCGGAAGCCCATCTCAGAGCGGCCGCGGCGGCCAGCTCCATCGGGGGACGATGCGAGGCGCCGGCCGGGCCCTCCGCTGAGCCGGGGGCAGCGGCGGCGGCGGGCGCTGCTCCGGGGTGCCCGGGCGGCGTAGAAGAGGCGGGCGCGGGGGCGGCGGCGGCGGGCAGGGCGCGCAGCGTGTCGGGCAAGAGGCTCTCCAGGCTCTCGTTGGCCTGCTGGCGGCGCAGCGCCACCTGGGCGGCCATGACGCGCTGCCGCTCGATGATGAGGATGCACTTCTCGCAGGTGCAGTCCTTGAAGCGGCAGTAGCGCTTGTGGCCCTTCAGCCAGGAGAGCACGCCGTGGTTGCGGCAGCGCGCGCACTTGGGCGTCCGCTGCAGGGGCGCCCGGGCCGGCTGAGCCACCGGGCCGCCCATGTACAGGTACGGGGAGCCGTAGCCGTTCATGGCGCCCTCTCACCGCAGCCGCTAGGTCCGCCTCACTCGCGCCGGGGCCATGCTCGGCCAAACGCGGCGGCGCTTCCCTGGCTCTCTTGGCGCCGAACCAGGCGCTGAACTCGCCCTCAGCTCAAGTGCAGGTTGGCTGGCGGCTCCCTCGCCCGCCTTCCCCGCCTCTCGGGCGAGGCTCCTCCTCCTCCTCTCCGCCGAAGCCGGGGCTCTTGCCCCGGCCAGCGCCAATTCCCCGCCCCTCCTCGCCTCGCTCTCACTCCCCCACCCCCCCCTTTCCTGGACACAGGTGGACTCGCCCACTCAGCCGCTTTCCTCGCCGCGGCCGCTTCTTCCTCGAAAGCTCGAGGGCGAGACGGGGAGGGAGGGGCAGGAGAGCGAGGCCCCCAGCGCGTGCGCGCGTGCTGACGAAAGACAGGGCTCGAGTTGCCCCTTCTGGATCGGGACGCCAGTAGCACGGCAGTAACTGTGCATACGTCGTCTCTCTCCCCCTCCCCCTCCCCCTCCCCCTCTCCCTCTCTCCCTCTCCCTCCCTCTCCCTCCCTCCCCCTCTCCCTCTCCCTCTCTCTCTCTCTCTCTGTCACACACACACACACACACAACACGTACAGGGATTTTTTATTTTGCAAAAAAGATGCATTCAAGACTGAAGCTGTGTGATCCAGTGGCAAGTCCCAAATAGGCTGACGTGTGGCTCCAGCATCGTTTGACCTGCGATGGCCCCACAGTCCGATCCGGATCAGTTTGGCTCTGAGATAAGGAAGCAAAGCAAACGCGGATAAATCTGCCGACTTCTCCGCGCCAGGCACCCGAAGCTATTGCTAGGCTTGCTTGGGGCCTGCAAAGCAGCCGGGACCCCCTTCTGCAGAAAAGGGGCGGAGCCGTCGCTGAAGGTTCTGTCTCCCAGCCCTCTAAAACTTTCAAGCGCGGGGATTGGCTAAGGGGCCGTACCAGGTGTAACTCTTTCCCTTCCAGCACGATTTCTAACCAAGAATCCGCTTGGAAACTAAGTCGCTGCCTGACTGGCGGGGTGAATTTATAAGCATCATGTAGAGGCTGCGGAACGGGGAAATCAAGGTGCATTTTCCCCCCAAACCTCCCTTCCCCCCACAATACATACGCAGGCATTATTCCAGAAACCCTTATATGTATTCATCGGGGTGTAAACATCGGCTAATAGATTTCTCAAAGGAGGGGAGAGGAGAGCTTTGGAAAATATCAATACAAGGGGCGGGCATCCAATCTAAAACAATAATTTCGGCTTTAGATTTTAAACGACGTTTAGAAGGGTTGTACAGGATAATAATTCCACCCCATTCGAACCGTGATTCTAATTCTGTTCAACCGCACGCTAATGCGGAACATTTTGCTATATTCAGGGTGAAATAATCAATCAGACTTTTTAAAAAAAGAAATCAAACCAAATATTCCTGCCTCTTTTGTATTATTTGCCCGTTGGATTTTATTTTGAGATTGCTGGGAGCCTCTGGAATTCCTTCCAGTCCTCCCCAGGCTCTGAACGGCTAGGGAAGGGAATATTATTCAATGTTCAACGTTTGTTAAACCTGAACCGGAGTAGGAAGGTGGGTGCCCACTCGAAATCCATTTTCCCCCGGGTCCTTCGGAATCCAGGTCATCCAGATCATCTGAGCGGAAAGATTTAAATACTGGGGAAGAAGATAAAAGAGGACTTGGGAATCAGCCTTGGAAGAGAAATGGACAGAAATTTAAGAAGGCGATGGGAACATTTTTTTTTCTAACTAAAGACGCTCCCAATAATTCGTAACGTGGAGAATATTAACTTTTGGAAGCACGATTTCTAGAACTGATTCTAATGAAACGAGTCACTTTTTAAAAAAGAAAAGTGTGACTACGAGGTTGCTTATTTTACGAATTAAAATTAAGACTTGGCCCTAACATAACATTTTAAGAAAATACAACAAAGCGAGCCATTGAACCCCGATGGTATTAAACGATTATATACTGATCCTACAAAAACAAATATTTAATTTAACTCGAAGGTGAAGCATCCTCTGAAGGATCAACTCTGTGTTGAGCGAGGAAGGAACCCGAGGAGTGTGGGGCCGGAAGTCAGACAAGCTTCTTTTGGCCCTGGCAGGATCCAGGTTCAACTACACACACACACACACACGGAGGGGGGAGGGAGAGAGAGAGAGAGAGTCTCCAGGTGGCACAATATCGGAATTCCGGGTCTCCCGGCTAGTCGCCGCGGCTCTTCCAGGCAAACGCAGTCGCGCTTCCCGAAAGAAGCCGGGCCGAGGAAAGCCGCAGCGTCGGCTGGCCGGCCTTCCCCGGCATTCTCTCCTAAGGAAGCGGGAATGGAGATTTCCCCCCCCGACCGGTCATCGCAAGCCCCGGACTTTTGAGCCGGGCCGCGAGCCTTGTTCTCGGTCTTTTGCTGGGAATCGGACGAGTTCTGTCGCCTCCGCCACCCCCGCCCTCCGCCACCCCCCGTATTTGACAACATCTCCCCACAGGTCCAGGTCGGCCTTTCTGTGAGCGCCACGTCCCCTGCCTAAGAGCCTATTGTAACTCAACACCTGACGAGAACCGGTCCCATCGCTCGGGGCAGAAAAGGTTTAGTCAAGCACATAATGGGATCCCAGCAGAAGGCTTTTCAGAAGCGGGGCCCAGGGTAAACTTCGCCACATGAACTCCGTTTCCAGGGCTGTTAAGCTTTTAATTGGGAAAGGAAAAGCGGCGTAATAAGAGAGGAGGCAATTTCAAGGTGACTCGAACGTGGTCGCCGTTTGCGCCCCGGAGAATAGCTTGAAAAGGGGATGAATGAGCCAAACATATGGTCCCAATCAGGTCGAGCGGCAGGGCGGGGCACTCTGCCTTTGGGGGCGAGGGGAAACGGGAATGGGGAGGGGACCCCAGCTCGTTTTCTACGAAAGCCAGCCGCCCAGGCAAGAACGGCAGAGGCAGCCGAAGTCCGCCGAAACCGCCTTGTCGAGGAAGGGGTAACGGAGTCCTTGAAGCTGGGGGCCTACAATCATCAAACCAGCGCCCCTTCATCTGGGTTTCATTCACATAGAGATGTGTGGAAGGCTTCCAGACCGCAGTTTGCACCATGCTGTTCGCGGGAATAGGAAGGCAAACCTGGCATTCTGAAAAAGAAAAGCTAAATAGGAGTGTCCAGAGGGAAGGGCAAACGATGTCGAGAACAGGGGGAGAAATATGTGTTATTATCACTATCGTTATTAAAAGTATGCAGGTGCTCAGGTCTATCAATTCGATTCCAGTGAACCTCCATATTTTAATATATTGGAATGCTGGAAGAGGACTGGGGAGAGGAAGGACTAAAGCAGAACTTCATATCTGGGGCTCCCACTCAGCAGGGAGTTTCCGAAATATAGCAAGACTACCTTGTTGTCCGCCAAAGCTGCTGAATTAATAAACAGTCTGATCCAAAGACAGAGACATCCAGGACCATCACATCCGGAATGCAAAAGCACCCTCCATCCACCCCACCGATTGCAATTTGTTATTGTAAGCCGCCTGAGAATTCTGGCAGGACAGGCGGTTACCATACATTTCGAATGAATGAATAAATAACTAAAGCTCCATTGGACGCGATCAAGAAAATTAAAAACGTTTCCAAATCAGTGAAAAAGCAGAAAGGATTTTTAGAGCAGGCGCCCCCAGCGCGACCCTCCGAGCCTCAAAAATACCTCGGAGTGAAGTGACAGGTGGGGCCTGAAATTAAGACCAGTGGGATCGATCCAACTGTTCCTGGCTCACTAAAAACAGTGGGGCACAAAGCGAACAAAGATCACTCTTAAGTAGAAGTGGCGTCTGTCTTTCGGCTAATACTTTACTGACCCGATCGTAAAAAAAAACACCTGTGCCTTCGAAATGCTTGAGAACGAAGGAAAGTAGCAATTCTGACTCCTCTTTAAAAGAAGGCAAAAGCCGCCTCTTTCCCCTTCCTCTTATCACTGAATTGATTTGAAATCTGTTTTCGCCCCAAATCTTGCACCGCAGCTCAGGTCAAACATTTCTCCTTCTATCCCCTCCTCCTCAAAAAGCAGGGCAAAAGTAGGGAAAATCCGAAGTAGTAAAGATGAAGTATAGACCCAACTGTATTTAATGGGACTTTAAATAGACCGCTCCTCCGAGTTTGAGAGCAAAACATTGGAATCCGAGGATGTCCGAATGGTTTGAATGAAAGAGATCAATGGGAACTTGGGAAGAAAACCCGGTGGGATCTCCTAAGAAACCGCTTCGGAAGAACAGCGTGTTAAATACTAGGTGGGCCGGGAACCTCAGTGTTAGAAGCTGCTGCCGAACACTTAAAAGGATCTGGTTTTGGTTTTTTTTATTGGTTTGAAATCTCAGTTCGGGGGAACATCGAATCAGGCAAAATATCTTTTTAAAAAATGGATCATTGGTTCTCCTGATAAAACCTGAAGGCGAAGCGAACGCAGGTAAGGCTTTTTTTTTCTCCCAGCAGCAACTTCCTATTCAATTCGGGAAGAGGGAGAGAAAGGAAAAAAAAAAGACTCCAAACATCCAGCAGGAGCTCTGATCATTCCCGGGGAGAGGCGAAGGGATCAGAAGCCCCCCCCCCCCGCCTCACCCGCTCGCTCTCGAGGAGCCCTTACATTTCAAGGAAAAGGATTTTGCTCGCCGCAAAATCAATTCCCCTCCGCCGCCCCCCCCCCCCCAGCAGAGCTGGCACAATGGGGCGAAAGGACGAAACCCAGCTGCAGGAGAAACAGCCCTGGAAATCTGGAGAAAATGAATAGAATTAATAAAGGTCACTGATCACTAGCCATTCATAAATATTTGGTGACACATTTCTGGTTCAGGTTCTACCTCTCCGCCCCTTTTCGTGAGGGGGCGGGGCAGAGACGGGAGGCTCCCGAAGCCGCAAGGCGGTTGGCATTCGGGTGCGCGAAGCAAAGGCAGGCGATCCATTTCCCAAACCGCCGAGACGCGATCGCAGATCCTTTCCTTAAGCCGGGTGGCGTCGCGATGGCCGAAAGAGGGCAATGCAAAAATCTCTAGGGCGGCCCACCCTCCATTTCGCGGGGGTGGGGGTGGTCCTGTCCTTTGAATAGACAGGCCAAAGACTGACAAGGCCTCGATTCTGGAGAAGCGCCCGGGCTAGAAGGCGAGAAGCGATTTTAAGGTCTTTCCTTCGCCAGAACTCTCAACGGCAGCCAATAGGATTTGGGGGACGCGCTCGGATTTTCAGCCAGCCGGGGAGAAGCGGGCTGAGGTTCGCCTAAGGCAGGGGTAGGCAACCTCGGCTCTTTTATGACTCATGGACTTCAACTCCCAGAATTCCTGAGTCAGCATAGCTGACTCAGGAATTCTGGGAGTTGAAGTCCATGAGTCATAAAAGAGCCGAGGTTGCCTACCCCTGGCCTAAGGGTTTGCCTCTTCGAGCCGAGCTTTCCCAAAGCCGGAGGAGAGCCGCGAGCTCCTCTCCTCTGGCCTACTTCCGAAGGGAACCTGGCCCAAAATCTGACTTCCACTTTTCCGCTGTTAAAAAACAGTAAGATCCGAGAATTCGCTCGGGGGGATTAATTTTAGGAACCGGAAGAGACGTAGGGCCAAATCCTGAGAGGGGGGCCTTTGGCGTGGACACCGAGTTTGGGGGCCCGCGGGCGCAGGCGCGCGGGCTGCCAAAGTTGGACGGCTTCGCGCCTTTTCGCTTTCCACAGGCTCCATTTCGGTCCCTCCAGGCACTGGCTGAGGAATTCTGGGAGTTGAAGTCCACAATTCATAAAAGGGCCAAGTTTGAAGACCCCTGCTCCAGGCCTATAAAACAGCTACGCACCCACACACACCGCGCTGCTTTCCTACGGCGGCTGCCCGGCGAAGGAGACCCTCTTTGGGGCCTGGTCGCTCACCCGCAGCCCTTTGACCGGAAACGGGAGCGCGACTCCAGAGGTCTCCAGAGACCCCGCCGCGGTCATTTCCAGACGCTTAACAAGAGGGCAGGGCTGGGAAACACCGGCCGGCCTGGTAGCGTGGGGAGCCGTCCGGCTGGGCGCTTTACTTGGCGGCCCCAGAGCTCCGGCGGTGGGGAAGGAAGGTCCTTTATTTCCAGCGTGGCACGGTTAGTTGCCCTAATCCAGCCGCTTGGAAGCCGCCGCCCTGCAGCCTCACCGGGGTGCAAAGGTCCCTCCCGGCGTTGGAAGTTTTGTGGCGAGCTGCGCCGGACGGCACAGGCGCCCGCTCGGCTCCCAGAGGCGCTTCTCCGGGAAGGGCGAGGAAGGGGTGGTTCAGCGGAGCTCCCTCAGCGAAGAAGCGGGCCCGGCTCGCCTGCCCTTTCCAGCGCGGAGAAGCCCTGAATATTAAGGCCTGGGTTGTATAGCCCAGCTCAGGTTCCTCCAGACGTCTCGACAAGTTCTGTATATTTTCAGAGATCGTGGCCATACGGACTGAGAATGAGGCCGTTGGGTACAGGGAGACTTTAATCTGTAGTTAGGAAGGGACGCCGTCGGCTAATTCCCCAAGAGCATTTTCTCTCTTGCGCGATTTCCCGCCCCTGCATATAATAATGCTGTACATTCGGAATAAAAATTAGCAACGCTTTGGCAGTGTGTTTTGTGTGTGTATATTTGTAGCTTCTTCGCAAGAATGTCATTTCCTTGCACTGGAAACTGGCCACACTTTCAGTGAATCAACTTGGAAGAATTTTCGTTTTGCCTATTGTTAAGTAAACGCAGTTAGAATTAGATCTTAATTCTGAAATTAGGAACGCGAAGTTAAATGAAAGCAGTAAGATTTAACTCATCTAAGGAATGGAGCTGAGGAAAGCCCTCTTAATAAGATTTCTTTTATTTGCAGGGATTATTATTTTTTGCTTGCTAGTTAAAAAGAGGAAAGCCTGCTTAAATTGGCTCAAATTTCACTTCACTAAACATGTCTTTATGTAAAGTACATTTTTGGACCTAGTTCCAAGGACAAATTGTTACCTGTTTTTTTCCCAATAGTTCGTTCTCACACTGTTGTAAAGGATTGTGCTTTTTAGCCATTCTGTATGCTCTTAAAATGTATCTTAGATACTCTTAAAAAGCACCTGCTTTTTATTTTACTAGAGCCTCTTGCCAAAATTTGTGCCCATTAATGGAGTAAATAGGCAATGATTAATTAATATGATTGGGCTCATAGCTGTACAAGTGAGTTAGTTTCAGCTGGATAAGATCACTGTGTCACAAGTACATGAATGAAGAAACAAAAATATAAGGCACTCCTAATAAATACACCCACTATAAGCATAGAACCTATACATTCTTACATTAAATTACTATTTATTAGATAGCCCTAATTTCTTCAGGCATTTGTAAATAGGCTACACTTTGCATATGACCAAAAACAATCTTAATCCTGCTTTCATGTATGTAGTGGTGTAAAAAATGGGATTCAAGTTGTAAATTGTTAATGAAATATTGTGTGTCCACCAAAATATTCCAATAAAAAGGATGTACATGGGAATAATGACCTGCAAAGAGATTTGAAATCTGGCTACTTTTGGTTTTTAAGGTTCTGCTGTCCTTTTGAAACTAGCAAAATGCAAAACAAAACCAAGCACACCTTGGGTTAGGGTTGCTTGTGCTATTGTCAACATTTGTTGTGTGTATACACACACACACACACACACAATAGGACTCAAAATTGTCAGTTTTATGTCTCTGGCTCTGCTCTCTAACCCTCAATTATGGATATTAATTAGAAACAAAAAATCACTTGATTGAATTGTCTATATACTACCAATTCTGCATGATGCTGACACCATGATGTAGGTTAAGTTAGTACACATTTAATTAACATTGCAAATCTCACTCCTAAGGTAATATGCCTTTTCAATCAGCCCTTTAAAAAAGGTTGAAGGGGAAACAATTATTTAAGCACAAGAAATGCTGATATAAGCTTCAGGAATTTTCTCAAAGGGCCAATGCAAGTGTGTTAGGTATGACATGCAAATATAGAAATTTACATTTCAGTCCTATAAAAATGTAAATGGAGATTTTTCTCATTGGCTTCAGGGAGGGTAAATTGTACCTAGGATTGCCCTGATAAAGGCTGTAAACAGATCTGTTTTTACGTATTCAAGTTACCGTATGTTGTGAATCTGAGTTGGAATCTCTTATTTTTTGTTACACCTTGTTTCTTCTAATTATATGTTCCTTTAATTTTCCATTTTATTCTGCAGCTTTCTAATGTCATAGCAAAATAGGTAGCTCTCTATTTATAAACTTCTCTGGGTAACCCTTGGAGTTTAGCAGATATTAGCTTCTCTTCTGGAATTGGGCAATAATCTTTCCACCGTTTGTTAAAGATTTTAAAGATGATTTTGTTAGAAACACTCACACATGGTGATAACAGTAAAAGTAGAACTCTCAAATTCATACATGAAAATGATCTAAGAGACACGTGACGACACAATATTAAAAAGGTAAATGGAATTGCATCTGCTGTATGCAATTCCAGCTTTTCCCTTTGAGTGTATAAAAATACATGTTGTTATTGTGGAGGTGCTTTTGATACATCCATGAAAATAATTTGCTTTTTTGGCTCATCTTGTCAGTATTTATATCCATAGACTGAGATAAATTGAAGTAATGGTAATTGCCAATTCTTTTTGAAGCAGATTTTTTTCAGTAGATTACATCCCACCCTCCAGCCCCACCTCCCAAAGGCAGAAAGATAAATCTGAATTTCTCATATTAAAAGGACCAAAGTACTGGGAATTCCTATTCCCTACTTTCATATTTTTTTGTCCTTCAAGAATATTTCCTGATTGTTACACGTGGCCACTGATCTTTTGGAAAGCGAGCAGTAGCTTGATCTCCAAAGGGAAGTTTCATTTAATTATTTCCATATATCTAGACTGTACTTGGGAAGCTATTATGATCTATAAAGATGGGCAACTTTAGCTAAATGAATTAAGAATTAAATATTTAACACTTCAATGTATTGTTTGATAAGACTGGACAGAATTTCCTGATACACATGCAGCTTGGAATATATATATAAATCCAGGTGTTTTGTTTATGTAAATTACTCTGAATCTTTTAATTGCTCCAAATATTTATTTATTTATTTATTTGTGTGTGTGTGTGTGTGTGTGTGGACTTATTTCTGATTTTTAAACTAACACAGTCCTCCTGTACAATATATAATTTGGAGGAAAGAGTGGAAGGATTCCATGTGAGCTTTATTTGCTGGTAAGTTTGTGCTATTTTTTCTAATAATTCAAATTAATTTGTTTTCTAATAGCCAAGTGGCCTTAAGATTACTTATACAGCCGGGCAACTTTTGGTAGTGTATTAAAAGAGCAGATCTGAAAGTGAAACCTGACACAATATGTTACCTGACTCTTGTGTAGTGCCAGGGAGATGAGGATGCTTTTAAATTCATCTGACCCTTGTCAAGGTTGGACTGGCACAATGGCATTCTATCATACAGCAAACATCCACCTCTCCTCCATTGCTGCATGATGCTCTCCTTGGATGATGGAGAAAGCAGAGACAACTGAGCTCCGGAGGGAATTTGTGAGCTTCACTAAGAAATCCCAGCTCTATATTTCAACAATTTAGAAGGAAAGCAAACGGGGAGGCATCGCCTTGGCTGCAGTTGGCTGTTAGCTGCCCAAGCTCAGCTGCCTCGTCCTTAAGATTCTTTCCTTGCCCTCTGCTCCAACTATGTGTCTGTCACAATGGCAACAGCAGCAGGCTGCAGCAGAAGGCACCCAACTGCAGTCTCAGGCTGACAAGTGTGATAAAATGATCTTCCTTAACTAAACTCGTAAAGCACCGGGCAATAAAACTCAATCTTCTGTAAAATCCAATTAAGTCATTATCTGACTGATTGTATCTTTAATTGAAAACAGAAGTGACAGTAAATTTCTGTGATATATCAGGATCAATCGATACCACTATACAATTCAGCCCCAAGAAGTGATTTATAATGTCAAAGCCATATAGGTAACTCCACATTATTCTCTCTAAAACCACTGGTGGATGAAATTAAGAGTAAGTGCATTTAATAAAAAACAAGATGGTCAGGTTATTGATTACAACAGATGGGGGCGAAATCAAATAGATGTTTTCAAAGCACAGAGTGAAGAAAATACAAGTAATTTCTTTTTTTCCTGTTTAATACAGCTTACCAACTATGCGCACACAAGAAAATTTGGTCATCAATAACATTTTTATTTCAGTACTACTGCAACTATAGAGAACAATGAATTCTTTTAAAGAGCAGGTTTATTTCTGGTTGGCTTCTGTAACTAAGAGAAAGTACATGCTAAGGTATTTTTAACAGAATATTGAAGAAAAATCTATAATAACTTTAAAAGGCCATTTTTACTTGGAGCTAACATTGTAGCCAATAGGTTAACTTGTACAAACTTTTTTTTTTACATTTTACGCTAGCAATAGAAGCTATATCTGGTCATTAAACAGAACTAAGAAAAATCCATCACAGACCTTTCATTAATTAAAAATTCCATTCTTGGTTAAACTTTTATCTATTTTTATATATCATGAAAAGAGGGAAAAAGATCCCTGGACCTGTAAAACATAGAATCTTACATTTCAGTCTTAACTCCTACAGTACAACTTAAAAAAGGAAGAGCAATTCTGTTTCACAATAGGAATCTATTTCTCATCTATTCATATTTGAAATATCTTGCTTTTGAACACCATTAAGGAATCAAACCCTTTTGTGCTAGATACATTGATTATGAGCAAATCTTAAGTATCTTTTGTGTACGCTGAACTTTGATTTCATTTTATCTACAAAATAATCTACAAAATAATCTTTAATTTTATTTTGTATACTGTTTATTAGCCAAATGGAGGCTTTAAAAAAAATTAGAGAATACCAATAAGTCTCTTTCAATATACTTAAGGGTAATGCTCTTGCAGCCCTTTACACTATACTATTCTCCTTCTTATCTAAGACTGAAAATCGCAAAGTGCAGAACAAATATAAAGGGAATAAGTGAACATTTTATCAACAGTTATTTCAGAAATCTGTCATCACAAAACAGGCAAACCCAAATTAACACGAAGGCACTTCTTTAAGGAAATCCACAGCAGGACTTTTTTTTTTCCCCATCCATGCTTATTCGCCATCTTCCATGACAGAATGAACTGGAAAGGTGCCGGAGTCAGAGGCAGACTCGCACTCCAGCACAGCCTTGGTACTTTCATTGCTGATGGGAGAACTGCTGGAAAGGGAAACCAAGCCAGAATCTTGACTGCTGGGTGGTGAAAATACTGAAGAAGCAAAAGGATAAAGGGGGAGGAGGAGAAAGAAAAGAGGGAATGCCAAGTTAAATGATATGGAATAATAATAATATTGTACAGCCAAGTTGCCT
This sequence comes from Vipera berus, assembly GCF_964194415.1. NCBI lineage: Eukaryota > Metazoa > Chordata > Lepidosauria > Squamata > Viperidae > Vipera > Vipera berus. The sequence goes on along the minus strand of NC_138203.1, from coordinate 72,143,061 downwards.
TACATGCACCCATGGACACATCATGTTCTGTACCAGCCTGCTACCGGCCCTGCAGAAAAGGCAGGGACAACCCCTTTTACAAGAAGGCAAGAGGCTGGAATTAAGCCTGCCAAATTTATTAATACAAAAACAAACGGAACAAGACACGAACCAAGAAACAGGAGCTTTTCAAGCAGTTGCCTTCAGCAAACCAGCCCTCCCACGCATTCCCCTTTTATACAGTTCAGGGCGTGGCTTCTCTCTGCCTCCTTCTGAGGTGCCCCATTGCCTTCCTCTGTTTACTCCTGATTGACTGCCTCCTGCGTCGGCCGTCCTTGAACAGGGCCAGCTGTGGGTCATCTTCATCCATGCTGTCAGGCTCACACAGCTGGGTCTCCGTCGTGACCAGGTGGGAGGGGCCTGGCTGACGGCTCTCATCAGCAAGATCTTCAACCCCCTCAGCAAGCTCTTCAACACCCCCCTCCTCGTCTGAGTCGTCCGACCCAACTGCCGAACCCACAGGCTGACCCTGAATCACAACACATCAATACAGGTAGTCCCCAACTTACAACAGTTCATTTAGTGACCATCTGAAGTTACATCACCACTGAAAAAGCTGACTTATGACCACTTTTCACACTGACAACCATTGCAGCATCCCCATGGCCTCATGATCAAAATTCAGACGCTTGGCAACTGGTTTATATTTATGACGGTTGCCGTGTCCCGGGGTCACATGATCACCTTTTGAGTCCTTCTGACAAGCAAAGTCTATGGAGAAGCCAGATCTGCTTAACAGCAATGCTACTAAGTAAACAACTGCAGTGACAAGCACAGTCATAAAAAGGGGCAAAACTCGCTTAATAAATGTTTCACTTAGCAACAAAAATTTTGGGCTCAACTGTGGTCGTTAAGTCAAGGACTACCCGCACACAATGAAGGACCAGAACTTGTACTTACGCACAGTCCTAGGCATGCACAAGATATTATTACTGCAAGAGAAGAATCACAAAGCTGGCCCAAGGTTGAATGTTAGTTACAAAAGACTCAGGGTATCAGACCCGCCTTTTTCTAGGGATACCCAGATTCATTTATCTCACCCATTTTCCCAGGGAAGGGTGGAGAGGGAGAAGATGTTGCCCATGGTGAGTCACACAATTGACTTGAATCATGGGCTAGCCATTCATGGTACTAGATCAGGGTTGTCAAACTCGCAACATCACGCGACGTATCACGACTTTTTTTTACATTGCGGGCAATAGGGTGGGCACGGTTTCGGCATGATGCATCCAGCCTGCAGGCCGGCAGTTTGACACCCCTGTACTAGATAGTTTGCATCTCAGAGAAACATGCAGGCATAAATAGCCAACTATTTCTATCCTTTATAAACCCTCTGCAAGTCCATGCAAAAACCGGACAGCATCTCCCCCTCTCTGTAAGATTCTCAAATTTTAAGAGCTGGATGATAGGGGAAATTCAGAAATTTGGGGAAAAAAACTTTTGCTACCAGAATGAGATTGAGAAAAGGCACACATTGAAACTCTTTGCTTATCATACAAACTAACAATCTGTGGGAATTTCTGTGTATTAACTAACCTCTTCTAACTTCCGTAAAACAACTGAATGATGAATCGATTGTATTTTATGCAGAGTAAAACATCGACTGCTCCCTGAAATTCTGGTAATACCTGAATTACATTTATATAGATCATGGGAGTATTTTATTAAAAATCAAGAGGAATTCTTATCTGCTTAAGGATTGGAAGAATAGGAGTGTTATTTATTCATATTTTAAAATAATATCAACCTTTAACATTTTAAGAAGTGGAATGTAGAAAAAGCACATGATAAAACCAAAAATACAGACATAAAACAACTGCATTAAAAAACAGCAGTAGCATCAGTAAACTGTACCTGTAACAAGACACATTGACCTAAAAATGACACAGGCATCATGACACAAATGATACAATTATCTGATGTCATAAAGTCTTGCACAGGTACCAAATTGATATTGTTTGTCATGGCCCACAGCACAGGACCGTCTTCGCCTCCAGGCAGATGTCAGTGACAGTACAACTTAAGCAATACATTTCAGAAACATTAACATCAATGTTGAGACTAGAAGCTTGGGCCAATTAGAGGGCAGACCAATATTCCAGGATTATCTATTTTGCATTCAACTTGAGAAAAAGCCATCTACGTTATCACCAACCTACTAGTTTTTGATGGTGGAAGCACTCCAGAGAAGGGAATTCGCATCAAAGATGTTCATAAAAAAGGTATGAAAACATACACAGTTCTTGACTTACAACCACAACTGACATTAGAATTTCAGTTGTTAAGCAAGGCAGTTAAGCGAATCACACCCAGTTTCATGATCTTTAAGTTAATAACACCAATTGCTAAGCGAATCTGGCTTCCCCCATTGACTTTGCTGGTCCGAGGCCGACTGGGAAGGTGGCAAATGGCAATCACATGATCCTGGGGCAGTGCAACTGTGACAAATACATACCAATTTGATCACATGACCGTGGGGACACTGCAACAGTTTTAAAAGCAAGTACTGGTTGTAAGCCACTTTTTCCAGTGCCACTGTAACTTTAAACAGTTGCTAAACAAATGGTTGTTAAGTTGAGGACCACCTGTAATCTTCCCTCAATCAAGCTTAATTTTAAACGTTCTGATGACTATATGGACACATCTGTATTTTCTTGGAAACAATACAGAAGTCAGCTGGGAGGAATGCATTTTCAATTTCCCAACAGAGCCTATATTTCCCAATGGTCTTGTATCATCCACATTTAACCAGTTTGACAAGGGGCTGCCTCTTGGCTGAGCACAAAAAAAAATACTAATTTGTTATGGTCTTATTAAAAGGTATGAGGAGCTCACCTTGACAAAAGGTAGCAATGCCTGTTCTTATGCGGCAGGAGTCAACTTGACTTCAATTCCATTAGAACTGACACTGCTACATATTTTTGAAAGGACTCCAATAATAGGCACAGCACAAAGAAAACTCAAGCAATAAACTCAGCAGCTGAATTCCTAGTTGCTCTTAAAGGCACAGAAAAAGGTGGTGACTCAAATGGGAATCAGAGATAAGTTCCTTTGTTCATATGCATTATGCTAATATGTACTCTTTATGCAGCTGAGGAAACAACCACCCGCGCGCACGCACACACACACACAAAATCCAGTCTGGACTACTCAATACAGGGAGAAGCCATGCTTATTCCATGGACATATGGCCCTCAATTTTACAGAAGTGTGAGAAACAGCATTAGCTATTATAACAAGATTGAAACTGGAGGTATATTTGGCACATTGGTGTGGAGGGCCGCTACTATTCAACTACTCCCAGAAGTCCTAAATTCTAGTTGCCAGGGCAACTGTCTCTCCCCTAGCTAAGTGATTACCTCTTTCTTGGAAGCCCAACGGGTTATTAATACTGTGCTGAGTTTGTCTTTTAGTTTCTCAGGAGTTTCCCTCCCATGCAAGGAACATTCTGTTTTTCCATCTTATTTTCGAGGTGCTTGGCAAAGGCTGCAACTACTGATGTTACTTTCTCTTATCTTTCCCACCACACTTCCTTGTCTGAAAAAGCCCAGAAGGAGTTCTCTTTTGGTATCTTCCCTTGAAATTTAGCTAAGTGTGGATGCCAGAAAGGCTACCAGTTTCTGGACAGATGACTGCACCGTCAAAGGCAAGAGACACCCATGCCTTGGCTGCCTTATATTCCACTCAATTTAGAGATTCACTAAAGTGCTCTTCTTTAAAAAGCAGCCGGAAAATTAAGTTATTTTGCATCAAACTGAGAATTGTCAAAAAAAACAAAACAAATCTCTCTTTTCCTGCTTAGTATTTTCTTTGTGGGAGGGATATGCCCTTAGGCCAGTGTTGATTCCTAGCTAATGGAGAAGTCCCCGTAGTTTTCTTGGCAACACTTTTGGAAGTGGTCTGCTATTGTCTTGTTCCTGAGAGAAAGTTGTTATTTTATTATTTAGCATATGAGGAGAACACGATAGAAGAGAAGCAAACATAAATACAGAGTCCACACAATTGTAAGTAAAGCTGCTATGGCAGTATGGCAGTGGCCTCATAGCTTGATGTCCAAGTCAGCCATTCAGGCAGTCACCTCTGACATTGCTTCACGCGGATCTTCTAGGGACCAGAGAAGGCATGTTCATGGGCGATCTTCCACAATTTGTTTAATAGTTTGCATATCAGCACCACAATAGCAACAAGGGGAATCTTTCCATCTACACTGATACAGGGCAGAGGAACTTCTTCCAGTATCACACCTAATTCTGTTCCAATTTCAACCAGATAAAGCAAGACCGGTCAAAACCAGGTGGCTTGGTAGAGGGATCAGTAATGGTCAGGCCACAAGAAGGTACCTTGGACCATTCCTTTCTCCATGCATTCTGGGGCTTAAACTGGGTAGAGGTTAAGTGAGTAACTGTTTTCCAAGCTGGCCTACAGGATTTCAATCTTGTGATGGGGCTGTGAGAAAGTGATTGAGTGGGATATAACACTTGCAAATGAATAAATGAGTAAAACAGATTCCTAATCCAAGAGGTTGCCCACCTCTGGCCAAAGGAAGGTGTCCTGATTTCAGTGGAACCATACAGAAGCAATGGAATAAACGTAGGAAGTGGCATATACAACAAGATCCAGGGCCCAAATCACTAAAGAGCTGATGTTACACCAAAGGAAATGCCTAGGTTCCAGAACAATAAACAGCAAAAGATCAAAACAAACTTTTAAACAGTTTAAAAGCTAATATAGTGGAAGAAATATTTGCAACATTTCAATCTCTGCTCGATACAAAACAGAAAATGAAAGGGTCTCTGACCTCGCTCACCTTTGATGAGTCAAGATTCACCCACAGCACTCCTTTCCCGCCTACCCTGGATGTAATTAAGGAGAAGCTGCAGTGGTAATTTCTCTCCTCATTAACTTCCTGATTGGTTTGAGCCTCAGATTTCCACCAGGCCTCCCGTTTGTCATCAAATCCAAATGGCCAATCGTTAAGACTAATGTTTGTGTAACTTAAGTGCCAACATCTGCCATGGCTTCTTGTACAACAATAATAGTGAAAGGGTAACATTGATGCTCCTGTGTTAATTCAGCCTATATTCATCAATGGGGAAATCTATGATATAATTAGCAAAATGCTTTGGTAGACAAGTGTGGTAGAGTCATTTGCGGAAGAAAATGTGTTGCAGTCATTCTGTTTTGAATGGTTATAATTTAGTGGGGAACAATATCCAATGAATTTCTTTCAAGTAGACTAGAGAGTCATTCTCCTTTCCTTGACTTCATTGATTTAAACTTACTACTTTTACTGCTTTCAAGAGAGAAAAATGTACCAATGAAATCTTTTACAAGCAAGCAAAGTTATTAAATAATTGGCCATATGTTTATGATTCTAATTTTTGCAGAGTCATTTTGAAGTAATAATTAGGGTACCAGGCTAAAAACTGAACAGAGTGAGAGTTTTAGTCCTGCTTTAGGTAGAAAGTCAGCCAGGTGATCTTGGGCCAGTCTCTTTCTCTCAGCCCTAGGAAAGAGGCAATGGTAAACCACTTTTGAAATCTTGTCAAGAAAACTGCAGGGACTAGTTCAGGCAGTTGTCAGGAGTTGAAAACTGATTTGAACCAAACCAAACCATAGCAACAACAAAACCTCATACTCTTCTTAATGATAAATGTCAGAATAAATAAAAACTGTATCACCATTAACTTTATTATAGTTTTATTGAAAACAATGGGCCCTAATGCCTAGGCTAAGAATACATTCAAGAATTCATAGAACATCTTTAATAATTGATTGTTCTATTGTAGATACATGGACTCCACCATACTGAGCTTACACAAAGAAGGAAGCAATCCACATCCTTACATGCTATCTAATTTCAACCAAGGCCTACATGAGGAAGAAGCTGAAATTAAATCCAGATGAAAGAGAAGCGATATTGGGAAACAGAAAAGTGGAATCTGACCAGAAAGAACCAATTCAGTTTGGCAGTGTTTCTTGATGCTCAGCTGTCAGTGGATATGCAGGTGGTAATTGTGGCAGGAGTGTGTTTGCACAACCTGTGACCTTTCTGAACTGTCAGACTTGGCAGTAATTATCCACAATTGGTTACAATCCTTCTTGACTAATGCAATGTGAGGTTAGAAGTTGCAACTGGGGCAAAATGTCATAGCTATTACCTGGTGGAAGCTTGGTTGTGGATTCAGACCTGGGGCTCGAAGTATAAAAATCACTTGAGGTTTTCAAAAATTGACTGAACAACCATTTGACTGGATGGTTCTAGGTTAAGGGCTGTATTTCTCGGCTGTATTAACATCCATGGAAACAGATCTACTCAACATCTGTACAAATTATCTTACATTATTTTCAATTTGTTTTTACATTTTATGATGAATACTACTAGAGACACTTCAAGATAGACAGCTATAGAAATAAAAATTTTAAAAAATGCAAGAAAAGTGAGTATCTCTAGGACTTCCTCTTCTGCAGGAATCTCTTTATTCATATCAGCAGATGAAGCCTTTTTCAAGTTTCCTCTCAAGTCAGAAGTTTGTCTACCTGGCAAATGGGAGAGTGTCTTCTCCTGTGGACCTTCTAGATCAGGGGTCTCCAAACCTGGTCCTTTTTTTGACTTGTGGACTTCAACTCCCAGAATTCCTCAGCCAGGCCCTCAGAAGACCCCTGTTCTAAATCAAGCAATTTATTTGGCAAAAAAGTATGTTTGCTCCCTCTTTCCCAAGACTGAGAATAAAGGAAACATTCCTATTGCCAGGCTTCTGCCTCTTAATAATTGTGATGGTTTTATTGATGTTGATTTAATTTGTGATTTTAAGTGTATTGATTTATAATACACTTAAGATTTATACTTTTATAAATTGATGGAGATCACCTGGGCTGTTTTCACAATAAATAATTAATTTAAGAATAAAATAAAGAAATGATCAAATAGATAACGCTGAAACTTTTTCCTTCCAATTCTATTTACACAAGATGAATAAATGGGAGGATTAGATTTAAGAAGGTTGCTTAAGTTAATCTCCCTATGAAGCAGTGAAGAGTATGTTGATCAGGTACTGAGAAACAACAAAATCTGGATTGAGTTCCTCCTGACAGAAAAATAGCCAGAATAGTCCTGCCTCTAAGTTGATCCAAACCACGTTCTTTCTTACTGATTACGAGTATTGTATGAGGAAAGTCCCTTAAACCCATTTTCAAAAATCCTCTACAGACAAGAAATGTGGAACTTCCTCAAATGCAATTGGATTTTAACTTCCATTAATTTCAGTTAGCCTTGCTATTGAGTTGTCAGGGATACTGTGGACTGAAGTTTAACATAGCAATGTTTCAAACCACTTAAGGAAGCTAAGATTTGGCAAACTAGAAAGAAATCAAGAGATCCAATAGGTTAAATAGGACAAGGCTGGTAAGCCTTAGTCACTGTTCTATAGGCAGTCCTAGACTTACAAGCATTCATTTAGTGACCATTCACAGTTACAACGGCACTGAAAAAAGTGATTTATGTCCATTTTTCACACTTGCAGCCGTTGCAGCATTCCCCATGGTCACTTGATCAGAATTCAGACACTTGACAACGGGCATGTATTTATGAAGGTTGCCATGTCCTGGGGGCATGGCTCAGGAATGGCTGGCTCAGGAATTCTGGGAGCTGAATTCATAAAAGAGCCAAGGTGACCTGGTGTGTGTGTGTGTGTGTGTGTGTGTGTGTGTGTGTGTCATGTGTTCACCTTTTGCAACCTTCTGACAAGCAGAGACAACAGGGAAGTCCGATTCACTTAAACCTATGACTCACTTAACAACTGCAGTGATTCATTTAAACAACTGTGGTAAGAAAGTCTGTAAAATGGGGCAAAACTCACTTAACAACTTTGCTGCTTAGCAACGGAAATTTTGGGCTCAGTTGTGGTTGTAAGCCGAGGACAACTGTTATGTGGCTTTCACAGCCTTCTCAGTACCTTCCTTCCCATATTTTTCTTTGGCTTCTGCCATCACTGAAGTTCTTGGTTTCAAGCATGGCCTGCTTGCACAACTTTCTCTAAATTTCCCTACCTCCCCTTAACCACATCACCAATGATGTCCATGGTTTCAAGTGTGACATTTCCACCAAATTGCCTGCCTGCCTGACCCTCCCACTGAATTCCTTCCTTTCCCTTCTTCCCCTTAGCTGTTCTTTTCCATTCTCCCCTGAATAACGTCTACTCAGAACATGCATGATTTTTGATCTATGTTCTCACCAAACATGTTTGCTTTAGTTGCCACAAACCACTGAAAACTAGCCATTCTGCGCACAGAAAGTTTTGCACATCCCTATTAAGCAGTAAACCACATGTAAGAGGTCAGATTAATCTGGTATTTGGGAAGGGCGCCAATTATTAGTCCACTGAATTATGCGGCAGAAAAACATATAGCACATATGTAATAGTCTATGACTAAGTAATTGGGTCATAAATATTTTACTATGTTAATCTCTGTATGTTATCAATCACTACAGTTGACGATTTGGGAAGGACAACATACCTCCTGTTTTTCCTCTCCCTTCCAATCCAACCATTCAAGGAATACGTTCTCATTTCCCTTGATCAGTGGCTCCCGACCTTTTCTATACCCCACACCCCTAGAAAGCTTCTGATATATTCTCACACCTCTTACAAACAAAAGTTTCAAATAACGGCAATGAATTATGCATATACACTATAATTTTGAAAACCTAAGTTTTCGCATCTCCTGGAATATCGTTTCGCACCCCCGGTTGGGAACCCCTGACCTTGATTGTATTCAATTATGTAACCCTGACAGTTCAGGAATATTCTTTGTTCATTTTAGTTGTTGTTCACATAATATTCAATATCATCAATCAATATTAACAAATCCCATGGCTAAACAAATAGCCAAATAAGCCACATTCATTCAACGTGCTTATTCCAGTCAGGTACTAATACAAGGAAATCTTCTTACTGGTGGTTCTGACACTACAAGCACACTAACTGAAATAAAACCCACCTGTTTGAGAAGTATCGCCATACATTTCCCCCCAGAAGCTCCCTGGGATCTAAGTGCTCTTGTACCAAAAGAACACTGGCAAGAGGTCATGATATTACTGTTCCCTTCCCCAATGACCAGACAACAGTAGACATGGCTTAGGTCGGGGTAGGCAACCTCGGCTCTTTTACGACTCATGGACTTTGACTCTCAGAATTCCTGAGTCAGCTATTCTGACTCATGAATTCTGGGAGTTGAAGTCCATGAGTCATAAAAGAGCCGAGGTTGCCTACCCCTGGCTTAGGAGATTTGTTCAGCAACTCCAGGCATTGTCAGTGATATTTGAAATAGAGAGGAGGTAACATTTCAACCCCCCCCCCACTTGCTCTCCAGCATATTTACCTTGAGTAGGTAGGCCAAATTGACTTAAGTTTTAGTTTTCCCACACAGCGGATGGGATGGAATTAGTTTAATCCTAACTCAAAATGAAATCCATTTTGAACTGTATCTAGCTCACCTTGTAGTTTTGACTGGGCAAGTGACCCGTTTTTTGATGTTTACCTTTTGCATGAATCCTTAGTCAGATGGGTTATGGTAATGGGGTCATTATGTCTTAAGTGTATTTTGCAAACTTCAGTATGGTTTGTTTCTAAGACTTAGATGAATTTTAAAGGCTTTAAGAATGAGAATCCTTGAGGGTGACACGAGGAATACACCCTTCTTCTAGCAACTCAATGGGATCACTATCTGTCCCATAGGGGATTAGCCTGAGAAGACATTGCTCAAGACATTCAACTTGTTTACTGCAGAGAAAAGCAATGAGTATGTCTTGAAGAATACATCATTAATCAGGCTTTGAATTTGTTTGCTTGCTTGTGTATATTTTTTATATGGGTAATATTATTTAGCCACTATCATGAGAAAAAAATGCCAACAGAAAACTAACTTTCAAAATAAAATTATCATTGGATCAACACCATACAAAGCACAGACTAACTTGTTGTTAACTCAATGGCCTGGAAAATATAATATGCTTCTAGAGATGTGAGAAACCACTAACAGAGTCATGCTTGAAAAGCAAAATGTTATTTGTATTTACATTTTAAGACCATTAGACTCTTAATGTGAAGCAATATTTTAAAGATTTAAGCTCTGCAAAGTTATAGTTCATTTGTTAAAGCTTTTTCACATTATGTTCTTTCAACTAAGAACCTACATTAAGATTTCCCCTTACCTGAAAGTAAGCCATAATAACAACAACAAAGTTGAAAGGGACCTTGGAGGTCATCTAGTCCAACCTCCTGCTCAGGCAGGAAACCCTGTAACATTTCACACAAATGGCTGTCCAATCTCTTCTTAAAGACTTCCAGTGTTGTAGATTCATAGCTTCTGGAGGGAGGTTGTTCCACTGATTAGTTGTTCTGTCAGGAAGTTTCTCCTTAGTTCTAGGTTGCTTCTCTCTTTGATTAGTTTCCATCCATTGCTTCTTGTCCTGCCTTCGGGTACTTTGGAGAATAGCTTGACTCCCTCTTCTTTGTGGCAACCCCTGAGATATTGGAACACTGCTATCATGTCCCCCATCCTTCTCTTCATTAAACTAGACATACCTAATTCCAGCAACCGTTCATTATATGTTTTAGCCTCCCGTCCCCTAATCATCTTTGTTGTTCTTCTGTAATTTCTAGAGTCTCAACATCTTTTTTACATCGTGGTGAGCAAAACTGGATGCAGTATTCCAAGTGTGGCCTTACTAAGGTATTGTAAAGTGGTATTAACGCTTCACGTAATCTTGATTCTATCCCTGTTAATGCAGCCTAACACTGTATTGGCTTTTTTGGCAGCTGCAGCACACTGCTGGCTCATATTTAAGTGATTGTCCACTAGGACTCCGAGATCCCTCTCAGTTACTATTATTGAGCAAGGTACCTCCTAAACTATACTTGTACATTTGGTGTGTCTTGTCTAAATGTAGAACCTTACTTTTTTCACCATTGAATTTCATTTTGTTAGATAGCACCCAATGTTCAAGTCTGTCAAGATCCTTCTGTATCTTAAGCCTGTCTTCTGGAGTGTTGGCTATTCCTGCTGGCTTGGTGTCGTCTGCAAATTTGATGAGTTCCCCACCTATCCTCTCATCTACATAATAGATGAAGATGTTGAAGAGCACTGGGCCCAGAACAGAGCCCTGGGGCACCCCACTACTCACTTCCCTCCATGTAGATGCAGTTCCATTGAGGACTATACGCTGAGTATGGCCGGTCAGCCAGCTACAAATCCATCTGGTGGTGATGCTGTCTAACCCACATTTTTCTATCTTATCAAGTAGTAATTTGTGATCTACTTTATCAAATGCCTTACTGAAGTCCAAATAAATTATACCCACAGCATTCCTCTGGTCCACTAATTTTGTCACTTGGTCAGAGAATGTGATATGATTTGTCTGGCATTGTTCTGTGCCAGCCTGCTACCGGCCCTGCAGAAAAGGCAACCCCTTTACAAACGGCAAGAGGCTGGAAAAACGTCTGCCAAATTTATTACTGACAAAAACAAACAAGACACGAACCAAGATACAGGAGCTTTGAAACACTATCTGAGCGGTTGCTTTCAGCAAACCAGCCCTCCCCACACATTCCCTTTATAAAGAGTTCAGGGCGTGGCTTCTCTCCTTCCGAGAAGCCCCATTGCCTTCCTCTGTTTACTCCTACTTGACTGCCTCCTGCGTCGGGCGTCGTTGAACAGGGCCAGCTGTGGGTCATCTTCATCCACACTGTCAGGCTCACACAGCTGGGTCTCCATGGTGACCAAGTGGGAGGGGCCTGCCTGAGGGCTATCATCAGCAAGATCTTCAACACCTCCCTCCTCCTCTGAGTCGTCCGACCCAACTGCCGACCCCACAGGCTGACCCTGAATCACAACACTATCCCGCACCGCAGGGCCCTTCCCCCGGGTCTGCCGATCCGGATGCGGTCGGTATGGGAATTGTTCATGAAAAGCGGTCACCAACGCAGGGGCATGAACGGCGGTCGCGTCTTCCCAGGTGAAGTCCTCTGGTCCGTAACCTTTCCATTCAATCAGGTACTGGAAACGACCTTTCAGCCAACGGGAATCCCTGATGCTGGCGACCTCGTACTCGGGGGTGCTGCCTCCATCACGAGGTCCTGATGGGGGAGGTTCCGCTCGGCGGAGTGGACAGGCCGGTTGCTCGGGGACCAACAGAGACCGATGAAAGACTGGGTGCACGCGCAGGGAACGTGGCAGAGTTAAGCGATAGGTGACCGGATTGATGACAGCCTCGACTGGGAACGGTCCTAAATATCGGTGATCTAACTTTCTCACCGGCCGTGTTGACGGTAGGTTCCTGGTGGACAACCAGACCCGATTTCCCACTGATAGTGGAGGCGTATCCCGTCTTGACCGATCAGCAAACCTTTTGTAATCGGCCTTGGCCTTCTCTAACTGACGTCGCACCAATCGATGGATCGCCTGTAACTCTGCCATGAAGTCGTTCGCTGCCGGCTCCGGTGAGTCCACGGGAGAAAGGGGGAAAAACCGGGGGTGATATCCCACATTGGCCAAGAACGGTGTCATCTGTGTGGAGGTGTGCTGCAAATTGTTAAATGCAAACTCAGCTATGGCCAGATAGTCCACCCAATTGTTTTGCTGCAGATTGACGTAGCAGCGCAGATATTGTTCCAGGATACCGATGACCTTCTCGGTTCCCCCGTCAGTTTGAGGATGATGCGCGGACGAGAGGCAAATCTTGATATCCAACGCATGCATCAACTCCTGCCAGAAGCGGGTTGTAAACTGGGCCCCCCTATCAGAGACGACTCTATCAGGGAGACCGTGCAGCCGAAACACCTGCTGAATGAACATACGACTAGTGGCGCGGGCTGACGGTAAGCCGCGACAGGGGATGAAGTGTGCCATCTTGGTCAGCATGTCCACCACAACATACACTGTCGTAAAACCAGAGGATGGGGGTAAATCCGTCAGAAAGTCCATGGACACAGCCCCCCAGGGTCTTTTGGGTGTCGGCAAAGGCTGCAGTAATCCAGGCGGGGCCCCTGTCGCTGACTTGGCCTGCCTGCATGGGATGCAGGAGGTGACATAGGACTGGACGTCGTGTCGGACTCGGGGCCACCAGAAGGTACGGGAGACCAGGTTCAGGGTCTTGAACAGGCCAAAATGCCCCGCCGCCGGGTTATCGTGACACTGGCTGAGGATGAGTCCCCTGAGTGGCCCTCCCGGAACGTAGAGCCGGTCACGATAATACAAGAGTCCATCCGTGACCGTCCAAGGAGAGTCTGGCCGCACCTCCTCCTTCCGCTGAACCACCCACACCTCCTGCTGCTGTGCCTCCCGGATCCGAGCCCGTATATCAACCGGCTCCCGCACCGCAGCAAAAGACTCGACGGGGATCACTGTCCTGGGCAGAAGTTTGTCTTCCACTCGGGAATATTCGGGCTTCCTGGACAGAGCATCCGCTCCTTTGATTGTGCCCGCTAGGTATGTACCGAACCCGGAAGTCAAACCTCGCAAAGAAAAGAGACCACCGGATCTGGCGTTGGTTCAAATTCCGAGCGGTCTGCAGGCTTTCCAAATTCTTATGGTCCGTCCGGACCTCGATTTGATGCCGCGCTCCCTCCAGATGATGCCTCCAGGCCTCGAACGCCGCTTTGATGGCCAGCAGCTCCTTCTCCCAGATTGTATAATTGCGCTCCGAAGGGTTCAGTTTTCGTGAATGGTACACGCAAGGGAAGAGGGTACTGCTGGACGTCGTTGCCTGGAGTAACACCGCCCCAATGGCAATGTCGGAGGCGTCCGCCTCCACAAAAAACGGCCGTTGCGGGTCAGGATGCTTCAGGATGGGCTCCTTCATGAAGGCTTCCTTCAAAGTCTGGAAAGCCTGTTGTTCTGGAGCGTTCCACTGGAACCGAGTCTTCTTCTGCAGGAGCCGGGTGAGGGGGGCTGTCAAGGCAGCAAACCCAGGGATGAAAGTTCGGTAATAGTTGGCAAATCCAAGAAGTCGCTGAACATCCTTCACGCGACGCGGGGTTTGCCAACTCTGCAAAGACTCAACCTTACTCGGCTCCATGGCGATGCCCTCAGGAGAAATGCGGTGACCCAGGAAATCGATGGTCACCCGGTAGAACTGGCACTTCTCCAACTTGGCAAACAGCCGATGTTCTCGGAGTCGCTGCAGGACCTGATGGAGATGCTGATGGTGCACCTCACGCGACGGGGAGTAGATCAGGATGTCATCCAAGTAGATCACGACAAACTGATCCAACAAATCCCGGAAAATGTCATTCATGAAATGCTGAAACACGGCGGGGGCGTTGGTCAGGCCAAACGGCATCACCGTGTACTCAAAATGTCCATAGCGAGTACCAAACGCCGTCTTCCACTCATCACCCGGCCGAACCCTGACGAGGTTGTAAGCTCCACGCAGATCCAGTTTCGTGAAGATCTTAGCCTCCCGGAGTTGGTCCAAGAGTTCGGGGATGAGGGGCAGCGGGTAACGATTGCGCACCGTGATGGCGTTGAGTTTCCTATAATCGCAGCAAAGCCGCAATTCGCCCGACTTCTTTTTGACGAAGAGCACGGGTGCAGACACTGGCGAGGACGAGGGCCAGATGAAACCGCGGGCCAAATTCTTCTCCAGAAAATCCCGCAATGCAGCCAACTCGGGGTCCGACATGGAGTACAAACGCCCCACTGGGAGAGGCGCATCAGGGACTAAATCAATGGGGCAGTCATAGGGCCTGTGCAGGGATAATTGATCCGCCTCTGTCTCGCTGAACACATCAGCAAAGTCGGACAGTTCGGGAGGCAAGGAAACCCCTGGGGAACCCTCCACCTGGCCGGCACAGATATGGCGGGAGTGGTCCACGCACTGCAAGCTTGGGAAGGTGACCAAGTTCTGTGACCAATAGATCTGTGGGTCATGCGCCCGGAGCCACGCCAGTCCCAAGACCACGGGGAAATGCAGATCTGAGGTGATATAGAACTGGATGGCCTCCACATGGGAACTGATGGCCATACATAATGGTTGCGTGGCGGCCGTAATTGGCCCAGACAGGAGCACTCGACCATCGATAGTCTCCACTAACATGGGCGGATCCACCGGGCACTGGGGAACAGCCCATTTGGCCACAAATGCTGAGTCCATAAAATTTGTGGTGGCCCCAGAGTCAATTAGGGCATGGACTGGAATCCCCTCTGGCTTGCCAGGAAGGATCAGACGTGCCTCCAATATCAGATGCCGTGGAGGTCCACAGGCAGCATCGGAAAGACGTCGCTCAGTGTTGTTGTGGGACGCCCGATCTATCACACCGTCTAGATCGGGCTCGGGGCGTTTCCTGACAGAAAAGTAGGGGACTTTCTCGGGGCAGACTCGGTCACTGATGCCCGCTGTCGCTTCTTTGGGCAAAAAGCAGCCAAATGCCCAGGGTCCCCACAGTAAAAACACAACCCCCCGATCATCGTCTGTTCATTTCAGTCACCGATAGACGAGACCTGGCGGCACCCAGCTCCATTGGCTCCTCCCTTTGAACTGGGGGCTCGCGCACAACAGGGGCTGCAGGGGTCTGTGGGGTGGCACGGCGACTCCTTCGCTGCTGCAACCGAGCATCGATCCGCAGGCAGAGATGGATCAGCCCATTCAGGTCTGAGGGAATATCCACACGGGCCAGCTCATCCAACATCTCCTCCAACAATCCATCCTGGAAGGCATCCACAAGCGCAGCCTCATTCCAGGCGGAATCCTGGCTAAGCACCCGAAAATCGCTGATATAGCCCTGTAGGGGGCGTTGACCCTGCCTCAGAGCTTTCAGGCGTCGAGTAGCAGTCTGCGTCTTAATAGGGTCCTCATACATCAGACGCATATGATCACAAAACCCCACAAAGTTGTCCAACAATGGGCTAGGTTGAGCCAGCAGAGGCGTGCCCCAACGAGCTGCATCACCCGAAAGAAGGCTTAACACAAACCCCACCTTATCCCGGTCAGTGGGGAAATCAGCTGCTCTCACACTGATAAAGAGCTGGCATTGTCCCAGGAAAGCAGGAAACAGTTCTGGAGTGCCTGTAAATTTATCCGGCATTGCAACTTGGCATTTTCTCCTGGGTGGGGGTGATGGTGGGGGTGCAGCATGAACCTGAGCTTGCAGTTGAGCCACCTGAGCTGCCAGCAAAGTGAGTTGCTGGGTGAGCTGGGCATTCTCAGCACGTAGCTGCTCCATAATATTAGTAAGGGGTGGGTGGCTGAAAGCAAACTGTTCTGTACCAGCCTGCTACCGGCCCTGCAGAAAAGGCAACCCCTTTACAAACGGCAAGAGGCTGGAAAAACGTCTGCCAAATTTATTACTAACAAAAACAAACAAGACACGAACCAAGATACAGGAGCTTTGAAACACTATCTGAGCAGTTGCTTTCAGCAAACCAGCCCTCCCCACACATTCCCTTTATAAAGAGTTCAGGGCGTGGCTTCTCTCCTTCCGAGAAGCCCCATTGCCTTCCTCTGTTTACTCCTACTTGACTGCCTCCTGCGTCGGGCGTCCTTGAACAGGGCCAGCTGTGGGTCATCTTCATCCACAGTCAGGCTCACACAGCTGGGTCTCCATGGTGACCAAGTGGGAGGGGCCTGCCTGAGGGCTATCATCAGCAAGATCTTCAACACCCCCCTCCTCCTCTGAGTCGTCCGACCCAACTGCCGAACCCACAGGCTGACCCTGAATCACAACAGGCATGATCTGTTTTTGACAAACCCATGTTGGCTTTTGGTAATGACTCTGTTTGGTGTTCGGTGATTCATTGTTTGGTTATCTTTTCTAGAATCTTCCCAGGTACTGAGGTCATAAATCCAACAGAATTTGTTTCTAAGTCAACATTTATAAGCAAGATTATGCTAAAAAAGGAAATCCTTACCAGCCCAAACTAAAGAATCTAATAAAGAGCAGTGAGGGTAAGGATTTCTTCCCAGGTGAAATGTCTGTACCATGATCAAACAGAAACCTTAAGTACACACACACAACAGAAACCTTAAGTACACACACATACTGTACATGGAAAGGTGTGTGAAATTAAAAAATATTGTTTTTAACTTGAATGTATAAAAGCCAGAAAAACAATATTTCATTCTCTCAATAATTAACTACTTGAGAGAGCTCCTGCAGATTGAGAGGAAAAGACTACCGTATTTTCCGGCGTATAAGACGACTGGGCGTATAATACGACCCCCCAACTTTTGAGATGATTTTCAAGATTTTTTGTCTTATACGCCGGAAAATCAGCGAGCCCGGGAAGGCACGCCCTCCCCTCTCACTGTGGAGGAAGCAGGGCAGGCTGGCGTCTGGCGGGAGCCGGCAGGGCAGTCCTGCGCACGCGCGCGCTCCACAGCTGTTAAGGAGCACTCCTTAGCAGCCGGGGAGTGTGCGCGTGTGCAGGACTGCCCTGCCGGCTCCCGCCCCACGCTCTTCCCTCTTGAGACAGCATCCCCGAGGACTCCTTAGGAGCCGGGGAGCGATGCTGCCTCAAGAGGGAAGAGCGTCGGGCGGGAGACGGCAGGGCAGTCCTGCACACGCGCGCACTCCCCGGCTGCTAAGAAGTGCTCCTTAACAGTCGGGGAGCGCGCGCGTGCGCAGGACTGCCCTGCCGGCTCCCGCCAGACGCCAGCCTGCCCTGCTTCCTCCACAGTGAGAGGGGAGGGCGTGCCTTCCCGGGCTCGCTGATTTTCCGGCGTATAAGACGACTGGGTGTATAAGATGACCCCCCCCAACTTTTGAGATGATTTTCATGGGTTAAAAAGTCATCTTATACGCCGGAAAATACGGTAAATTGATTAAAGTTAACCATGTTTTCATGAAAACAAAATCAAAATTAATTTGATGTATCCAAAACTAAATAGATCCTCACAAAAGAAAAGAAAAGGAATCAAATTGCAAGAGGGCAAATGGGGTTTTTTTATGGTCCCATGTTGCTTATTAGTCATGTCACAGAACTGATCTGGAAGAAAGACTGTCTTTTTGTTTAATCTTTTATACATAATCTCTTTAAATTGCAATGTTGTCAAAAAAGACAAAATAGAAAAAAGGTTTTACACCTCTCTCTTCTGAAGTTTTCATTAAGAGGACTACCAGGAGCTAATTAAATGGAATTCAAATCCTTAAAGAATGAGACATTTAAGGAAATAGGATGTATAAGAATGAAAATTAGATAAATTAAGGAAAGGATATCATCCATACTACGAGCCAGTAGAAATGAAGAAAAACAAATGTATTTATTTTTGTTTTTATTTGGATCTAAAAGGAAAGGAAAGGAATGTATTGGGACAGCAATATATTCCAGAAAAGCATAATAGGTTTGGGAAACTCCTTCAGGTGCTTCCACCTATTATTCTAGTAGTTATTACAAACCCAAATTTCTATTGGGTATAATAAATACTAAGATGATCATATTGAAATATTGATTCTATGTAGTGCTATGTCTGGTTCACTATTTCAATGTTTCAATAGTCATATTCTATTTACTAAGATATGTATTATCTGTCAAAAAGTGAGCTTCCCAATTTTACTTAGATTCAAAGTTCTGGTTAACCTGGATTCAAAGTCCAGGAATGCTTGGATTCATTTTTGCTAAACTGAACCCAGTAGTTATATATGCAAGCTATTTACTTAATAAGAAGAAATGGCAGGAATTCCATGACAATTGCGCACACTTAAAAAACCAGCTTCAGAGTTCACATGGGCAGAGCATCTACTATGAATCAAGATAGTCTCATTTTTTCAGATTTCTGTAAAACCCTAAAAGAGACACTGTTGCTTTAAAAATTATATTAACTTTAATGAGTTAATACATTCCCTGAAGCATCATCCTCTTTTTTCAGGCTTGGAGAGAAAAAGGTCAGGCTTTTTTAAGAGTGGAGAGGTGCTTTTGTTTCTGTGTGACCTAAAATACAGTGTGTATATTTCTAAACCTTACTGGCAAATAAAATCCAGCTCTGAAAATACACAAATACAGGGAGTCCTTGACATATGACCACAATTGAGCCCAAACTTTCTGTTGCTAAGTGAAACAGTTAAGTGAATTTTGTCCCATTTTATGACCTTTCTTGCCATAACTGTTAAGTGAATCACTGCAGTTATTAAATTATTAACACCGTTGTTAAGCGAATCTGGCTTTCCCCATTGACTTTGCTTGCACAGAGGATCCCAAAAGGTGACCACATGACCCCAGGACACTGCGACTGTTATGAGCCAGTTGCCAAGCATCTGAATTTTGATCATGTGACCATGGGGATACTGCAATGGTCATAAGTGTGAAAAATGGTCATAAGCTTTTTTTCCAGTGCCATTGTAACTTTGAATGGTTACTAAACAAGCTGTTGTAAGTCAATAGGCTATTGCTAAAATGGTGGCCTAAGATCCAGTTTACTTCTTCTTCCATAGTATGAAGTGCTCCTCTGTCTTAAAACCTCTATCCTTTTTATTCACATATTACCAATCTCACTATAATTAGTAATTGGACATGGAATAAATATTTTCAGTCACTGCCCCTATTTGCCCTAACATGTTATTGTTTCCGTATCTAATACTTCACTGCATAGTTTTTCGATGCTTTTGACCACCAATTCTTTTCATTAAAATCTAAAATAAGCATAACATGACAGATTCCTGGCATAATTTCTGACAGTCCTTTATTCTTGGCATTCAAAGCAATGTAAGAGATATAAATGGAAGGATTATAACATACATTTGCAGTTCACCCATTCATTTGTAGTTAGGAAGAAGATTAAGTTGCGTCAAAGCAACAAGTATAAATGAAGAAAAGTGTAAACACATTTCATCTTGTCTTTCGTTTCTCCAAAACTTCATTAAAAAAAAAAGCTTATAAAAAGGGGAGCGGGGAAGAAAGTGGAAGAAAAGAGATTGGGCTCTGTATTTCTTCCACTTCCCCTCTCCCCTTTTTAGTAAGGAAATTGACTTAAAATTCCTATTGTGGAACAAAAAGCACCACAGATGTGACCATAGGATTCCAACACACTTGTCTAGAAATAAGTCCCAATGAACACAGTAAATATTAATGTACCTGTTCTATAAAAGCAACATCTAAGTATACATCATTTCAGAGTAAGTCCCAATGAGATTTTATCTCTGTAAACATCAAATGTACATGTCAGAAACCCCCAGAGCTTTCTTTCCTGACCTCGGGGTTGACCTCAAAGCATCAATGTAGTAGTTTAAGGGGCCTCTTAATTATGAGTGACCTACCAGCTTGTTGGAGAACTTTGAAGCATTTCCCTAATGAAAAGATTCACAAAAGACAAAATTTGGACTGTCTTTGTTCTCAAATAGGTACCTGAAGAAATGCCATGAAATTGGGCCCAATGAAGCCTAAAAAACCCTGGGAAAACAGGAATCTATAAGCAGGGACATTAAGTCCTAGGAGAAATTGTTTTTATTTTTGTTCCGTGCTGAACACTGAACTTTGGATGCTGGCTTTAGAGTTTGTTATCCCTATCATGGTACTTTTATTCAAATATAACACCTTCTCTTGATTATCCCAATCTTGGGCTTGTAATCTAGCACCACATACTCCAAAATTGCTTAGGCCTGATGGTGGCATACAGCCATGGTGGTGCAGTGGTTAGAATGCAGTATTGCAGGCTAATTCACTGCCCACTGCCAGCAGTTCGATTCCAAGCAGCTCAAGGTTGTCTCAGCCTTTCATCCTTCTAAGGTCGGCAAAATAAGGAGCCAGATTTTGGGGAGCAATATGCTGACTCTGTAAATTGCTTAGAGAGGGCTGTAAAGCACTGTGAAGCAATATATAAATCTAACTGCTATTGCTATTGCCTAGTCACCTCAGTTAAGGAAAAACGTCATCAGATATGGGTGAAAATCCACTTCAGGTGATTAATGACATCTCTCCACTCAAAAACAGATTGTATCAATGTAGCTACCTGCCAAGATGGACTCAAGTAGAGGAGCTATAAGGCTGGAAATCCAAAGGAATATGTGATTATGTGGACAGATTCATGTACACTACACGGTCACTTTCATCTTTTAATGGGACTTTTGTGGGTTCAAACCTTCTACAGGGAAATGAATTCACAGATTTCTTCACATTAGGCGACTATATTCAGCGCATTGCCTTAAAAGACTATCCAGGTCCTCTTGCTCAATGATAGCAGCAAAGGATATCTAGAAGCTCTCATATGCAGTCTACCTCTCCTTAAACAATCAGACCAGAAAAATGCAGATGTTATATTGTGTCCTGCTCTCATGTATAGCATTCTCCATAACTTCCATGTGTTGTGAGTTCAATTCCTGGTAGAAGGTTTGAACCCCATTGAACAGCATCTGGCTGAAGCTTCTCAGTAAAGGATGAAGTCAGTCACATGTTGCCCCTTGGTAGTCAGTGCAGCTACAAAACATTACACAGGATATAAACTGCATGTAAAAATAGGTAAGTTTCCCTCCCACCCACCTTCAAAATCAGCAGCCTAAGTCATGGAAAATCATTGGAGCAAGACACAATATAATATCTGTATGTTTCTGCTCTAACAGCTTATGGGAAGGTATATATACCATTCTGAGAGCTTCTTCCAAGAACTGAGAGAGAATGATTGGTCCAAACTTACCCAGCTGGTTTTGTGCCTATGGCAGGACAAAAGGTAAAGGTAAAGGTTCCCCCGCACATGCATGCTAGTCGTTTCCAACTCTAGGGGCCGGTGCTCATCTCCGTTTCAAAGCCGAAGAGCCAGCGCTTGTCCGAGGAAGTCTCCGTGGTCATGTGGCCGGCATGACTAGACGCCAAAGGCGCACGGAACACTGTTACCTTCCCACCGTAGTGGTCCCTATTTTTCTACTTGCATTTTTACGTGCTTTCGAACTGCTAGGTTGGCAGAAGATGGGACGAGTAACAGGCGCTCACTCTGTTACGCAGCACTCGGGATTCGACCCGCCAAACTGCCGACCTTCTGATCGACAAGCTCAGCGTCCTAACCCACTGAGCCACCGCGTCCCTTATGGCAGGACTACTATCTCACAATTTCAAGCCTATGGGCTTTAACCACTACACCAAACTGTCTCGTAACTTCTAGTTAAGACAATGGAACAAGTACAAATTGCTTCGAAGTGGTTTGAGAATGACAAAGAGCAGTTTCTTCTCCATCACTCAATGCTAGGCTAGCTTGAACGGTAGACTTATATTTGGAGCAATGTATATTGTGTGTCTTTGGCTTTCCTAGTTTAAGTATCTCCAACTATGACTGCTTTCAAAGTTTCAAGATTTTAGCATGGCTGTTGAGTGAGTGTCCCAGAAAACAGAGGAAGCAGTCTTAAAATCCTGCATTAAATAGAGGAGAAACAAAGATTGTCTATCTTCAATAAAACCAGATTCCAATGCTGTTTTAGAACTTGCGTTATTCAAGTACTTTGTGAGTCACAGAACTTTACATAGCAATACATGCATTAGCCTTTAAAGTGCCACAAGATTCATGATCTTTGACACAAAACACTAAAGGCCCCACTCTGCAACTGTATGTATGAATACCAGTAATTCTCGACTTACAACAGTTTATTTACTGACCATTTGAAGTTACAACAGCACTGAAAAAGTGACTTATGACCATTTTTCACACCTATGACCGCTGCAGCATCCCCAGGGTCACGTGATTTACATTTGGATGCTTGACAACTGGTCCATATTTATGATGATCACAATGCCCCAGGGTCATGTGATCACCTTTTGCGACCTTCTGACAAGCAAAGTCAATGGGGAGGCCACTTAACAACTGTGTGGCTAATTTAACAATTGCAGTGGTTCACTTAACAAATGTGGGAAGAAAAGTCATAAAATGCGGCAAAACTTACTTAACAAATTTCTCACTTAGCAACATAAATTCTAGGCTCAAAACTGTGGTCATACTAGAGACGGGAAGAAATAAATATCTGGTTCATACTGATGGAGCAATTTGATACATATACAGATTTTTAAAATGGCACCTCTGCCTGGCAAAAATCATATAATCTGAAGTAGATTACTGGCAAGATTTAGAAAATAGCAGCTTTGGCATTTGCATGCCTGATCTACTTCAACAGGTCTAGAGGGGAAAGAAATATAATTTATTATAGCTCATTTGGCTCAGCAACAATTGCTTTCTCCGAAAGGAAGAGAGAACAATATAATTGAACATAAGTGCCCTCTTGAGTGGATAAGCCACCGACTGCCTGAGGCGAGAGCTGGTACTGATGTACTACAAGGCATTACAAGAGTGCTGGGTGCTATAGCTAGCAATTATCCTGGTATTTAACCAAATCTATCGCTCATCAGCAAAGCGTTTAGTGCAGTAGTCAGAGCGAGACAAGCTGACATGGAGCACAGTTACTTAACTGTCCCCTGCAGCGATTATGCTGTTCCTTTCCGCAGCTCAAGAGTCATGTCAAATTAAACAACAACACATTGACTTTTCACTTGTAGAAACATTACCAGGTGATTGACAGCTCTGGGATGCTGTAAAGGGGGCGGGCGGGGTTGTCCCCCATCTCATCAACAAACAGAGGTTCCTTATTTGCCAGTCAGCTTTGCTCTCTTTTCACTCCCTTCCCCCTTAAGTAGCTTATTTTCTCATGCATGGTTTTCACTCCCCTTCACTTTGCTTATCTCTGATGGGCTCTTTGTAATCAAGGGCTATTTTTCTGCTGAAGGAGGAACAAAAGTGAAAGTTTGAGTCACAAAGGTATCACTTTTCCTCATGAATCCAAATGCAAAATGGCAAAAAATAAATAAATAAATCAGTATTTCAAAGCTGCAACCATTAAAGAAACAGAAAACTAGCAAAGTAAACCATTGACAGAGAGAACCATTAGTTTATTGTTCTTCTGTGTAGTTCTCTATAGATACAATGCTATCTACCCTTTGTTGATGGGCGTTTTCCTGGTATTTATGTTAGACAACTTTCTACTTCCGTGGTCACACAGACTTCAGCTATAGCAACATTTCTTTACCCCAAGTTTCCATAAAATACTAATGGATCACGGACCGTTTCCAAACAGTACCTCAGTCTGAGGATTGCTATCGGTAACAGCTGCTGGAAGTGCCAAGCAAATAATTCATCTACTTTAATATAAATCTAATTTGTAATAGCTTACGTATAATTGCGCTCTTACTTGCTGTGTGTTTGGTGAGGGTTAACTCATACCCAGCAGGGCTATCTTAATCCCACTAATGCTTCCATTTCTCCAGAAAAATTCTCTTCCTGGAGAATTGGGATTACTTTGGCAAACATGTACATATCTAACATGTACAGACAGCCCTCAACTTACAACCAGTTGCTTAACAACTATTCAGTTACAATGAAACCCCCCCCCAAAAAAAAGAGGATTTATGACCCACATTTGACGTTCTAACAGCCAAGGGTCTCCATGGTCACATTTTAGGCACTTGGAAACTGGACTGCATTCATGGCTGGTTTTGTGGGGGGGGGGGGGTTTGCTGAAAATTGATCTTTACTTCTGGTTTTGGGGCAAAAAAATGCCCATGGAAGATGATGGGTTTGCTTAATGAACACTGCCTTCACTTAATGACTGCTGCAAAAAGATCTGCGCTTAAAAACCAGCACAAATTCCGATCATTTATGGTGGTAATTCTGGTCAAAGTTTAATATAGAGAGCTATAAATATTTATCTACAAGTAGTCCTCCACCTAAAACAAGAATTAAATTTCTGTTGTTAAGCAAAGTATTTGTTAAGTGAGCTGTGCCCTATTTTACGACCTTTTTTGTCACAGTTGTTAAGTGAATCATACAATCGTTAAGTGAAACCAGCTTACAGCATTGATTTTGCTCGTTTGGAGGCCAGGTGGGGGGAAAAATCACAGAGCAATCGCATGACCCTGGGATGCTGCAACCGTCATAAATACTGGCCGGTTGTCTAATGCCTGAATTCTGACTTACGTATGTGACCATGGGGTTACTGTGATGGTCCAAACTGCGAGGACTTGTAGTAAGTCACTTTTTTCAGTGCCATTGTAACTTTGGTCACTAAATGAATGGTTGCAAGTAAAGGACTATCTCTAGTCCTTACCAGCATCAGACCCACATCTTAGAATACAAAATCAGGAGCCCAGCCTTCTTCCAGTTCATCATCGGCACCACCAACCACATTCTCACTGGACCCAGAAGGATTATGTAGGCAAGTCAATATTGCCAACACTTTTTTTTCTCACTACTTCCACATTTGGCTTAAAGAGAAAGAGGACACAAGAAACAGGTCTGGCCATACTAACAAGCAGGAGAACAAGTGGGAAGCACTCAGAAAGGGAAGCCATTGCATCAATCGTGACATGAGTGAATTCAGTCAGCCAAGATGCTCTCACATATAGGAGGTAATGGAACTGTGTACCATTTTTCCTGTGGCTTAAAATAAATCTGTGTTTGTTGATCTATCTTGTCCCACGCTCTCAGGTAAAAGCTGGAAATACTAGGAAATCTATTCTCTACATTGCTTCTCTCCCTTCTTCTCTTGCCATTTTCTGTCTTTATTCTTGGATTGAGAAGACAAAGACAAAATTTCCACACAAAGGGCTGAGTTCGGCTTAGGTCACTAACCTCTGGTTTCCTACCTCATATTTAAAAAACTTGTCATTTAAAATATCAATGCATAATAATCTTAAGGACAGTGTCAGGCAAATGAAACAGGGAAATTAGAAATCTATAGTCCTCCTAACGCTGCTGGACTACAACTTCTATTCGTCGTCACTTGACGTACCCTACAGTACACTTGAAGACAGAGGTTGTTTATTTTTTCTATTAGAAATTCAAGACCACAGTGTAATTTACAGTGTTGGCAATTTTGGATAAAATTGCATAAATCCTTGCAATTTGCTACTGAGTATATCTTGTTAAAAAACAAGCTAGCAATCTTATCATTTTAAAAATGGTCTAAGAATACTTCTAGGCAGGTGGTTCTCAATTCACAATAAAAAAACATTGCATAGGTCTTGTCTTTCCATCCGTGGATGAGATAAAGTTATAAATTGCAAGCCTCCGTAATCTAATTTTCCTGACTTTTTTCTTCTATAGAGAAGAAGGCAATGTGATTAAGCAATCAAACGCATCCTGCAAAATTTGATCAATGCTTTGCACAGCAAAATATGAGAGAATTCTTTTTTATCTAAACTTTGGTGCACAGACTATAAAGCTGGCATCCTCATGGAATGGCTACAATGATTGGAAAACAATATAAACGCCCATGTTTAAAAGCAATATGACTGAAAATTTAAGATACGAGTTCTGGTAAACAATGTCACCTAGTTTTATAGTAAAGGAGTTATAGCAGAAGAGTTAGAGCATTATATTTTTGTTGATGGATTTTATACGTTTATCAATGATAGCAGCTAACAAGGCTTGCCAGCATTTCAGTTAAAACATAAGTAAACTTATGAATAATCAGCAGTAAGTATATAAACAACAGAAAATAGTGATCAGAATGAAAAAAGTACAGAAATTAATATTGCCATCTACATATAAGTAACCCAAGGACAGCTAAATATGTATTCCTACCATACGATTCATTCCTCCATCCAGTTTTCCAGCTGTATGAATGAAAGCAAATTATATATTATCTAAAAACACACATATACACATACACACACACATATATGTATATACATATATATACATATGTGTGTGTATACATACATATATATGTGTATATGTATGTGTGTATATATATATATAGGTATATGTTTACAAGTCTATATGTTTTTAAATTATATATATATATATATATATATATATATATATATATATATATATATATATATATATATATATATATATATATATATATAACTTTTCAGTCTTGAGAAAACAAAAGCTATCCTCATATAACAGCCAAATTCCTACATAACTCAATTTCGACATCTCATCTGGTGTGAACTGCACTCATTCCTAGTGTAAACCCCACCGCGCTGTGCAATGATATACTGTAATGTCACCTCGCAATCTGGATTTACTATAAAGGGCTTCTGACGAGTTTCAGAGCAGTAAACATTGCAGCGAGGTGTATTTCACACTGAGCTGGTTTTTATGAAGAACACTTCACCGCCCAGCCACAGCACCCAGATGATGAATGGTGAAAGATGCGTGACAAGCTTCATCATTGTTTGTAAATCTTAACTGTTCCCGCTCACTAACTCTGCAGGCAATTTTCAAAGATAGCGGCCGACAGAAGGACAGCACAGCTCTCCTGAAGGTTATTCAACTTGTACTTGGCCTAAGCGCTGCCTCTGAGGAGGTCTGCACTGAAAAATAACTTTCTGGTTATCAAAACAGCAACCCTGAGGATACATTAATGGGAGCCAACTGAAGGTCTAAGTAATTTTGAATACCAAGCACTAAACTCTCAAGCAAATAAGCAAAGTTGTCCCAAATGATTTCGATGATCACTCTGAGCATTAGTTATTCTGGGAGGATCACTTTTAATCTTTCAGTGTCTGATTATTTACATTATGAGAATTACAAGATTGATTTGACTCTTTATTACCTTGAATCAATGACCTATTCAAAACTTAGTAGGAACCCAGGGAGATTTTTAGCCTTTCCTCTTTGCTTACTGTCTTCCTTGGGTTAACAGAAACACTAAACTTAACTAATAATCATTTAATATGGGAAAAATGGGTGATTAGAATGCTCTGACTTCCCACTACAGCACTCCATACTGGGGGAGTCAGCAGCATGCTTGAATTTTCAGATCTGTATTAGTAAGATGAGTTCAAAAGTCATAGCATGCATGTCATAAGCTTGAGATTATATCCTGCCATTGTTTTTACAAATAAGTCAAGGTGGTGAACATATCAAACACATCTTCCTCCTTCTGTTTCTCCTCACAACAGCAACCCTGTGAGATGAGTTGGGCTGAGAGGGAATGGCTGGACCATAGTCACCTAGCTCGCTTTCATGGCTAAGGTGGGACTAGAATTCATGGTCTCCCACTTTCTAGTCTGATGTCTTAACCACTAAACCAAACTGGCTTTATGGCCCCCATGACTGGGTTGGAGGTGTTTGATGCACATTCCACTAGTCTTTGAGATGGTAGACTACATAAAAAGCTACTATTATAGCAGCCCTATGGAAAGCTTTTCCGAGCATATCTATCTGGTTGCTGTGATTCCTCTTCTGATGCTCACTGAAATCTTAATTTTTGATAGACTTTAGATTTTGCTCCTTTTTAAACATGGTTTGAACTGCATTTTAAATACTGTTTTCTTTTTATATGTTTGTAGGCACACTTTAGTTATGTTCAGGACTCTGTTTAAAGCTGAGGTATGGTAAGCCGTTTGTGCTTGTATTATTTTTCTTTTATCCCTTAATAATAATAGAAAAATTAAAATTGAGAAGCCACCATACTAGGATCAAGGCATTAACCCTTTACAAATGATCTTATCCACCAGAAAAATACAGAGATTTTAAGCCAAAAAGCTGCTTTGGGGTGGGGGTGGTATGGGGACACTCAAAAATCAGCTGCTTTCTCTGGGACTGCAAACTTCCCTACCAAGCACAATCTCCTATACAATCCCACAAAAATAAGCACCTGGTTGAACTTGCAGGCAGATGCTTCCATATTCCAAAATACAAAATGCTGCATAGCTCTAACACCGTGTTGCCCCTTTCAATCCTATTCACAAATTAATTACCAACAATAGCTAGAGTTTCAGGAGTTAAGCAGAATACAATTCACGGCTTATAAGGAAGTAGTGTAATCAGGAAGTGTCAGTTAAATGCTTTGCCAGCAAGCAAGACAGAACATGTAAATTCCATATCACCTCTACATATGCTCCTCTTTCAGGATTGTTTCCATGGGTATCAATTAAACCAGTCCATAATTACATTTATTTACTCTCCATTCAGAAATTGGAGTGGGGGGAGTAAAAGAAATAACTTCTAACTACTAACTAGTTTGGAATTTTGCTTCAGTTGGGCACAAACTGCCCAGTTTGCCTTGAGGTCCTGGGAGAGTGTGTGTGTGTGTGTATCTATCTATCTATCTATCTATCTATCTATCTATCTATCTATCTATCTATCTATCTATCTATCTATCTATCTATCTATTCTACACACACACACACACACACACACACACACACACACACACACACAGAGTTGAATAGACCTAGTCCTCTTAATTGCCTAATGAAATCTCCTTCTCTCTAACATGCAGCAGCAGCAGCAATGGGAGAACCTCTTTGACAAATTCCTTTTTTGATGACCCTGTAATGCCTTAATTCAGGACCATAGCATTCAATTAAATTCCCCAAGCTCTAGTGACCATGGTCCCCAAGTTCTTGAAGCCTCACTGCAAAGCCTCCTCTTCCCTTGCCATCACACTGCTAGAAAGAGGAAGAGAGGAACAATTTCTGACTCTGTGGTTCTCAGTCCTCCTGATGTCACAGAACATAATCTGAACATTTACAAGGCTTTAGGAGTTAAACAATTCCAAAGGCAAGTTGAATCGATTAGCAAGGAATCACTAAAAATAAAACCGAGGAGGACTGCCCTGTGTGCCAGTTGGGCCTGTTCGTGGATGAGGGGGCCTTGTCAAGATCACTAAAACCTTGCACCATTCAGAAGCTACAAATGGTCCAGAATACAGTGGCATGGTATCAGTAGTTATTAGTGCGCTCCTGTGACACTGCTATTTTATGAGCTGCACTGGCTCTCAGGAAGCTTCCAGGTGAAATTTAAGGTGCTGGTTACAACCCTCCTCATGGCACAGAGCTTGACTCACCATAAGACTTAACAGATTAGAAAGCGTAAGGGGCAGACTTTTTGGTGTTTGTATGTGGGGAACAACTTCTCTAGAGCCTTTCCCAAGAGAAATAAATACATGTAACTTCATCTTAAACAATTTATCCTTGAATTGAGTGTTATTCCACAGAAGCACATTCTTTTTTCTTTTTCTCTGTAACAACATGTAAGTGATGTGTCATTGCCATATTCTGGAATATTCCTTCAACTTCTCCATCTAATCCAAAGCCTCCCATTCAAACATCTGATCCTGCTTATTACCTAAGTCTTAAGACTACAGATGGCCCTTGATTTATGACTGATTGCTTGACAGTTTGAAGTTATGACAGACCTCCCAGGGGGTACTTACAACCCAGTTCCTAAGTTCCAATGGCCAGCCTGCCTCCCCCCCCATGGTCACATGCCACATGGCAGGTGCTAGGCAACATTTGCAGCATCCCATGGTCATGTGACTGCAGTTTGCAACAGTTTTGCTGGAAACTGAGATTTATTTCCAATTTTCAGCTAAATTGCCCCACAGCAAAGTAAGACTTTACTTTTCTAGTGACGTTAAAAATGGTCATAAAATTGGGTTGGTGGTCTGCTTTACAACCATCATGTCCAATGACTATGACGGGCAGTTCCATTACAACTGTTAAGTCGAGGATTGCCTGTAGCCATATTTGACTAGCTGCTGCCACCACAGACAGATTGGTAAGATTTGCATCTTGCCTTCACTCCAGGAATTCAGGATAGCATACATCCAGTTTTGGTCACCACGATGTAAAAAAGATGTTGAGATTCTAGAAAGGGTACAGAGAAGAGCAACAAAGATGATTGGGGGACTGGAGGCTAAAACATATAGGGAACAGTTGCTGGAATTGGGTAGGTGTAGTTTAACGAAGAGAAGGGTGAGGGGTGACATGATAGCAGTGTTCCAATATCTCAGGGGCTGCCACAAAGAAGAGGGAGTCAAGCTATTCTCCAAAGCACCTGAAAGCAGGACAAGAAGCAACGGATGGAAACTAGTCAAGGAGAGAAGCAACCTAGAACTAAGGAGAAACTTCCTGACAGTTAGAACAATTAACCAGTGGAACAACCTGCCTCCAGAAGTGGTGAATGCTCCAACACTGGAGGTTTTTAAGAAGAGACTGGACAGCCATTTGCCTGAAATGGTACAGGGTTTCCTGCCTGAGCAGGGGGTTGGACTAGATGACCTCCAAGGTCCCTTCCAACTTATTATTATTATTATTATTATTATTATTATTATTATTATTATTATTATTATTATTATTATTATTATTATTATTATTATTATTATTATTATTATTATCCCTGTGAGGTAGTTTAGGCTGAAGGTAAGTAGCTCAAGTGAGCTTTGGTTATGGGAGTGGACTTGAACTTGTGTCTTCCCAGCTACTTGACTTTGACTGAGCTCAAGTTAAGAAGAGATGAACCTCTTTAATACATAGCTGGGATACAATATCCTTGACTTTGTTTTTAATGACATGTTGTACTAATTTGAAATTATACTTTAGTCTCATTTGTTGCTCTAATGTAAGACATGTTAGAATGACTATCTAAGAGGATAAGCCAGGTGATTGGCAACAACTGAGGACAGAGGTAGAATAGGAATCAGCAATGAGGACAAACTTTCACACCATATAATTTTATGCTCCCTCAAGGATAGGAAAGAAGAGAAAGGCCCTAAAAGACTTGCAGAAAAAGGATTCGTTCCTCAATGCTGTCATCTCTGGCTAGCACTGAACAAGAAGAAAGCCACAAATTGACTCAACATTATTGGCTGATTTATCTAGGGCACTTCTGTATGGTGGTGGATGTGGTGAACAGAATTTAATTTAATTTAATTTAATAATATTTATATACCGCCCTTCTCCCTGAGGACTCAGGGCGGTTCACAGGGCAAAAGTCAAATACAAAGTACAAACATTAAAAAGAGATTAAATAATTGCCCAAGTTAAAACAATTAATACAATAATAAAACCCCAAAAATAAAATTAAGAGTACAAAAAAAATAAAAACCCCACCAATCCCCATCAGGCTAGGCCGGCTTGTACAAACAAAAACGTCTTGAGATCGCGACGAAAGGAGCGAAGATCGGGCGCCATCCGGAGCTCTACCGGCAACTGATTCCACAGCTCCGGAGCGCCCACAGAGAAGGATCTCCCCCTGGGCGCCACCAATCGACATTCTCTGATCGGTGGCACCCTGAGGAGGCCCTCTCTGTGGGAACGCACAGGGCGCAGGGAGCTTGATGCCGGCAGCAGATGTTCCCTAAGGTACTCCGGCCCCATGCCATGAAGGGCTTTGAACACCATTACCAGTACCTTGAATCTCACCCGGAAGGCAACTGGCAACCAATGCAGCTCACGGAGCAAAGGTGTAACGTGGGAGTATCGGGAGACTCCCAACACAACTCTCGCGGCTGCATTCTGTACCAGTTGGAGCTTCCGGGTGGTCCTCAAGGGCAGCCCCATGTAGAGAGCGTTGCAGTAGTCCAGACGAGAGGCCACGAGCGCATGAGTGACCGTGCATAAATCATCCCGGCTAAGATAGGGCCGCAACTGGCGCACCAGGCGAACCTGGGCGAAAGCCCCCCTAGTCACAGCTCCTATATGGTCTTCCAAGGTGAGCCGTGAATCTAGGAGGACTCCCAAGTTGCGAGCCCTATCTACGGGGGGTAATAGTTCACCCCCCATAGCAAGAGGTGGAATGTCCGAATAGACCCGGGATGAAGATATGCAAAGCCACTCAGTCTTGTCGGGGTTGAGTTGAAGTCTGTTCCTCCCCATCCAGACCCGAACCGCCTCCAGGCAACGGGACATCACGTTGAGGGCATCACTGGGGTGGTTTGGGGTCGAAAAGAAAAGTTGGGTATCATCCGCGTACTGATGATACCCAACTCCAAAACCACGAATGATCTCACCCAGCGGTTTCATGTAGATGTTGAACAGGAGAGGCGAGAGGACCGACCCCTGAGGAACTCCACAAACGAGAGACCTCGCGGTCGACCTCTGCCCTCCTGCCAACACCGACTGCGAACGTCCCTGGAGATAGGAGGAGAACCACTGTAAAACTGTGCCTCCCACTCCCAGTCCCCTGAGACGCCGCAGCAAGATACCATGGTCGATGGTATCGAAAGCCGCCGAGAGGTCTAATAGGACTAGAACAGAGGAATATCCCCTGTCCCGAGCCCTCCAGAGATCATTCACCAGCGCGACCAATGCCGTCTCCGTGCTGTGCCCGGGCCTGAAACCCGATTGGTACGGGTCTAGATAATCCGCTTCATCCAGGACCAGAGGGAGCTGATGTGCCACCACACTCTCAACAACCTTCGCAAGAAAGCGAAGGTTGGAGACAGGACGAAAGTTGTTCAATACAGCTGGGTCCAAGGCAGGCTTCTTGAGGAGAGGCCTCACCACCGCCTCTTTCAAGACGGCGGGGAAGCTACCCTCACCCAAAGAAGCCGATATAACTGCCTGGAACCAGCTGCGTGTCCTCTCCCGGGCTGCATAGACCAGCCAGGAAGGGCACGGGTCCAGTAAACATGTGGTGGTGCTCAGCCTCCCCATGATCCTGTCCACTTCCTCCGGAGTCACAGAATCAAACTCATCCCAGGTGGTATCGACAAGACCGCCCGTGTCCTGATCGCCAGACTCTGCCCAGTCAGAGTCCAGACCGGTCCGAATCCGAGCGATTTTGTCCGACAGATGCTGGTTAAACTCCTCGGCACGACCCTGCAAGGGATCCTCCCTCACCTCCTGCTAGAATGCTAGCAGAGGGCCGATACTGATTGTTGGTCAGCTGAGGTGAGCATTGTTGGATTCTGGTGAGGGTTCAAAACAGCTGCCAGGAGGACAAATGGGGCTATTGCGGATCTGAAAGTTTGGGAGAGGTAGAAATGGGTAGTGTTGTAGAGTGGTGCTTTCAATCCAGTCTCCTGGTTTCTGAGATTTCACCTGATATTAATCCCATAACTTGACACCCATCTCTATAAGCTTAAGGAACAGAAACCCGATTGAAATTGAATTCTAGGAGGTTACGTTTTGTGTTCAACACAATACTGCAATCTGTGCTATGCAGAGGCAGCAATAAACTGGCTATCAATGGAAACTGGACTGGAATCTATAGAAGCTATAAATACATGGTCTTCTTCAAAGTAGTAACTTAACATTTTGGCAGCAATATGAAAATGGCTTGTCAATGGGTTTTTTCCCCTGAGTTTTTTTTAAATATCACTTTAGTCTACAACTGTAAACATGTGGAGGTATCCCATCCAAATACTGAACGATTACAACCCATTTCAATTTTGTGCCAGACAAGGTCGCCACGTGCTGCCATCTACTGAGATCTTTAAGCTATAAAGTTGTTAGAATTCTGACATTCACATGTGGGAGTAGCAAATAAAGAGAGAATGAACAAGTGGTATCCTTCAAATCTTTATATTTTGATTTCAAAACATGTACAGGTAGTCCTCGACTTACAACCACAATTGAGCCCAAAATTTCTGTTGTTAAATGAGACATTTGTTAAGTGAATTTTGCCCTATTTTATGACCTTTCTTGCCAGTTGTTAAGTGAATCATTGCAACTGATAAGTTAGTAACCTGGTTGTTATATGAATCTGGCTTCCCCATTGGCTTTGCTTGTCAGAAGGCTGTAAAACGGGGATCACATGACCCAGGGATGCTGCAACGGTCATAAGCATGAATCAGCTGGCAAGCATCTGAATCATGATCACATGATCATAGGGATGCTGCCCAGAACGGAGTTCCGGCACCTTTTTTGGATGGAATCTTGTAGGGTAGGCAAAGCAGGTTGTATGACGTGTGTGAGTTCTGGTACTTTTTTTTTTTAACAAAAAAAGCACTGGTCATAAGTCACTTTTTTCAGTGCCGTTGTAAGTTCAAATGGTCACTAAATGAGCTGTTGTAAGTCAAGGACTACCTGTACAGAGTTCAACACTTTCTACATTTTTATTGCAAACACAGAGAAGACTGGAGACTTATGTCTGCCTCTAAAATAGAAATGTACACAGCGTGCCTGAAACAATAACTGTATTATGGAAGATACAGAGAAATTATTGGAAGGATCAACCCAAAAATGTGCCGTATGATTTTGTATTCACAACTTTCCAAAGCGTACTTTTTGTTTCTCAGGTTGGCAGGTCACCCTGCTATGGAAAAATACTTTGTCAGAGCTGAAAAAAGTCTGCTTGAATTCAGTAAATTACATCTCCCTGCTTGCCTGTTGCTGATTGATGGACTAACTTAGGGAACAATATCAGAATCTGGAATATTGTTTGGACAAGTAGTCAATAGTGATGGAAAACATTGAATTTTTTGCAATTCAAAAATGCACAAGGTAAACAATTCTCCTCCTTCAAATTCCTACAAACAACCTTTTCCAACTACCGTAGATGCCCACCAGATTGATTGGAGAACAGCTCCCAGATTTCCTTTGCCAGTCTGCTACATACGGAGGGCAGGGTGTTGAGAAGAAGGAGTAAAATACTGGCCCCCCACCAAGGATTTATCTATTGCAACGTGTGGAAGAAGGATTTAGTGCTATGCTAGCAGCTGCAGGCCGCAAAACCACACATATTTTCAAGTAGGAAGATGTCCCTAAGCACAAACATAACCCAAAACTTGGAAATGGTTATTCTCTTAAGAAAGGGATAAGGCTGGAGGGGAAAAAATGATTATCATAAAATGAAAGTAAGCATTCAGAAAAATTTAATAAAATGTTATCTATTTCCAATGTTACCCTGCCTCTACTCAGTCAGCCACTGGCCTTTTAGCAGAAGGCCCAAAACCTCTTCCCATGACAGTTAACAAGATGCTTACCATTTGTTTTTGTTTCAGAGTAAGAAGGATTCTCCTCAAAAGTAAAAATTTGGGGAACACAGGCAGGGGCCCCAACACTCTGTCCCAAGTAAGAGCCGGAGGGATAGTAAGAATGCATCCTGTACTGGGAACTCAAGCTGTGCCGACCTTCTGGGCTTTTCACCTGTTAGGAGAAAGAGCAGAAAGAGCACATCATACAAGCAGGCAAAGAGAAAACCTACATCGGATGGGGGAAATTTTCCTTACCCCAAAGTATATTTTTGGCTTATTGCCATGCTTTCCTCCCACTGAATTCATCCCTGGAACTCTCTGCCTGAGAACATTAAACCTGAAATGTTTTAATTTCTTCCTATGTCAACAACTTCAGTGTTACTTCTGGAAAGCCATTTTGAAGCCTGAAGTGGTTCCCAGGTCTTCACAGCAGTGAAGTGCACCTCAGAAAGGCCACCCTGCCGACAACACTATTCATATTTATCTTTGTATAGTTTTTCCATTTTTTTTATGATTGTAAGCTGCCCAGAGTTACCTTGAGGTAAGATGGGTGGCCAACAAATTTAATAAATAAATAAATAAAAATGTGGTTGCTACTGCTCATGGTTTTGCAGATTTTGGATTGTGCTTCAAATGTCTCCAGCCCTTCTTTGATTAGCAACGATGAGGAGATCCAAGTGGTATGAGGAAAGAGCTATGGCTGGAGTGCTTTCAATTCTCTTCCAAGCAATCCAGTTTCCAACTTTCACATGAGGACACCGCTGTAAAAGGATCTGTTGTCTCCAGTAAAAACTAAGTAAGGATATACATACTGCCCTGATTCCTACCTTTGTACATTATTCAGTCTCTCAAACTGATCAACACTTTATTGCAGGGCTGTCAAACAGGCAATTTATTCTCAGGCAAACTAGCTTCCGTGTGTGAGAAAATATAAGCGGTTTACAAATTTAGGACAAGTGTAAAAATGCCAAGTAAAGCCTTAATTTCAGAATGAGCTATCCCATTTCAAACCCTAATCTTCTCTTAGCCAAGAAGACATTCTGGCTGCATGAAAACAAAGGATTTGCACATCTCAGATGAATGTGTTACAGATCTTGTCCAAACCAGGAAGACACTTCTAAACTCAGTGGCGTAGCGTGGGGGGTGCAGGGGGGGCGGGCCGCACCGGGCGCAACATCTGGGGGGGGGCGCGCTCGCACTGAGCTGCTCAGGGAGCCCCAAGGGCTGCACAGAGTCGGCTTGGCTCCGCTCTCGAGCTGCTCTTTCTTGCAAAGCGAAACGAGTCCGGCAGGTGAGATGGGCGGCCACATAAACTGAATAAAATAAATAGAAGTGCCCAACTCTCCGCCCAGGCTCAGGCCAACCGCAAGCGCCCCGCAGGCGCCCCGGCAGGCTTGGCCGAGCGAAGACGGACCCGCCGGCCGGCTGGCCTAGCTTCGTGCGCATGCGTGGCTTTATTTAGCGGGGCTCACGTGCGAGCTTGAATGCAGCGGCTCTTGCAGGTCGGAGCCCCGCCCAGCCGCCCTCGAGAGGGACCCGGAAGCATCCCGCATGTGTGCGACTCTTCTTGGAAAGTCTACACCGCTGCGGGGCGCATCTTTTCGGCGGTGCCATGACGTCACCGGGTTAGGGGGCGCAAATTGCCCCGGGTGCTGACAACCCACGCTACGCCACTGTCTAAACTACAGAGTGCATCTACAGAGTACAACTACAGAGTACAAATTGCAGCAAAGTAAAATAGCATTCACGTACGAGTACACAAAGAAAAGGTATACATGGGAGAATTGTACATTTCAATGGACACTGTTTATATGGTACATTTTCAGGCTTCGTGTATATGCTTTCTGCTGAATTTTTTAAGACCAGGCAAAAGTCTCTCTCTCTCTCTTATCTCACAAGGTTGTTATGGAAAAAGTAGGAAGCCAGAGTATTAGTTATATTCGCCACCTACTACTTCATACTTATATTCCTGTTATTCATATATTCATAGTTAGTCATAAGTTGAGGACTACCTGTATAGGAGGTTACCAATTTACTAGAACTCTGAATCATATCCCTTGTATTTTTCAATCATGAAGAAAATTGGAGAGATGCTTCTTAGGGCAACTTTTTTGTACAAGCTGTTTTTTCAAGGCTGCTGTTCATGATCTCCTTTTACTTTGCTGTGAAAAAAATATCTCTATTTCCTTCTGTGGGTTTTTTTTGTGCACCCTCTAAAAATAATAACTGCAAAAGGATAACATAATTTCAGAAGCGATAAATTGCACCACTACCCACTGGTGCTTAAAGGTTTTACCTTATGTAGGCAATGACCTGTTTCCTTTTGAGCCTTCTTGTGCTTCTCCCATTTCTTATTCTTTAAAAAAGCCAACTAATTTCCCAGGATCCAATGAATTATTACAACTATTACTAGAAGTATATGCTCCTTGCCTAGAAAGATATGGTTTATAATCTTATTATCTGCACCAAGCCTGTGAACCACAATACGACCGACAGACAGAGAGGCGAGACAAGGCTTTGCAAACTATGTGTTGAATTAACCACTTGAAAAAACTAAAAAGCTTTCATTTTTGTTTTATTAAAGTATTTAGAATATATATAACGCAGTAAATCTGAACCATAAGGTTTCCTTTTTATAGAGTTTAGTTACTCTATTTTATATTAACAATAAAAACTAGCTAAGCATTAAAATGTTTGACCTTAGTGTGGTATTCATGAAACGGACCCAGATGATCACCTTTAATGCTGACAGTGAATTCTTTTAGCTTGACAATGAACATGTGTGCTTCAGTGTGCCATGTATGTTTCAAAAACATACAATTAGCTCTGGGGATAAGAGGAGAAGGCAGTAAGATTTAAGAGAGAGGCACTTTAATCTTCCTATCTAGGAAATAAACACTTTCGAAGCAACTATACCAAATAAATCATGACTTTTGTAAATTTCCTCTTACCTATTCTTGTTTCACAGTCAAGGCAGATATGAGGTTCAGAAAAGCTGGGTTGTACATCCCAGATATTAAGAAATCCATTACTGGACACATTACAGTGGGATGCTACTTCTGCCAACCTATTGTTTCAACAAAGCCTCTCAAAGGAAATCTATCCATGTACAAGAACCTTGTTGCCTCTTGCTGAACTAAACATACTGTTCAATAGCTGGTTATATTTTCCCATATTATCCTCTTATGGACTGACTGTGGTAATCACCTACCGAAACATTCTCTAACACGACACCATCCAGATACATTGGAATGGTAAATACTAGCAAGCAAATTTGCTAGAATTCGGAGAGTTTCAATACATCTTAAATGTGTGAAGGTAAGAAAGGTTCCTTTAGGGCAGAGGTCCCAAACCTTTTGGGCACCAGCAACCAGTTACATGGAGAATTTTTCCGTGGACCAGAAGGTGTGTGATTTTGTGTGCTGCTTGCATCCCACGGATTGGGCTTTGCTTGTTTGTGCGGACTGGTTGCTGGCATACCACTGCCTGGTACTGGTCCACGGACCAGGGGTTTGGGACCCCTGCTCTAGGGTAATTTATTCCAAAAAGATGCTCTTGAATTCTGCAGATTTCAATTTCCAGAACCCCAGACAATATGGCTGTTGGTGAGGGTCAAGACACCATATCAGGAGATTGCCCAAACTGGCAAAACTGCTCTGGAATTCAGAATTATATGGAATCATTATAAAATAAGGATTATCGTAAGTACTTCTTACTACCATAATTACTTTTCAGTTTTAGTTCTAAAGCCCCGAGTGACTTTTTCACCATTAAAAGATATACAGTGATGCTGTGCTTGCCTCCCATGGATTCTAAGTTGACAATGTAATTTTCATACAAAAGGACCATCTGTATCTGTCCCACCTTGACAGACAAACTCAATTAACCTTTGCTATTCTCTTCCAATCTACCCTTTTAGACAAAAGCAGTGATCCACAAACAATACGTTACCTTCAGAATCTCAACCACTGTGACACCAAGAGATATAGTCCTATCAGCAGTATCGGAAAATAAACAACTTAGATTAGTTTCTCTAAGAAATATGGATTATATTCATGTCACACTTGAGCTGTCAGAAACATTAGGTTACTTTTAGCATAAATCTGCGTAGCATAGTGTACGATATGCTGTCTGAATGGCAAACCAGAACGGATTCAAGTTGCTGACATAATTCAACTACATTAATATTAAATCCAATGTTTAAATTATAATTGGCTGGCTTATAGATTAGTCATGACTAATTTAAAAACAATGTTGGCATTCAATTAGTAGAACATCTCTTGACAAAATTCTATAATTCTATTTCATATGGGAATAAACAATCTACACAAGACTTTTCAAGTCTGTTTCGAACCAGTTCAAACAGATCATTCAGCAGAAATGATCCAGCTGAGATGCCCTGCTTGATCATTCCTATGTAGCTTCTCCTCTCACTTGGGAGAGTTATAGAAATCAAGAAAGTTCCTTCTGTGGCTTTTTTACCATTGTTGTTGTTGTTAGCTGAGAAGTCGTGTCCGACTCATCGCGACCCTATGGACAACGTTCCTCCAGGCCTTCCTGTCCTCTACCATCTTCTGGAGTCCATTTAGGCTCACGTCTACTGCTTCAGTGACTCCATCCAGCCACCTCATTCTCTGTCATCCCCTTCTTCTCTTGCCCTCAATCTTTCCCAGCATTAGGCTCTTCTCCAGTGAGTCTTTCCTTCTCATTAGGTGGCCAAAGTATTTGAGTTTTAGCTTCAGGATCTGGCCTTCTAAAGAGCAGTCAGGGTTGATCTCCTCTAGGACTGACCGGTTTGATCGCCTTGCAGGCCAACGGACTCGCAGGAGTCTTCTCCAGCACCATAGTTCAAAGGCCTAAATTCTTTGGCGCTCAGCCTTTTTTATGGTCCAGCTTTCACTGCCATACATTGCAACTGGGAAGACCATAGCCTTGACTATACGCACTTTTGTTGACAGGGTGATGTCTCTGCTTTTTAATGTGCTGTCTAGATTTGCCATTGCTTTCCTCCCCAGGAGCAAGCATCTTTTAATTTCTTGGCTACAGTCCCCATCTGCGGTGATCTTGGAGCCCAGGAAAATAAAATCTGTCACTACCTCCATTTCTTCCCCATCTATTTGCCAGGAATTGAGAGGGCTGGATGCCATGATCTTGGTTTTCTTAATGTTAAGTTTCAACCCATGTTTTGCACTCTCCTTCTTCACCCGCAACAAGAGGTTCTTTAGTTCTTCTTCACTTTCTGCCATTAGAGTGGTATCATCTGCATATCTTAGGTTGTTGATATTTCTTCCTGCAATCTTAACTCCAACTTTTGATTCCTCTAACCCTGCCTTTCTCATGATGTGCTCTGCATATAAGTTAAATAGGCAGGGCGACAGTATACAGCCTTGCCGGACTCCTTTCCCAATTTTGAACCATTCAGTGGTTCCGTGTCCAGTTCTCACTGTTGCTTCTTGGCCCACATATAGGTTTCTCAAGAGACAAATAAGATGGTCTGGTACGCCCATCTCTTTAAGAACTTGCCACAGTTTGTTATGATCCACACAATCAAAGACTTTAGCATAGTCAATGAAGCAGAAGTAGATGTTTTTCTGGAACTCCCTAGCTTTCTCCATGATCCAATGTATGTTGGCAATTTGATCTCTAGTTCCTCTGCCTCTTCGAAATCCTGCCTGTACTTCTGGTAGTTCTCGGTCCACATACTGCTGGAGTCTAGCTTGTAGGATTTTAAGCATAACTTCACTAGCATGAGAAATGAGTGCAATGGTGCGGTAGTTTGAACATTCTTTGGCACTGCCTTTCTTTGGAATTGGAATGTAAACTGATCTTTTCCAATCCTGTGGCCACTGTTGAGTTTTCCAAATTTGCTGGCAAATTGAGTGTAGCACTTTTACTGCACTGTCTTTTAAGATTTTGAATAGCTCAGCTGGAATACTGTCACCTCCACTAGCTTTGTTGTTGCTCAGCTTTTCTAAGGCCCACTTCACTTCACATTCTAGGATGTCTGGCTCGAGGTCAGTGACCACCTCATTGTGATTATCAGGGACGTTAAGCTCATTCTTGTATAGTTCTTCTGTGTAATTTTGCTTCTCCATCTTTGGCTGCAGAGCATATAGTCAATCTGATTTCTGTTTTGACCAGCTGGTGATTTCCATGTGTAGAGCCGTCTCTTGGGTTGTTGAAAAAGAGTGTTTGCTATGACCATCATATTCTCTTGACAAAATTCTATCAGCCTGTGCCCTGCTTCATTTTGTACTCCAAGGCCAAACTTGCTTGTTATTCTGGTTATCTTTTGGCTTCCTACTTTAGCATTCCAATCCCCCATGATGATAAGGACATCATTTTTTGGTGTTAGTTCTATAAGGTGCTGTAGGGCTTCATACTAGAACTGGTCAATTTCATCCTCTTCAGCACTGGTGGTTGGGGCATAGACTTGGACTACTGTGATATTGAATGGTTTGCCTTGGATTCGAATTGAGATCATTCTGTCATTTTGAGGATTGTATCCCAGTATTGCTTTTCCTACTCTTTTATTGACTATGAAGGCTACTCCATTTCTTCTGAGGGATTCTTGCCCGCAGTAGTATACCTGATGGTCATCTGAATTAAATTCACCCATTCCTGTCCATTTTAGTTCGCTGATACCTAAGATGTTGATGTTCAGTCTTGTCATCTCTTGTTTGACCACGTCCAGCTTGCCTTGATTCATGGATCTTACATTCCAGGTTCCTATGGAGAAAAAATCTTTACATCATCGGACTTTCCTTTCACCACCAGATACATCCACAGCTGAGCGTCCTTTCGGCTTTGGCCCAGTCACTTCTGGCACTACTAGTACTAGCCCTCTGCTCTTCCCCAGTAGCATACTGGACGCCTTCCGACCTGAGGGGCTCATCTTCCAGCGTCATATCGTTTTGCCTTTTGGTACTGTCCACAGGGTTTTCATGGCAAAGATACTGGAGTGGGTTGCCATTTCCTTCTCCAGTGGATCACGTTTTGTCAGAACTCTCTGCTATGACCTTTCCGTCTTGGGTGGCCCTGCACAGCATAACTAATAGCTTCATTGAATTACGCAAGCCCCTTCGCCACGACAAGGCAGTAATCCATGAAGGGGTTTTTTACCATTATGTTGAACAAATCAATATGAATCTTGACTTGTGTTTTTCTCAATAAGCCAGAGGCATTTTTTTTGTTCTTAACTTATGACTATCATTTATAGGGGAAAACAAGCCTGGTTTGGAAATACTGTTAAAGCAAACCATAGATGGGACCATCTGGTCTGGTTTAGCAATGTCAACTGACAAGAAAAACCAAGACCAAGTAGGAGCAATTAACTAGTGTATACCAGCACATCTGCTCATTGGACCACTGGTTCCATCTGTTATTTCACTCGCAATGTTTTTACCCTCTAATTGACTTTAATCTTGGATCTTGGTCCAGCACACTATTTTTATGAAATATTGTGTGTAAGCATTAGGTAAAAGACAAAGCTACTGGAATAATTTTAATTTGATTTGAGGGATTTAGTACAAATTGTTCAAGGACCTGAAGAACTGCTGCTTTTCAGGTTTAGACAAGAGATGTGGGGCAAACTGTGGCCCTTAAGTTCTTTTGCTGAAATCCTTGGAACCCACCCCAAGCCACGATTATTGAAAATGCAGCCATATCATTGCAAAAAAACACATTCTTTGCTTCAACGACTACAGTAGAAATAATCCTTGATTTACAACTATTTGTTTAATGACCATTCAAAGTTATGGCACTGAAAAAAGTAACTGTTTTTCACACTTAGAACCACTGCAGCATCCCCATGGCCTCGAGATCAAAATTCAAACACTTGGCAACTGGTTTATATTTATGACAGTTGCAATGTCCCAGGGTCATATGATCACCTTTTGCAACCTTCTAACAAGCAAAGTCAGAAAGCCAGATTCACTTAACAGCCGTGTTACTAATTTAACAATTGTGGCAAGAAATAGCAATAACAATAGCATTTAGACTTACCATGTTTCCCTGCAAATAAGACCCGGTCTTATTTTTATTTTGCCCCCAACTCAGGCACCAGGTCTTATTTTCAGGTTTGTATGTTTCCCACTCACTTCCGGCATCGACAGTCCCGCCCAGCTGTCCCACTTCTTCTGCGGCTGAAAGAGCAGCTTCATTCTGCAGCTGAGAATGGAGCTCCAGCCTGCATTTCGTGGTCAAAGGCTTTTCCGGAAGGCCACTGCAGCTGAGAACCAAGCTATGGATTCAATTCGTAGCTCTGTTCTCAGCTGCAGAGGCCTTCCGGAAAGGCCTTTGATGGCGAAATGCAAGCCTGGGGATGCCGCAAAAGAAG
This sequence comes from Vipera berus, assembly GCF_964194415.1. NCBI lineage: Eukaryota > Metazoa > Chordata > Lepidosauria > Squamata > Viperidae > Vipera > Vipera berus. The sequence continues at coordinate 72,099,057 of NC_138203.1, read as the reverse complement.
TGGGCCAGTGAGGAGAGGCCTGGCTGCAAGGTAAATGGGTGTGGGCCGCATGGGGTAGCTCCACACCCCCACCCCTGCCCTAGCTTGATTTTTAGATGTGTGACTCGCCCCCAAACTAAAGTTTATTTTTCGGATAGGGCTTATATTAGGCCCATCCCAAAAATCAGGGTAAGGGTTATTTTCGGGGTAGGCCTTACTTTCTGGGAAGCATAGTGCTTTATACGGCAGAGGCCCCCAACCTTTTGGGCACCAGGGACTGGTTCTGTGGAGAGGTTTTTCCACAGACCTGAGGGAGCATGATTTTGCGTGCTACTTGCATCCCATGGATGGGGGTTTGCTTGTTTGCATGGCCCGGTTTTTGGCATGTTGTGGCCCAGTGCCGGTCCACAAACTGGGGGTTGGGGACCCCTGCTTTACAGCCTTCTCTAAGCAGTTTATAGAGTCAGCATATTCCCCTCCCCCAACAATCTGAGTCCTCAGAAGGATGGAAGGCTGAGTCAACCTTGAGCCATTCAGAATCAAACTCCTGGAGTGAGCAGTGAGTTAGCCTACAGTGGTTCACATTCAAACCACTTTGTCATCATGCTCTTAAAGATTGTAAAGTTATTGTTAAGTTGTTAAGTGAATCACTGCAGTTGTTAAGTTAGCAACATGATCATTCACTGGAGATTTTTAAGAAGAGGCTAAACAGTCTGAGATAGTATAGGTTCTCCTTCTTGAGCAGGGGGCTGGACTACAAGACCTCCAAGGTCCCTTCCAGCTCTACTCTCTCTATTAAGTGAATCTGGCTTCCCCATTGACTTTGCTTGTCAGATGGTCGCAAAGTGTGATCACATGACCCCAGAACACCACAACCATCATAAATATGAGTCAAGTATCTGAATTTTGATCATGTGACCATGGGGATGCTGTAACAGACGTGAAATGTGAAAAACGATCATAAGTCACTTTTTCAGTGCTGTTGTAACTTCAAACGGTCACTAAATGAACTGTTATAATTTGAGGACTATCTGTACTAATAACAGCAGCTCTGTCTCTATGGTTGCTCAACAAACCACGGTTTAAAATCTTGACTTAACATTTCTATATGCACCTCTTAAACTAGCCTTTCCCTACGTTGGATCTGCAATTTTCAGAATTCACACGGTTATGGAAGACCCTGCTGAAGAAACAAGAACTTTCTGATCCTGGCCCATTATAAGGATTTTACAGATTTTGTAAAAGAGCTTTGGACCAGCATCACCAGCCATTAGGGATGAGAGGCACTATAATAGGGCCTCTTGTGCAGTCAACCTCTTCAATGCGCTACTACCCTCATGTCTAGCACAGCCACCTAAATCATTTTAGGTGACTCCCACCCGAGGTGAGCTTGGAGGGTAGAGGTGATTGGAGTAGCATCTTCTTCCAAAGAGCTTAAATGATGCCTGAGTTTTCTTAAATCCTTCACACACAAGTTGTTTAGGTCAACAAGCTCAACACCTCTTGCAATTAATAATGTAATATACCTGTTGGTACACCCAATTAATTTTTCCCTTTAGCCTTCCATGGCAGTTACTTCATATTGTCTTCCCAAACACTGCCACAGGAAGGAAATAAGAACAGAAGCCCTTGAAAAGGAAAGTGGTAATTTGGGAACAAAATGTTTTTAAATATAAAGCTTTAAAGACATGTGTAATTCATATATAGGCACTATCGTTGCCTGAAGCCTCTGAACAGCCTTTTCCTTTACCATATCCTTGTCAAGAAGGGAAAATGCTTACAGCATCTCCAATCTTTAAGCCTCATCTGCCTGAGACTTGACTCCTCTTCCTGAGAATCATGTTCTTATAAAAGGCATTACAATTCATCTTTCGACTGCTTTGAAAAACAGCTTTTCCTAGTTCAGGGGTAGACAACCTCGGCTCTTTTATGACTCATGGACTTCAACTCCCAGAATGCAGGAATTCTGGGAGTTGAAGTCCATGAGTCATAAAAGAGCCGAGGTTGCCTACCCCTGTCCTAGTTGGATAAGTCCCTAAATGCATGAAATGTAATCACTCCAAGGCTGCAGGCAAGTGGTAGGACAGATGCCCTGTAGCAGGAGGGCCCAGGTTGTATCTCCAGAGGGAAGTAGGAAAAATTTCAGACCGAAACGCCCAAGAGCCGCTGCCAATCATATTAGACAGAGAAATGGTCTGCATCAGTGTATCATACAATTTATTTAATACTTTTTGGGCTGCTATCTTTTATTCAATGGGTTTATATCCAAGTAGAGTTCCCACCGATGGAAACCCTGAAACGTAAGATAATGAAGCAACGTGGCAAGTCTTTATCCAGAGAAACAGCAGCTCTGTTAATTCATTTATTCTGCACAAACGCTATGATTTTCACCCCTCTCAGTTTTTCTGCATATCAATTCTGTGGAGTCGGGTAGGGTGAGCAACGGTCAAAGTTTAACCAATGTGCTTCATGGCTAAGTGTGAATTTGAACCAATATCCTCAGTTCTGGTCAAATGCTCCACTACTAGTTACATTTATGTAAAAATACAAAAGCAGTAACAACAATGGAGAATGACTCCTGAGATGCTGATAAACATAGATTCCCAATAAATCTAAAGACAGAATCTTAATTAACATTTACCTATTTTGAGGAGCGGAGAACCTAAGAGAATGACAATTCTGTGTTTGTCTTTTTTTTTTAAAACACATCTGCTCTTCCCTAGATATGTTGGACTACAATTTCCATCATCACTGACAATTAGCAATAACAACTGGGAATAATGGCAGTTTTAGCCCCAAACTCCTGGGGAATATCGAGTTAGGGAAGATGTCATGTGCTTTGAACCTGCAGAACCACAGCAATTCCAGTGATTCTCAATGAACTCAGAACAATCTTAATTGATCAAACAAGGCCATGCCTTTACTCATTTATACTCTACCTGCCATTGGTTTCCCGACTGGCTTGACATGTAAGTTGTTGGGAGGCTTCGGAGGCTGCTCTTAACAGGTGACCCTGTCAGTGGGCTTCCCACATCACCAGAGGTGGTTTCAGTGGCCACAGCCATTTGATACTGAGAATAGTTGTAAAGGTTGTTGTAATAAGGATACAGGGATGGCTGGTACAAACTGCTGTAGTAGGTGGGGTCCATAACTAAGTCAGATGTGCTCTCCAGATGCCCTCTGCTGGCCAGGGAAGGAATGTCTTGAATCAGCATCCGTCCTTCTGTAAAAAAGAGAAAGGCAACAAAAAAGAGACAGAATAGAAGAACCAATTATTAAGCAGCAGAAGCAACCTGAAAAATCTGCATTTTATCCCTTGGTCCATTCTGGACTACAGAATGCAATGTGAAGCAAAAGAAAGTACGAGGGAGCAGCAACTGAAAAGAGGATGGAAAGCAGAGGAATGAGATCAAAATAAGTCTTTTTCTACATTATCTCAGGTGCCACAAGGGGGGGGGGAATCATAATTGTCCATTCATAAAAAAGCATTTAGGATTTCCAGTCCTCCTGCACAGCTCAGCTCCATAGCTACCTCTTCTCTCTTTTTTTTTTTTTTGATTTACCATCTTTTCCAACCAGAGCGGAGTCTAATAGTATGGTAAAATTTAGATGGATAAGCAGATTATTTATCTTCACATCTGAGATCCAACACCCTCTATGGTAGCTGGTTCCACACCACTGATTTTGGCAGAATTGGAAGGATATGTACACGTAGTTCTTGACTCACGGCCATAACTGAGCCCAGGATTACACTCATAAATCATTAAGGTCTTACGGCAAGGGACCTTGGTGACCAGAAGAAAAAAAAATTTGTGGCAGTTGTTAAGCAAACATCCCAGTCATTAAACAAATTCCATGGTTGTTAAGGGAACCCATTCATTTGAATGGGCAATTTTTGTGGGAAACTAGCAAACAACATTGCAAATCACTGTGGCGTAACCACAGAAATGTCATGATGGCTTTGTAAAACTAACCCACCCAATATGGGCCTGTGTGATTGTGAACCATTTACAATAGACCACAAAGCACCCATTCTGTAGCTGTCATAAATTCAAACAGTCATAAAGCAGTCAATAAGCAAGGACTATCTGTAGATATTCTTCAGTCCTCAAATTGCATTTACACACATGGCTGTGGATGATAGGAAGTTGTAGCCTAGGACCTAAAGAAGGAAGCACTTACCTGTGCAAAAAGGGTTGTCTTGGACATTCTCCAAAGTAGAGCAATGGAACTCCCCTTGCTCTCCTTTCCCTAACATGTGAGACTCCATATCACAATCACAAGGAAGTATTTGTGTGCATATTAACAAGTAATTCTGAGTCTGCACAGATACATATGTCTTCAATTAGATTTGGCTCAGTTACTCACTGGAATATTTGAGATGCTGTCATACTACAGTTTGAATACTGGGGCAATGTCACTGTAGAATCTGCAGTATCTTCCAAAGCAGGAGGAAAATATATGGATTATACACCAAATAAAGCCCATATTTACTGTTTGGGCACAAAAAAGTTAAAAGATGACCATAGTATGGAAAGGGTAAGGCTAATACTACTAATATTACCCACAGACATTCTTTCATCACTGAAATGAATTAGGCTACAATCCTCAAGAGTGACATCATCTGACTGTAACTGAGAAAAACCCACAGAGGCCTTCCAGAGTAGTCACGGAAATTAGACTGACCACTGCATTTAAATGGACAATTCCTTCTTGCCACTGTTTGCGCATTGAGGCAGCACACAACTAAGCTCTCACATGATTTATTAAAATCTGAAAGCCAACTGAGAAAACAAGTTGAGGGCTACATCATCTTGCCACATGGCCTATCTTTGAATCAAGCTGTATTATCATATTAGCAATGTCATTCCTCATAAACTGTCAACAGTGAAAGCAATAATGATTTTGACAAAAAAAAATGCCACACTTGGAATTAAATGGCTTCTACAATCAATAAACAAATCATTCTAAGCAACTGGTGGCTAATTCACTGGCTATAAATCAGAAAAGCACCGATGTACACTGCAATATAGGAAAGGAAAGGAAAGGAAAGGAAAGGAAAGGAAAGGAAAGGAAAGGAAAGGAAAGGAAAGGAAAGGAAAGGAAAGGAAAAGAGAAAGGGATTTATTTGCTATAGAGATCAACAATGAGGCAACTTCAAGACTGCAGCATAGACACTGTTTTTCCTTAAATTTCAAAACCTAACCTAACTGGTAGAGTTGTATATAAAAAAGAGAAATTGTTTATTTGTTTATTAAATTTATATGTCACCCACCTTCCTGATAAGGCAACTCTGGATGACTTACAGATCGTAAAAAAGATAAATAGAAAAGCAACTAAAAATTTAAATTATGCAATTTTAAGACATGCGAAAAACCAGGAACCAAGAGACGGATGGTACAGGGACAGGGTCTTCTTACTCTGTCATCCACCTCAGCAGTGAGCACCCCCTTGGGGGCCCAAGCCAACTAGTAAAACCAAGTTTTAATCCCTTCCAGAAGGCCAAAAGCACATGGGAGCAGTTCTCACCTCCGAAGGTAGAGTGTTTCACAGAGTCAGAACAAAAGGGGAAAAGGCTTCTCCTTGACTCCACCTGCCAGAATTCCTTAGCAGAAGGGGGTTTGTAACAGGCCTCTTCCAAAGACACAGAAATAGGCTTAGAATTAAGGAACGGGACACTCTCAGCTTCCACGTGAGCACTGAGGTCCCAGCTTTCATATCAAAATTCATTATTTTGTTTTCTTGGTTATATTTTAAGATGCCTCTTTTTGGGAAGGAGGGATGTGGAATAGAGGATTGGTACTTAGAGACCCTTCCCAAGTTATCTGTTGGACAGAGACTGTCTAAGCCGGGGGATGGAGTCAAGCAGATAATTAGTCTGGAATCCTTATGTAGGCACAAGAGGGAGCCCATACTCCCCTTGAATCCCACTGAATCTTATCTAGTTTGGTCTAGGTGCAAACCGCCAGACTGGGAAGATTCCTGTGAAATAGCGATAAGCAAATAAAGTAGTTAATTGGAACTCTTCCTATGTGGAGCTGATTGTTCACACCTGACATTATCCCAAATCAGTAAGAAATGCCTAGTAAATCGCCTGGAGATTTACTAGTAGATTCTGATTTTCTATGTGTGCATATCAGATCTGGACAATCTTTTATTCAAAAAAGAACAGGGGCAGGCCAATATGTTTTGTTGTATGAGGTCACTGGGAAAAGAAATAATGCTGGGTCTAGTTTTTCAGTTTAGGAAAGCCACAGTTAATCAACATAGCTATAGAAACATAGCATGATACTGTAAATAATTCCAAGAAGATATATATGAGAGAAAAAAATATTTTTTCACTAAATCTAGCTATATTTCAAAATACTAGAAACAATATTTAACATAAGGTACTAAAAAGGCTGCAACTGTGGAAATCAAACAATTCCAAAGCAAGTCGTTTCCAACTCTAGGGGCCGGTGCTCATCTCCGTTTCAAAGCCGAAGAGCCAGCATTTGTTCGAGGAAGTCTCCATGGTCATGTGGCCGGCATGACTAGACACCAAAGGTGCACGGAACGCTGTTACCTTCCCACCGTATTGGTCCCTATTTTTCTACTTGCATTTTTACGTGCTTTTGAACTGCTAGGCTGGCAGAAGCTGAGACGAGTAACAGGCGCTCACTGTTACGCGGCACTTAGGATTCGACCCGGCAAACTGCCGACCTTCTGATTGAGTGTGTGTGTGTGTGTGTGTGTGTGTGTGTGTGTGTGTGTGTGAAGTATTTGTCAAGTCTTTTGAATACCTTGCTGGTTAAATTTTCTTTCCTGTTTCAGCCTAACCCAAGGCTATGCGCAGGCTGTGTGTGTGTGTGTGTGTGTATTATATTCGTTCTTCTGGGAGAAGCGTGTGTATATATATTTGTTTTCTGAGGTTTTCGTGGGTGTTTGTATGTAGATCTTTGGTCATTCAGGTTTTTCCCCACGTAGAATTGAAGCCTGAGAATGACGGATGAGATTTCGTCGAAACGTTGCCCTGATACCTCCAATTCTACGTGGGGAAAAACCCGAATGACCAAAGATCTACACATATATATATATATTATAAAATCCTTAAGACAGCATCTATCCTGTCCCATACTCTCAATGAGAAATGCAGATCTTTTACACCCAGATCAATACCCCATTTGATGAATACCCTTATTGATCTTTCACTTGGACAAAAGGCATCAGGAAGACAGGATTTTATGAGTTGTTAGCAATCATTCATTTTTGTAGGAGGTACAATACACAAACTTTGAAAAACAATACAGCTATGAAGTCAGCTATGTTGCAAAACAAATGGTTCTTGCCAGGGTACAAGTTGTCCCCTAAAGGAAGCTACTGCACTTGGCTAGCAAAGTTTTTCTGCAATGACCCTGGCAGCATTTAAGAACTGAGGGCCACAAGTGAATCCAAGCCTCCTCAATTTAGCATCCTCCAGATGTGCTGTATCACAACTTCAAGAATTTCCAATCAGCATTTCTACATCTGGAGGGCACCAGGAAGGGGAAAACAGCAAAAGTGAATCTGAACATGAACATTATGCTTTATTTTCCATCCAGCAAATGGGAGTCAGTCTCTCCCACATAATTAAGAGCTAACATGTGCAGTCCTCAAGTTATGAAGGCAGCAATTAGGACTAGGATTTCCATCATTAAGTGATGTGGTCGTAAATTGTGATGTCATGTGACCACATTGCTTAGTGACGGCAATCCAGGTCATTGTTTTAAACTCCAAGACATGCAGCTCGTTAAACAAGAAGAGGAGGGAGTCCCAAGTAAGCAACATAGGGATGCCACAGGGGGTTGGGGAGGCACCGGCCACGCATGAGTTGGAGGTGTGCTGCAGTGCAAAGAGAAATCGAGGAAGCTGGAGACAGAGGGTGAAGAGTACATGCATGTGTGCAAGAACAGGGAGGCCAGGGAAAGAGAGTGCTATAGAGTTTGTGGGAGAAGCCATTCATCCCGAGGGCTGGGGAATGGAATAAGAAGTAAAAAGGCAGAGAATTTACTAAAAGAGAAGTCAGGAACTTTCATTGCTTTTTCCCAATAAATCAAGCCAAAAGGCAACCCTTCCTTTTTCTTCTTCTTAAAAAGGTGGCATCTTAATGTACAGCAGTAGTAGTAGAATGATGGGGAGACCTGTGTTGATCTCAGTGAGACAGCAAAGTGCTGTTAGTTGGCCCTGCAGGGACTTCTTTCCTGACAGTTGGAAACATATGTGTTTAGGGTGAGTACTGGGGTCTGGGCTGAATTCTAGGATGAGGACAGAAGCAATAATACAGATTTACCTGGAGAGAAAAGCTGCTTCCAGATATATGAATCTTAGCACTGCCCACTTAGTATTTTTGTTATTAGGTACAAATGGGATTGGAATTGGGTTTCCAACTAGTATGTAGTATTGTTTTTTTTCCCTGTATGCATGTATATCTATGCAAAACATACAATCTGTTTTGTAGGTAGGTAGGTAGGAAGGAAGGAAGGGAGGGAGGGAGGGAGGAGGAATTGAGATTCAGCTGCTTAAAAAAATTACGGATTGTTGTAATTCTTGTTATTCTTATGGACCGTTCTCACCATGAGGTGCTTCAGGCCACCTTTCTGGAAAATGAATCTGAAACATTCAGTTTTAATTGCAATAACACTTAGACTTATATTCCGCCTCATAGTGCTTTACAGCTCTCTCTAAGCGGTTTACAGGGTTAGCACATTGCCCCCAACAATCTGGAATCTCATTTTGAGCCGGCCAGAATTGAACTCCTGGCAACCAGCAGATAGCTTGCAATACTGCGCCACCATGGCTCTTTACATCCTATTACGTTCTGTCTATATTAGGATGTGATGTTGCTGCCATAGGTAACAGTTGGAAGCATGACACCTGTTCACTGTAATAACATTTGCAAGGTTCTTATTTTTAATACAGATAAAGAATGTCACTAAAATACAAGGCTAAAATATTAACTTTCATTTTTTGGTATTTATATTATTTTATTATACCACATTACAATAAGATTATAGTCAAATTTTAACAATGATTAAGTCTTCACAAATACAAAGCTATGAATTACTACATAGCTTATATTTGAATGTTAGTATTTAATAGCTTTATTTTTTTGACATATGACTGTACCAGAACTATATTATGAGCAAAAAGAGAGAAAAAAGACATCAATGCACTATCTAAAAGTGTATTCTTCCCTTGGAAACTAAATTCCTCTTCAGTATTAGAACTTTCTTTGATCTGACAAATGATGGATGAATGCAAGTACAAAATGACCGCAATGCATCATATGGATGATATATATGATCTTTTCCCATAAAAAGTAGAAGGTCCAAAACTTTATTTCTACTCTGAGCCCTTTGTGGGGAAACAACCAGGGAGAATTTAGAACAAAACACAGCATAGACTAAATACAATTTACCAGAAAACCCATCAACCTTAATAACACAATGATTGAGTAATCTCCTATTCCTAGAAGAAATCAGCCCTAATGCTTGGAAAGCTGATCACCAAAAATCTATGCTAGATTTTTCTGGCATCTTAATTTACGTCCTAATATGTTTTAAAGGCTGAGCGCCAAAGAATTGAGGCCTTTGAACTCTGGTGCTGGAGAAGACTCCTGCGAGTCCCTTGGACTGCAAGGTGATCAAACCGGTCAGTCCTAGAGGAGATCAACCCTGACTGCTCTTTAGAAGGCCAGATCCTGAAGCTAAAACTCAATACTTTGGCCACCTAATGAGAAGGAAGGACTCACTGGAGAAGAGCCTCATGCTGGGAAAGATTGAGGGCAATAGAAGAAAGGGACGACAGAGAATGAGGTGGCTGGATGGAGTCACTGAAGCAGTAGGCGTGAGCTTAAATGGACTCCAGAAGATGGTAGAGGACAGGAAGGCCTGGAGGAACGTTGTCCATAGGGTCGCGATGAGTCGGACATGACTTCGCAACTAACAACAACAACATGTTTTAATATCCAAATATTTTCACATGATCTATGGAAGAATCAACAAATCTCCTTTTGGGGAGGATTTTCTCTCTGGAAGTCCCCTGCTAGAAGAGCCAATTCACCATTAATTTAGAAAGTTCCATTTTAAAAAAAAAGCCACACAAGAGAACTAAGGAGGTAATTCAGACATTATGTACTCTTGAGTTGTTTGATTAGTTAATAGTGGCCAAGTCTAGCTTATTTAAACTGACCATCTACTAAGTGCTGGTTACTGTTTGAGCAAATATGAGACTGGTATATCTTCTTCAGATTCAAAGATACCAAAGAGAATTTTATGTGTACTGAAACAATCCACTAATTCCCTTACCCTTTTCCCCTGGAAGTGTTCTTAACCACAACCTTTAAAACAATTAACAACTGGAGTAATTCAAATGAGCTAATGTGTGATCACAATCTTCAAACTGTGTGTTTTAAAAAGTTTTAAATAACACATTGCTCACTTATAACTGTGGCTCTTCAAATTATAAACTGTGCACTTAACAAGTTTTTATTGATTTATTTAAATCCAGTCTTTGTTATTTTTACAAATAACTCAAGGTGGCAAACACAACCAATTTACCTTCCTCCTCCTATTTTTCACACAACTAGCCTGTGAGAAGGGTAGGGCTGAATCTGGTCCAAAATCACCCAGCTGGCTTTCAAGCTTAAGGTAGGACTAGAACTCAGTGTCTCCTGGTTTCTAGCTTGATGCTTTAACCACTAGGTTAGGTTAAGCCATTCTGATGCCTATATGGGTGTGTTTACTAATGTTCTATGGCTGAATTTTGGTGGGCCGTGATAGACCTCTTCTTCCAATTTACATGCTCTTAAGTATTTTCTTTGTTTAACCTCAGTCCCTAGAGAGATGCAAGAAAATCAGACTATAACCACTGTCTACACAGGGATGGAAAGAGAATTGCATGAATGCACTAATGCTCAAAGACATAAGTAATGTGTTCTTTATCAATGTGATCCGTTAGGTGACTAGCTAGCTAACATCTTCAGGTGATGAGGAAAAGGCAGTTGGCTAACCACAAAGACAACACAATCCATCCAAGTGCAACGTCTGATCAAGCCCTTGTGTCCAATTAATGCTTTACAAAGGCACACGGTTCAAGAGGCAGCTTTGCAAATGTCAGATAATGGAATGCGCCGACGAGGTGATGTGGATGCAGACTGAGCCTACAATAGCACTGGCAGAGGAAGGACTTGATACAATAAAAAGATTTTCTCAATCATCCAGTGTTTTATTTGCTGCAAGGAGACCATAACATGTTAAGACAACAAGGTATAAGCATTTGCAGTAGGTAAACAGAGGAGAAAACTATCTTCCTGGTTCTCCCAAGCATCACAAACTCAAAATGTCAAGTGTTTATGGACCACACGGTAAGTGACAAAACAGAAGTAGAGTTCAGCTTTTGACTGAATGAACAAAGTCAGCGGGTGAGTCATCACCATCATCATTACTAAATTCAGTTTTGGTAGCTTTACTCCAGAAGTACTCTGGGCAGCACCTAATGAAATAAAATAAAATAAAATAAGCCTGAGGTATATGAGAGTAGTTACTGTGCTGAAATCTGTCTGCTGCTCACTACAGAAAAAGAAGCATTTTATACTGTTGCTCATGCCAGAAAACAGAGTTAGAACATATCCAACTGATGATTCATGTAGAGCCTCTACTTGAGGACCTCCAGCGAAGGTCACACCCTCTCACTAGATTGCAACACTGCTCAAACCCCTGCCAAAACCTAGTATAACTAGTAACTTGAAGCCATTCGATTTAATCTTGCCCTCTGGGGCAACAGAGATTAAGAGTTTCTCCCTGCGTCTACAGGGTCAAACACACTTGGTTTCTTCAACCCACTCAAGGAAAGAAGCTGCTGCACTAAAGAAGTCCCTGATGCCAGGATTTGTCTTCTTCTTTAATATACAGGTAGTCCTCGACTTACAATAATTCTTTCAAGCAACTATTCAAAGTTACAGCAGCACTGAAAAAAGTGATTTACAGTCTTCCCACTTCCAACCCCATCACAGCATCCCCCATGGTCACGTGAACAAAATTCAGGCACTTGGCAACCAGCATGTACTTACGATGCTAGCAGCATCCCAGGGTCATATGACTGCCATTTTGTGACCTTCCCGAGAAGCAAATTTAATAGAGAAAGCCTGATTCGCTTAATAACTGCATGATTCGCTTAAGAATCATGGCAAATAGGTCATCAAATTGGGTGCAACTCACTTAGCAACCATCTTGCCTAGCAATAGAAATTCTGGTTTCAAATTCTGGTCGTACGTTGAGGACTACCTGTGTCCGGGAACGTGACGAATACACTTAAGATACAAAATCCCACAACTTAGATCCCCTGCCAAATGTATTAGGCATCTAAAGCTGCTAAAAAGTACCAGTTGAAGTATTCTCTATTTACTGCATATTGGGGTTTACGGCTAACCTTTTTACAGTCTGCCTACACATTCTTAAAAGGACAATAAAAACTATTTTTTCAGGCAAAGCCAGTGGCCACCTTTGATTTTATTTTTATGTTGCGATATCTCTCAACTGGAAGTAATTATTTCACACATCCAAAACTTCTTTTCTGATCACAAAAGAAGTTTAGATCCCGACTCAGCAGTTTCCAGCCCAGCCCTCCCCTCGGCTGAACGCATCCTCCCTTCCTCATTAACAGACCTGGCTTTAAGGCTGCGTTTGAGGTCGAACAAGAGCCTTGAATGAGAGTGGTGTGAAATCACTCCCTAAAGCCATAATCAGGAACCAGTGGAACAATATGTTTCTCCCACCAGACCTCTCATGACAGAGCAATTTTTGCTGTCCCTTGCTGCTGGGCCATCAAGGTTGTTTTCGGAATAGAGTGAGAAAAAGCACAACAGAAGCCAGAAGTTTTACCTGGTTTTTTATATATATATATATATATATATATATATATATATATATATATATATATATATATATATATATATATATATATAGCGCTAAAAAAAAAAGATTCTCCTTGCAACTTTCATTGTTTCGGGGCTGAACTTGTAGCTTGCCCATAAAGTTAATGTGCAACGCCATATTCATTTCAGTTAGGGCTGTGGGGTTTGTTTTTTTTGCCACCCCCCAAAAACAGCCATTATCTGTAATTACCCATCTCCCAAGTATAATTATTTCTCCTCGGCTACCTTACAGCCTCCAGGATTTGATGCAGCTCACTGCATTATGTGATCAAGGAGGGTTTCCTGACCTTTACAGCACTACTCTCCACATACTGAGCAGGGCAGTGCATAGGTGTCCCCTCAGAGTATGTGCACAGAAATGTCACAGTACTTGTACCCATTGTCAAACATTTAGCAATGGCACAGCACTTGCCAGATCAAAAGGTGTTCAATGTTTCCAGTCTTGCTGTGCCCATGGGGACCCTTAAAGAGCATTTTCATTAGAGAGATAAGAGTATAAGACAAGGGCCTTCAAACTTGGCCCTTTTATGACTTGTGGACTTCAACTCCCAGAATTCCTCAGCCAGGGAGTTGAAGTCCACAAGTCATAAAAGGGCCAAGTTTGAAGACCCCTGGTATAAGAAAGAGATGGGTGAAATGAGATCCTGGGAATGAATCCTTGACTTAAAACCATTCATTTAGGGTCAGTTTGAAGTTACAAGAGCACTAAAAAAAAGTGACTGACAACTGGCCCTCGCACTTACAACCGTCACGCATCACCATGGTCAGCCCTTGGCAACTGGCATACACTGAGGATAGTTTCAACTTCCCAGGTCATGTGATCAACCATTGCAATCTTCTCAGGCATCTTCCACTAAGCAGTCAATATTAGAAGCCAGATTAACAAAGCTGCATGATAAGTCGTATTCTCCTAGTGCTACTGTTGGAAAACTGCTGTCCTCAGCCTTTAGTATTAAGGTTAGGATTTTAAAAAGCTCATCATTTTTTAAAATGATAAAAAATTATTGATTGATTTCTATAGCTGCCCCATCTCAGCAAATGACTCAGGTCACAATGTTACAAACAGCTAGAATAGACCACCTTGTATCAAGGAAGGCAGCACTAAACAAGTCTACAGCAATACAAATACTGCTCTTGGCTGGAAACTTCAGAAAAATTACATAAAATATCCGGATAGAAAACGAAATGGCGAAAAATAAAACCAGTGGTACACTTCCACATCCATACACACACCATCTTGAATAAATGATAAAAAGGTTTCTTTGGAGGAAGGTGGTCTGACTATATCAGTGGGAAAAAGTAACTTTTTCCTTCCTCCTTCCCAGTTTTATTAGACTCACACTGGCTGTGTGGTGATTATAGGCATTGTAATCCCCCTCATGTAGAGCAGGTCAAATTGCTGGAGTTGTTACTGAAGTCACTTTAGCTCTGGAAGTAATAAACTGGGCATGGATTATTTATGATTGTTACTCAGGATTCATTGATTCTTTGTTCTCTGGAAATCCCATGGCCCTGTTGCAGAATTTGCATAATATGAGGTATGATGGACACATCTCTCTGAAGAGAGAACAGGATTCTAAACTTTTTCTAACAAAACTCCCATTCTCTTACGGGCAGGGCTTTTTTTGTCATAGAACACCCAGAGTGGAGTTCTGGCACCTTTTTTGGATGGAACCTTGTAGGGTAGGCAAGGCAGATTGTATGACTTGTGTGAGTTGCGACACCTTTTTTTTTTTACGAAAAAAGCACAGCTTATGGGACAGTCTTATGATTCTGAACACTTCCTACCATGGGCATCTGCTGGGGCAGGGGTGGAAAACTATGGCCCCTTTATGACCTGTGGACTTCAACTCCCAGAATTCCTAGCCTTAACAGCCAGGTAAACAGATACTTAGCTGTCTAATGCTAATGCCCCTCTTTGAGGGAGATGAATGGTTTGGAAATATCAAATATAAATAAATAAATACACCACGAGAAAGAAACTTTAATGACCCCACTTTGACTTTCTTTGGTATAGTTAGAAGGAAAAATAGCCTCAGGCTTGTTATTTTAGCCCATATTAATAAATAAAATTCTATTTTTTTTGTATATTTCCTGACCTGGCCTATTTCAAAAGAGCCGACAACGGGAAACCAAAAGGGTAAGAGTGATGCAAGTAACACACATAATATCATTACAGAAGCCCACCCAGTTTCCATAGTAGTATCCAGCTCATCTATTCCACATCTTTCCCAATCCCCTCAGGAAGGATCTTGGAATAGAGTCTTTTTAAATAAAAAAAAATTAAAAAAATAAGAAGAATGACATTCCAGGTAAGATGGTTTTGGAAGACAAGTTATCCTGAAAGATGAGAAATCAACTAATCAGTCAATCTGTAATAAAATAAATGGAAAGATATGGGAATAGAAGAATTTGAAAAATAAAAACTAAAAATCCTGAATGCAACATCAAAATGTAAATTACAGAAAAAATTATTGGCAAATTAAAAAAGTTAATTTCTTCTAAGGAAAAGGAGAATAGGGGTAATTCTAAAAAGATCTTGGAGGCAAATTGCTTCTTTCCTGGTTTTCTGACATAGGTTTTGCATTAAAATGTTTCTCTTTGGTTTAATGTTAGGAACAATTAAAGGTATTTATATAAACAGTAAAAAAGGACTGAGGAAATTGAACCTTTTAATATGACAATATCTGTTCAAGAAAGTCCTCATTTCTCAATCTTATGTCCTCATATTTAAAAGGAAATATACTAGGAGAAATTTACACAGTTGTTTAGCAAGTCAACATTCATGTCTTTTACTAATTTAACTAATAAAAGAAAGCATATTCTTGAGAAGGAGCATAAACACTTGCCACTTTTTGAGAGAAAATGATGATTTAAATAACGAACAAATTTACTCATAAAAAGGTATGCAAAGCTTATATACTGTATTTAAATGTGTAATTTGATTTAAATTAAAATACATACTAATTCATAAGGGTGTTGATACAATATAGCCCATTAGAGGGATGCTCACAAATAATCTCTATAATCTCTGATCGTATTCTGTAGTAATTTTTAGAAATTAATTAAATTAAAGATTAAATTAATGATAGTTATGCTTCTAACAATTGCATTGTTTTCATTAACTTACAATAAATGAAATGATAACTCCCTTCCATGTAGACTTGCCCTGTCTGCCAGAGTGGAGTTTATATAATTAGAATGATACATGTCAAATAATCTCAAAGAAGTTACGATAGTAGTATCTAAAATATTATTAATTTTTTTTCAAAATTTCTTTGAACCTTGCCACAATGCATATTATTGGGTACCATAGCATTATATTATGTCAAGCATAATTGGCAGTTTTGTGAAAAAATTACAGTAGTTGTATTCTAGCTGTGAAATAGAAACAGCCTATAATCCTAAAAACTACGTAAATTATAAAAATGAAAAGTAAACAGAATGGAAAATTCTGTTAGCAGTCACAGAGCTAAATAGAAAAGGACCCACTGGATCCACAAATAAACCAGCTCCCCATAGCCTCTGTCTCTTTGTGAACCATTTCCATCTGACTTGGATTATTTTTTATAGGCTATGTTGTAGGTGCTTACATTTCCTTGTTTTATTCTCCTTTGCCTATTCTTACAGATCAGGGGTGTCCAACTTTGGCAAATTGAAGACTTATGGACTTCACCTCCCATAATTCCCCAGGCAGCATGTAAGGGAATTCTGGGAGTCGAGGTCCACAAATCTTAAAGTTGCCAAGGTTTGACACCCCTGTTATAGTCCATAAATCTGATGGAAAATATGGAAATATATTTTTAACTGAGCCCTAAACCTCTACCATATGGGGAAAAGGTAAGGGTTAGCACAATTCAGGCTAACATATATTCTCCATTTCTCTGTAGGACTATGGAGTACCTACAATTCTGCAGTTTAATCATTTTCCTAATGAAGAGTTAAGAAAAAATCTGTTCAATATTCTAAAAAGAAAGTAAGCCGTCACTAACTGTATATAAATATTGCTTACTATAGCTATACACAGTGCCTGGGCCTCATCCTGTTGATGTCTATATTTAGCTGTATGCTCCTTACTTGCCATTTCTAACTCCAGCTCTCTTGATCCCTCAAACAAAATGGATTTTGAGGCATTCTGAGACTGCTAAAGACTATCCACTGAACTCTGTAATGTGTACAAAAGGCTTCAAATCGGAACAGTACAATTGTTGTAAATATTATCAAGCATTCCTATAAGGCCTATCTGCACAAGGGAAGACAGTTCTGGGGGCAGGCACCGACTTTATCAGGAAAGACGTCAATGCCTAGTGTCATGTGATTCTCAAGGATGATGATTATTATTTTTTTGGCCAGAAAAAGCACTTGGCTCTGTTTTAAATACAGTGAAAGAATCATAGTATTTTTCCACCCCATTGAAAAGTTGGCACAGTTGCCAACAGCGGACATTAATACTAAAAATTGATCCACCCTATTACATTGTGCGCAGCAGTGTACTATATTGATCAAATGCACTGATTTATATTCTTGTGGATAGGTTCTTCCATTTGTTATACAACCAGGCATTCCAAATTATTCATTGCATTAAAAATTCCAGCAGGCAGTTGTTGAAAGTCATTTAAAATTATCATTTAATGCACAACTTGTTGACAGTGGGCTCACAGTCTGATAACCATCTTCAAGGGACCAAGATGTTACGTTTTTAAAAATGTAAAGAAGATTACAACTAACTGGCATTTCATAGGCATATTTCACTTATTAAATGATACTCAGTAAATGATCAAAGCCAATCCAAAATTAGATTTGTCCTAAGAAACAAGACAGTGGCCCCTACCCTAAACGTTTCACTAATCTTAGCTTCACTGGATAAAAGGGCACCTAGAGGAATCCTTGAGTGTTACATTAAGAACACTTTCATGGTTTCAAACCCTTAAATTAGAGTTGGGCAATATAGCTCTATATGGAATATAACTTCCATATGGAATGTGTGAGGCTATTTCTTTAATTTTGTTTTAATTCCATTTATATCCCGCCCTTCTCCGAAGACTCAGGGCGGCTTACAAGCTTAGCAGTAGCCTTCATTCTATGTATATGCCTGCTTATTAGGGTTTTCACACACACACCCCAAGCGGCATTATTACAAAGTCAGCTTAATTGCCCCCAACAATCTGGGTCCTCATTTTACCTACCTCGGAAGGATGGAAGGCCGAGTCAACCTTGAGCCTGGTGGGACGCGAACCTGCACTAATTGCAGGCAGCTGGTGTTACTTAAGGAGGCATTAGCCCACCCCATTTTGGTGATGTGGGAACTAAGGGCCATGTTGAGTTTTCATTCTTAGATGAAACTGGAATGATTTTTACTCTTTTCACAACTTAGGACAACAAATAAATGCCTTAAAACTGAGATTAAGGCTTCCAATTTGACACTAAAAATCCTGCAAAATACAAAGAAATGTGAACCAAACTTTATGGATGCCAGAGTCTAGTGACTCCATGAAAACATCAGCAATACCCCTTTCAGTCACTAGTATCTATACATGAAGCATGGCTCTCCCTACTAACAATGTTAGACTTCTCTGTGTTAAAAATTACACAGCATTAGGGAATTATATCTCTGCATTAGGCTGTCACAGAGTTTATCTAGGCTCTTCTTCCTACAATTCAAGTCATAGTTATTTATGAACATCTAATCTCTAATTAATGGTATCTACTGTTGGAAGTTTGGAGTACTGTAGTTGGAATAATTGAATAATTTACATCCAAGTCATAAAACCCATGAATTGAAGAGGAGGAAGTGTTCTCTGACATTATGCTGGTACCACTCTCACTTTATCTTGGGGACAAGTCAAGGGCAGCTTTCCATAGGAGATCAACATTTATAATCTCCCTGAAAAACGTTGTTCTACGTAAGACAACAAACTTGACACAAGATGCTGAGCACATTCTGATCTGAACTTCTGTGCTAATTTGGAAACAGAGGTTACAGTTTCTTGCAACCGATGGTCAATAGGATTGTCATTTTCAGAAAGGAGTAATTCCCATCCCATGGGTTATGTTCCAAGAGTAAGAAAGAATTCCAAGCATGTGCAACTGAAAAGCTTTCTGCAGCCTAGTCTCTTGCACATATCAGTAATTAGAAATTTGGAGAATTGAAGTCCAACACATCTACGTGAACCAGATTGAGGAGGATTAACAGATAAATAGAATTGGAAGGGGTCTTGGAAGTCTTCTAGTCCAACCTCCTGCTCAAGCAGGAGACCCTTGACCATTTCAGACAAATGGTTGTCCAATCTCTTCTTAAAAAATGATGGAGCACCACAACTTCTGAAGGCAAACCATTCCACTGATTAATTGTTCTGTCAAGAAATTTCTCCTTATTTTTCGGTTAGTTCTCACCTTGATTAGTTCCTGTCCATTGTTTCTTATCCTGTCTTCAGGTGTTTTGGAGAATGGGTTGACACCCCCCTCCTTTTTTGTGGCAGTCCCTTAGCTATTTGAACATTGCTATCATGATACCTCTTGTCCTTCTTTTCACTAAACTAGACATACCAAATTCCTGCAACCGTTCTTAGTATGTTTTAGCCTCCAGTCGCTAATCATCTTTGTTGCTCTTCTCTGCACTCTTTTTAGAGTTTCAACATCTTTTTTATATCGTGGCAACCAAAACTGGATACAGCATTCCAATACAGGCTTCTGTTGTGATTCAGGGTCAGCCTGTGGGTTCGACAGTTGGGTCGGACGATTCAGAGGAGGAGGAGGTGGGTGTTGGAGAGGTTGCTGAGGGGGTTGGAGAGCTTGCTGATGAGAGCCCTCAGCCAGGCCCCTCCCATCTGGTCACGACGGAGACCCAGCTGTGTGAGCCTGACAGCGTGGATGAAGATGACCCACAGCTGGCCCTGTTCAAGGACGCCCGACGCAGGAGGCAGTCAATCAGGAGTAAACAGAGGAAGGCAATGGGGCACCTCGGAAGGAGGCAGAGAGAAGCCACGCCCTGAACTGTTTTAAAGGGGAATGCGTGGGAGGGCTGGTTTGCTGAAGGCAACCGTTTGAATAGTTCCTGTTTCATGGTTCGTGTCTTGTTTTGCTCTATTTGCTTTTTTGTTCATAAATTTGGCAGGCTTAGTTCCAGCCTCTTGCCTTCTTGTAAAAGGGGTTGTCCCTGCCTTATCTGCAGGGCCGGTAGTAGGCTGGTACAGAACAGCTTCCTAAGGGAAGCCCTTCTCAGATTTTGATGACAATGAAAAAGATTTTTTTTTTTTTACAACTGTCCATTCACAATTACAATCTGAACCACCTGCATTTTTCCCCAGAAGGAAAATGAATGTCCTATTCACCCCTCACATATTTTTATCAATTTTTTCATGTTAAAAAAATGTTGCCTACTGAAGAATTGCCTATACTGTAGTTCACACATATTGAAACACATTATAATCATGATTTGCTGAATTAAGAGTGGTGGGGTTCACACATCATGCAAAGCAATAAACCACACTTCACAAGCCACACAGCCAGGTTGAAAGGTCAATAAACCCAAATTAAATCAGTAAGTTTATGACTCAATGTGACGCCCACACTAGTTAGAGCTAAGGGATAGAGCTGACTGGATACGAGGTAAATGATGGAAGGTAGCACTACATCATTGAAAAATATTGTATTGGAATAGGTAATTTTGAGAGAAAAAAGCTGAATATCCAAGCATAAATAACCCGACTTACAATTCCATAAACAGTAAAATCTAATATTAGTATAGATGCCATCAGACTGTAACAGGATATCAAAGACTAGGTTAAGTGGGGAGTAAGAGCCCTTTATGAATATCTAAAAGGGTAGACCTTGGAAAAGTAAGACTGGGATAAAATTATTATAAGCTCACTCTAAAAATAAAACTAGGGAGTATCTGCTGATAGATATTCTTCACATGCTACTTCAATAGAAGCTTCATTCTAGAATCTACAAAATGATAAATACAAGGAAGATTTTGGCAAAGAGAAGCACTCATTCAACTGTATGGCTCAGATGTGCTGCAAATAAAATAAAGCAACTACATTGCATCCCTCTTCCTCATTACCTTGTAGTAAATGCCTCTGAATTCAATGGGATGTCATTCTAAACAGACTAACAAAGATTGAACTACAGTATTAAGTTATCCAAGTGCATCTTTGAATAAGTAGACACACAAAGTCACAAATAAAAAGTTAAAATGTGTATTTAGAAATTACATTACAAATGGTCAAAATAAAATCAGCAATCAAGTCTGTTTGCTATCTTATAATTGCGGATTCTAGGATACAGTTTCTATTGAAGTAGCATGTGGTGAATTTCTAGTAGCAGATACCTCCCTTATTTTATACTGTTTCTTTACACAAGTTATTCAATATAGATCATACTAAATTAACTTTCCTGCTTACCAGATGGATTATCTGGATTTGGTTTAATGTGCTGTGTAAATCCAGTCGATATTGGTTACAAACGGTTTTTAATACATAAAATTAGTTTAATACGTTTCATTACCTAACTAGCAAACAAGGAAACAACCAGTTCAGAAAGCACCAAAAATTCCACAGATCCATCCTGAATTATAGATATTCTCTTCTATTGGTTTAATATAGGATTAATTCTAATAATGTAACAAGATCTATAGTGTAACAAATGAAACAAATCATGCTAAACTCAGTATGTTGTCTGAGCCAAATTATTGATTCCTACATGTTAGACTGAAGAAAAGCTAATAGACTGGGAAGGAACATATTCAAAGCTGAATACAACAAAATCAACCCATTTTCCATGCTGTAAAAAAATGACAAAGTTATTGCCCAGAAGTCCAGTGAGTGAAGTACATTGGACGGCATGCTAGATAGTTTGTACAATTTACCAGTGGTGGCGACACATACCAGTACTTCTATGCATATGAGTGCAATGGGAAGCACGGGATGTGCTATAGATGTGCTATTCTGGATTACATGACTGGAAGAGACTTAAAATAAAATAGTCACCAATATTCCAAGCTGTTGCCTGAGACTGCCTTGCCTATAAAGAATTGTTTTCCCCTTCACCCTGCAGCCTAATCTGGCTCATTTTTTGAACTCAATCTTTCTCTTGCTCATACCAAATCAGGTCTGGCCCTGTTCAATTTTTGCACTGACAGACAACTGGACAGAGTCCAACTGGTTAGAAAAACAAAGAAAAAGAAATGACGCCTAGGTTCACCATGTTGGGCTGTTGCCCAAGTCACTGGACATGTTTGGAAGCAAAAAGATACAGAAAACTATAACCCCCTGCCACCATCTGTAACTGTTCGGTTGTCGCAGCCGAATTATTCTAGCTCTGCCTCTCTGCATAATTAACTAGTCTATTTTTGCTTCTTTCAATCACTGCTGGCTGCAAGAAGTCCTTTGTAGCTTTTTTACATTCTGAGCTAGTCTTGTCTCCAGAGAAAGCTTTTTGGTTCAACCCAGGTTGCATCCCTCTTCTATGGGCAACTGCTTGCAAATTGTGAGTCTGACTGCAATAGCTACCTAATCACAAATATTTACTTCTTTGGAAAATATGCCTTTTTTAAAAAAAATATGTCATTATATATCTCCAGTCATCCTTTGTACTTTAAATAAGCTGGGAATTCTAGAAACCGTTGCTCCCCCAACATATCCGAAGGGCATCCAAATTGGGGAAGACTGCCGTACATTTTTAAGCGTGCACTTTAAAAGAAGACATATTTGCAAGTGCAATTGCAAACTCTTGATAGGACCATTTCGCTTTTGCTTTTATTTAATGGGAACCTGAGCCCATACACCATATCTCATACTATTGATGTGATCAGCAATACGCTTCTGTGCTTTAAAAAAAATTAAAGAACAGATGCCGATGAGTCTCTGTATGTCTGAGGCACTGTCCTTGGGAACGTGTTATCGATAAATCCTTTCCCCTTCATGGAATAAATCCTTCCCCTCTCATGGGAGTAAATTGTAAGAGAAAACTACATCATTTACTGCTTAGTGACAACTTTTCTCCCTAATGTTAATGGCTGCATGCAGATGGGGGAGGGGAGAGGAATGAGGGAAAATTTCCATAGTATTGTGATTAGGGAGGGAAAATTGAATCCAATTTAGCCCCCCACATTGGTGTTTTGAAAATAACTCCACTGCATACTAAACATTATAGATATATATATTTTAAATGCATACACAACATTACTGCTAGCCATGTCACAAATGCAACATGTTGCTAGGCTCTTCACTATCAAATATAAATAACCTACCTCTGCAGAGGTTGAAAATTGTCTCCAGAATAGTCCTAAGCAATTTTCTTAAATCCGCCTGCCAATGATGCTTGAAGCATTGCCTTGTGTTCCAACGGCCTAATTGAACCTTTAGTTAAGAAAGGAAGCGTCTCCCAATTTAATTATTTCCCTTTTATTTTTTAGTTTCAAGCCATCACTCTTGGTTATGTTGCTGCAAGCATTGTAAATAATACCTCCCCTTCCTTCATATTATTACCTCTCAAATATTTATAGACTGTTATATTCACCCACTCTCTTTCTACAAGGTATACATCATTTTTGTCATCCAAGTCTTGATCTATTCAGGTTTACCCACGTCCCCGTTCATAATGAGATGCCGCACTCTGAAGCAAGGTTCCAACGAGAGAGAAGAAAAGCAAAGTTAGACTAACTTCTTGATTTTGGCACTTCGATGTCATCAACATTTTCAGCCCTACCAATCTCACAAAAATAATTCAAAGTTCAACTTCCCAGCAGAATGCAAAGAATGTCTGTCCATTCGAGCTCCACATCTGCTCTATGTTTTTAGTTGATGTTGTGTGCATCTGTGCTGTGATTTGTAAAATCAACTTCTGCTATGAGAGAAACTGCCACGTGGCCAAAATATATGCCCTCTCTTGCATTTGAAGTCCCAGAGATGGTGGCGTTTGGATATCACTGGGTCAGCATCTGAAGCTCTACAGGAAGACTGGCTAAACAGCATCCAGGAGTCGGGAGGCAAGATAACAATGGTTATCACTAAATGGGAACTGACTCACCCTTCTCCAAAAGTTTAACAAAACAGTTGCCTTCACTACTCCTCCAGATGCGGTACAGCACTGGTGGGGGAAAAAAAATCCATTCAACTACTAAATAGAGGTGACAGCAAGAGCTCACACAATCTTTGATTGATCCTGGAAAAGGGCAAAGACCCTACATGACAATGGTATTCAAAGCTCATTAGATTGTGCTCTGGGAAAACTTCTCAATAGTTTTAAAAATAGGCCAGCCCTCTTCATCCCCACTAGGTGTATTGTTGATTTCATTTCCTGGACCTCCAGTTGCCAATACACAGGGCAGAACAGGCTGATAAATGCTTAACATTCACCTTGATCACCACTTCTAAGGACTTGGGAATGAGCTATTCAGGGCACTGATAGTTAACCATGGGTCTGGAGTACCTCAGGGATCACCTGCTGCCGGCATCAACTTCCCTCCGCCCTGTGCGTTCCCACAGAGAGGGCCTCCTCAGGGTGCCACCGGTCAGAGAATGTCATCTGGTGGCCCCCAGGGGGAGGTCCTTCTCTGTGGGCGCCCCGGATTTATGGAATCGGTTGCCGGTCGAGCTCCGGATGGCGCCCGACCTTCGCTCCTTCCGACGCGATCTGAAGACCCACTTATTCGAACAAGCCGGCCTGGCCTGATGGGGGGGGATTTTACTGTTGTTTTTAATATATCTATTTATTGTTTTAGCTGGGCATTGTGTTTAATTCTTTTTAACTTTTGTATCTTTATGTTTGCCCTGTTCACCGCCCTGAGTCCTTCGGGAGAAGGGCGGTATATAAATAAAATTATTATTATTATTATTATTATTATTATTATTATTATTATTATTATTATTATTATTATTATTATTATTATTATTATTATTATTATTATTATTAATTATTAACCAAGAATGGAATGGCATGGCTAAATTCAGCATCCATGCTGCATTTCTGTAACCAATATGGCCAAGAGACAGAAAAATAAATACTGTATGCTAGATTTTTATTTGTCGGAGGAAAGTCAACGTAGTAAATAATTAATAGTTATTAACTTTAGCTTCTCTCAAGCTATTTAAAGCTTTAACAAAACGAAAGCCATCTACCTGAATCTGAACTCAGATACGATCAATTGGTAAATGGCTAGCAATGATCAAATAGTGAATATATGCTCCTTGCAAAACTGGGTACCTACACAGCATTCCAGCTGAACACTTCAAATCATGCAGCCTCCATGTACAATGGATTGAAATACACCAGTTTGAATACTTAATAGGGTATTTATAAATTCAGAAGAGGTTTGCTTTTTCCCTTCTGTTCCAATTAGCCCTGCCATGGAGGTGGATTGTAGAAGCATCGTGACGATTACAGTATGTCCTTTTAATACTCAATTCTGTTAGTATGATATGTATGGTTATATTGTAGGAGAATATATGGATTAATTGGAGATTAAAATAATTCTAGCAATCCCCAAGTCTATATCAGTGAGACAAGACAGTATGTTGTTTCAATCCTGGTTTTTTTTAACATTTTCATTTGTGGAACTATATGGTTTCAAGTAATCCTTATAATTTATTTAACCATAAACTATAGATTGCAATCATTTAAATAAATGATCATTAGTGATATTTCCAGTATCATTTATTTTGTAAATAAGTATCAAACATTTGTACACAAGTTTTGCACATATATGCTAATTTGTACCACCAATTTATCTACTGACCATCTTCATTCCAGTAGTTTTTATTTTTTATGACTGAAACCATAAGCTATATGTAAACAAATGAAAAGGGAAGAAACATGATATTTTGTTTTTTAATACCAGTATCTTTCATATGAAATTTTTAGTCAAATCATCCAAATATTTGGAGTGGCCCAAATAAAAAAAATGGGTTTGCATGTAAAAATAGCTTTTGCCCATACCTGCAGAATTATTAATGTAGAGCTGTATTCATATAATAGCAGAGTGTTCCCACCAAATGTGATTAATGTATCCAAAAGAAAAATTAGCAATACAACTACTTTTTTCTGAGTCCTCAATCTAATAAAAGTTAAGTATTAAATTCTGGTCTTGCTAAATAGTTCAATCTCTTAAGAAAAGATTATGGAAGCACATTTTTAAATCCTATGAGAATTTGTTTGGGACAAAAGTAAGGGTTAACCAGGAGTGATTGAAAACAGGTATTAAACATAGCTATGTTGAAATTTTATAAAGCAGAACAAAGGAGGAGATAACTTTTTTCTGGCCAGATTTCACCAATATATGGATGAGAAGTCAAAAGGCAGAATAGGCCTTAAATATGAGGAAGGCTTGAATTTTACTTATACTATGGAGTCTTGGAGATTTTTTTTAAAAATTGCATTAAGACTTTTTTAAGGAAAGCTTTTTGATCTTAGCTGAAACTATACACCAATTCTTAATATGATGGTGGAGAGGTTCCAAAAGAATTGGATTGGGAGGCACAGATTTAGTTTTTGAACTAAAATAAGGAATAACCACCATTATAGCTAAAAAAGAATCATATGAACCAACCCCTTCACAACCAGATGCCTCCTTAGCAAACTATGGGGCCATAATCTGCTCAATCAATGTACAAGTGGTAAAAGAGAAGGCAGCAAGGGGAAAGATGGGTCAACAGTCCTTATTCTTGTTTGTCTTGCTCTTAAAAAGACAGAGAATATAATCCTTCCTGTTCCCCCTTTTAAATTATATATGAGAATTTGTTTTATTTTCCCTCAAGAGCAGTCTGTGCGTTCTTCTAACAAGCCACCTTTTTCTTTCTTTCTTCAAGAGATAAAAAATGATCTCTTGCAGAGGGAGCACACAGTTATGTGCTTTATGACTGCCCACGTCCTGTGACCAAGTCACATTTCAAACATACCCAGAAGCAGTCAGTGTCACACTTAAATTAAGATATGATTCTGAATGGCCCAAGCCCAGGAGAAAAGGACGGATTATGTTCTCTGTCATAATGAGAAAAGTACATAAGAAACACAGCCACAGTAAAAATACAAATCCCTCTTTCTCTTTCCTCACACAAACACCTTGCATCTTAGCTATCAAAAACACCTTCATAATTTGGTTTTCTCATGTAACTCATCCAGTTTCTCCTCCTTTATCATGATTGATGGTGATGTACTGTATTTAGGATACAATTTTAAGATTAGATTCTTTTTGGCAAGAAGTGCAGAATATTTAGCCTCAAAACATCCATTTTCAGGATTCCTTTATATTCTTGATCTCCACTTGCATAACCAATTTTAAAAATAAACACACCGAAACACAAATGACAGGACTGAGGAATGAAAATAACAGTAAGACCTCTCCTTGCCCCCCCCCCCCACTTCTGTTCGGTCTTACTTTTTCCCCCCTCAAGGAAGCACGGTGTGTCACCAGAGGCTTGAAAAATTGACTCTGGCCTTTCAATGTGCCATAATATTTCTGACCTGCCAATAAAATGGATACAGCGGAAAAAAACTTTTCTGGTACCTTGTATGATTTGTGCAGCTCTTTCACACCCTATTCCTCTCTCGGTAAACCATGTAGAGTGTGATGAAGTTTAAAAGAAAAACTGCTATACCTCTAAGGAAGTGGGAGGGAGAGAAAACCTTCACAAGCAAGGAGTGAACCCACTGCTTTCTGCAGTTGTCAAATGAAAAATCTGGTTGTCATGGGCCTGTGGACAATAATGGCGGCTGCTAAAACTGTCTCGACTAGGGAGAAGAACGAAACACAAATTATGAGGCTGCCTTTGACTTCTGTGACTTATTAAAGCTGTGCCTGAGCATTTATTTCTTTTGCTGGTATCCAATTCTGCTCAAACTCAAGAGGAACTTATAAATAAGAAATCATATACTGTATAGCATTCTGTATAGCCCGTTCTCAACAAGACTTACTGGCTGTATAAATCAGAATGAAGGAATTGGAAGTTCTGCATAATCCATAGATCTAGAGGGAGTGCAATTTTTCAAAGTAACTAAACTAAATTACAGGCTGCAGTTAAAATTGCTTTATTTTAAAGCCAGCTGAGATCCGAGGGTTTTTCAGTGGTCACTGAACTATGATTTGCAGCATCCTTCATTGCGATTCACATGTTTGAAGCTCTGGGTTTCAGCGAAAATGGAAGGTAGAGCCAAAGTGTCTCTTATGCAGCCACAACTTTCTTTAGGCTCATGCAACTTCACCACCACCTCAAGAAAGATAATGTCACAATGAATACCAGAACTACACCACACTTCATGAAATCTAAAACAGGGCTTTTTTAAAAAAAATATATTGAGAACTTGATGGAGGAAGGACAGAAGGAGACTAGGGATGAAAAAAAAAGTTCATGCAAATGCAGCTAATCCTTTATCACTAGCACTTTGCCATTTTATGTTATATTATGTATGTCTGTATGTGTGTGTGTATGTATGTATGAAAGAAATATATTTGCCATCCTTCTCATATTCAATAATTCTGGCCAACTTACAGAAAAAATATTAAAAGCGTTAAAAAATATTAAACTTGACAATCATAGAAACACAATGGATAAAATCGTTAACAAATAAAGTCATTAACACCAGATGAGAAAGGAGGGAGCCAGACATACAGGAGTGGGAAGGTGAGATTAAGTTTTAATTAGTCAACCAGCTCCAGTAAGAAGCTCTCCCATTGGGTCCCCAAGCCATCTGGCAGAGCCAGGTCTTAAGGCTCTTTTGAAACGTCAGGAGTGTGGGAATCTTACCCCACTTCAGGAGGTAAGACGTTCCATAAAGCTGGAGCCACAGCAGAGAAGGCTCTGCTCCAGGATCCCGCCGGCTGAAATTCCTTGGCTGATGGGATCCACAATATGCCCCCTCTGCCAATAGGCCACTCCTACTGGGGTGAGAGGGCTCCTCAAGTCGATTAGAATCATGCCATGCAGGGCTTTAAAGGTGATAACAAACACCTTGAATTGCACCTGGAAGCAAACTAGCAACCAGTGCAGCTCACAAAACAGTGATGTAATATGGACCCTTTTGAACAGGAATCCTGCAAATATATATTTTTAATTAATAGATGTTTCTGGCTGAAATGTTCAAAAGCCGTAGTCTAAAGTGTTTCTTCTGAATTACTGTCAAACTGAACAGAGTCTGAAGAAATAACATTGAATTTATGGACAAATGATTTAATTTGATTAAGGCAGGCTCTTCAACCTTAGCCAAAATGATACCTTTAAAACAGGGGTGTCAAACTGCCGGCCCGCTGGCCAGACGTGTCATGAGGAAACCATGCCCACCCCTTTGCCGGCAATGGGCAAAAAGTTCAGATACGTCTCGCGACGTGATGTCGCGAGTTTGACGTGTCTGCTTTAAAAGAATGCATGTTGTAAAGATGTAACATAAACAAGATTGTTGTACGTTCTTTATACATCCATCCTTGGTTTACTGAAATAAAATTAGATCTGAAACCCATGACAATCCAATTCTTTCCAGATCAAAGACTACGAAGGAGATCCCTTTACCCAGAGCATTACCTGTGGATGAGGTAGATACTACAGTTGCTGTGGTTGTTGACTGTGGTGGGCTGGTGCTTTCCAACAGGCAGGAACTGTTGGCGTTGTTTTCTTTCTTCACATACATTTCTGTGGCACTAGGCAAAGGGATGGGGTGACTAATCCCCAGCTCTTCCTCTTGGGCTTGCTGTCTTCTCAACGCAACCTGGAAAAGGGAAAGTTACACTGTATTTGCACTATCTGAAAAACAGCAGCAGCAAAATTGGGTAGTTTTCTTCATCTTAACACACACGAAAGGTTTGCAGATGCAAATTAAGATGTAATTTTAAACCTAAAAAATTGAAGAAGATAAAAGATAAAGATATTTTTTTTAAAGAACTAAAAGGTAAGCATCTACCAATAAGATTTCTAATTTGGCAGCTATCAAAACTTAGTTAACTGATATTTTTTAACCCTTTGCTTTAGCGAGTTTGGAAACCCCCTGGAATACAGACAAATTCAGATCCTTGGATTTGAAGGATCAATTACAATTATAATTAAATGAACCCCTTTTACTGAAAACCAGAGATGGAGATTCTCTTCTATTCATATTTTTTAACAAAGGATTTAGTCTAGTAGAGTGAGTAGGATTAACAGCATCTACCTTTCATAAGAGGAGATCAATCCTGACTGCTCTTTAGAAGGCCAGATCCTGAAGCTAAAACTCAAATACTTTGGCCACCTAATGAGAAGGAAGGACTCACTGGAGAAGAGCCTAATGCTGGGAAAGATCGAGGGCAATAGAAGAAGGGGACGACAGAGAATGAGGTGGCTGGATGGAGTCACAGAAGCAGTAGGCGTGAGCTTAAATGGACTCCAGAAGATGGTAGAAGACAGGAAGGCCTGGAGGAATGTTGTCCATAGGGTCGCGATGAGTCGGACACGACTTCGCAGCTAACAACAACAACCTTTCATAAACAAAATAATTTTTCATCTTTATCGCATATGCATGTCTTTTGGGCATTTCAGAATGTGACCCTTATTAAAGAAAAAGAATAGAAAGTACTTGATACAGAATTTCTGCAGTAAATGTGAGATTATTCAAAGCCCTATTCTGTTCTGGAGAAGAATTAAAATCACGTTTAAAGTTCAGAGGACTCATTTTGCAGAAATCTCACTGAAGCCAATCCAGGCAGATCTTTCCTGTACACTATTTTATAAATTATCTTATGCTTGTTTCAATATAAGCAAAGTGAAACACGACTATGTATTCTGGGCCACTTAATTGCACATATGTAAAATATATACAGTATGTCTCTCATTCAGAGTTACCGTTAAGAAATGGCATTTTTCCATAGCACAGAGCCTTTAACAGTTACATAATATTGAGCAAGAGTGTGAAAAATGTTTCAAATCTGAACTGTTCTGAACTCAAAAGATGCCTGTCTTAAATACAAAAAGACTAGTTCAATTATTTTGAAAGCGTTCTTAGCCGAAACAAAATTGTTCGGAGCAAAAAATGACTTTCAAAATGACTGGGATGGCCCGTTTCAAACTTGACATGTTCCAAACACACCAAATTTTGAGAATTAACTAGAAGGAATGGCTTTTTCAGACTGGTACAAAATGAAAAAGTAGGTTAACTGATAAGAAAGAAGCAGAATGCAGAAACAGAGGCAGATGTAATACCAGAGCTAAAGGAAGCAAAAACAGGCATTCAAATATAATTAAACCAAAACACATTTTAATATTTAATGCACCAGGAAGGAAAACATTAATAATCAAGTCAACTGATATTAATTCAATGGAAATGTAGAACTTTTGCATCTTTTTAACAGATTAAGTTTGGATCCGCTGAAGAGATAATTTTTTTAAATCTAAGAAAGCAATTTTTTCAAGCCAAGACACTCCAGATAAAATGTGCTTTAATTTCTATAATCCCAACAGCATTGTGGCTGAGGATGATGGGTGTTGAAGTTCAAAGCATCAGAGTCTGCAAGAAAGATTTGATCCTCACGCTCTCATACACCTAAGCAGCTACAACTTTATTGCAGCCAATAAAATTATAGGTAATGGTATTGAAATTAAACATTTCTGAATCAGAAATATTTCACGGCAACTAGGTCTGCTAGTGTTGGGCTGGGAAAATTTATTTTTCTCTTTGCTGCCATCTGGTTGTCATTCAGATTTTTGCAGCCCAGAACTGAGCGCCTTACTATAATTCCAGTTTTCACATCTAACAGGCTAGTACAGGGGTAGGCAACCTTGGCTCTTTTATGACTCGTGGACTTGGCTGGCTCAGGAATTCTGGGAGCTGAAGTCCACGAGTCATAAAAGAGCCAAGGTTGCCTACCCCTGGGCTAGTAGATTACAAGCTGTTTGCTTCCACACTGTTATCACGCAGTTCTGACAGGCATGTATTTACAATGGTTGAAGGGTCCTGGCGTCAAGTGATTGCCATTTGCAACCTTCCCAAGGAGATTCCAACAAGCAAAGTTAATGGGGAAGCCAGATACACTTAATGACTGTGTAATTCACTTAAAGACCACAGTGATTAATGACCATGGGAAAAAGTTTGTAAAATTGGGCATGACTCACTTAACAACCACACTGCTTAGCGACAAAAGTTCTGGTCCTTACTGTAGTCATAAATCAAGGACTACCTGTATGCCCTGGATTGCACAGGCTAAAATTCAATCCTTTCTTCAAAAGGTAAAGATTCCTTTGAGCCAAGCTTAACTCTGATCGGTCTTTGCCCAGACAGTCTTGTAGCAATACAGAAGAGATTTATTATTAGTTATTCTTTTTTTATATAAGTTTTTATTAAATTTTATAGGGTTAGGAAGAGGATATGACAAGGGGAAGGATCAGGATTTGGGATGGGGTTAGGATCAGGATTAGGTTAGGAACGGGATTGGGAACAACATTGGGGTTGCCCCTAATAACATTTTCAAGCTTTAGCAAACAGACTATTGTCCGGGTACATATGTTCAGTTAAGAGTAATTAATATAACAGTAAATAGCTATAATATATATGCTAAACAATACTCATATACGGTATCAATTAGCCAATACGTATCGTTCTCCTTACTAATCTATATTCAAAATAACATATCACATTCATTTCTCGCTAGTTTGTTTTCCTAACCATTGGTAAAATTTATCCCATGTTTTAAAATAAATTGAATCCTCTGTTTATCTGCACACTCTAAAATTTTCTTGATTAAAATCTCCTCAGTTGGTAGGTTTCATTTTTCCAGTATTGGGCAAACGCTACTCTCGCTGCTGTCAATACATGCAATATTAGATACTCATTACTATTAGTTATTCTTATTAGTTGTCCCCCCCCCACAAATTTAGCCTATAGTCTTCCAATTTCGGCTGAGTTTCCATTCAAGTATTAAGCAGATCAGTTTCAATTTAGCCTAGAAGCGAACTGATATACATGCAGAACCATAACTTCCCCCATCAGGTATCTTCATGCGTGTAAGACTAAAATTCCCCAAAGGGCGTGTGGTTACAATCACTGATGAAGACTGTTGTCCGTAACATTTAGGGAGCAACACTTTGGGAAGGCCAGATTAGACACTAAGACTTTAGTTTTTACACTAAACTCTCATATTTAAATATGAGACTAAATCTAAACTTATAAATGGTCCGAATAACAAAAGGTACGTTGCTTTACTACTATTATTACCTGACTTAGCCGTTTAGTAATGCTTTCTAGCATATGGTATTTAAATTGACAAAGTTTAGGCTTATCCTCATTCTTTTTCAAGAGATGACTAGAAACTCGGTAAGGTGCCGATATTCTACCTTTCTTCCATGCAGCTAGCATGAAAAACAAGCCAAGTAGACCAGCAGAAATTCAAAGGGTTGCTAAAGAAGGACAGGGACTTCTTGTCCTCTTTAGGTAGATTGCAGTATCTACCTAGTAGTCCTCACCTTATAACCATTCATTTAGTGACTGTTTGAAGTTACGACCGGACTGGGGGAAAAATGACTTATCACCAGTTTTCACACCTACGATGGTTGGAGCAATACCATGATCTAAATTCGGGTATTTCCGACATTTGGACTGTCTCGCTGGGATAATATTCACCATTTGTAACAGTCCCAGACAACGTCTGACAAGCAAAGTCAATGAGAGAATCCAGATTCACTTAACAACCGAGGAGATTTTCTTAACAACTGTGACAAAAAAGAATGTAAATGCACAGCACACTTAACTGTCTTGCTTAAAAATGAAAATTTTGGGCTCCATTGTGATCGAGGAGTACTTGTACTTAAATGAACATGCCAATCAAACAATAACAGCTAAAATATGAGATTATAATTCAGACATATATTACAAAACCGTAACTCAGATTTTTTTTTTACAAATGATTGCTAACAGAACCAGACTGTATTTAGCAATCACTTCTTTTCAGTTATGTAAACTGAACTATTGAAGAACTTTCTAAAGCCCTGTCCCATTTGTAATTTATAGAGGCATCAGTGTGCCTCTACTACCCAAGTTTCTTCCCTGATCATCTGACAGGTTCAGTCCATGATTTAAATAGCTTTATGCCATCATTTCCATTTATCTGTTAGCCCAGGGGTAGGCAACCTTGGCTCTTTTATGACTCGTGGACTTCAACTTCCAGAATTCCTCAGCCAGCCAAGCTGGCTGAGGAATTCTGGGAGTTGAAGTCCACGAGTCATAAAAGAGCCAAGGTTGCCTGCCCCTGTGTTAGCCAGCACCCAAGAATGACACGATTCTTCCACACTGTTCTTTACTGTTTTCATACCTGTATAGACAAAACTCTTGTCAGACTGAGGACTCTACTAACTGCATCTACAATATACTATGTAAACTACTGGAGAGGAGCTGTCTACACCCTCTTTCTCTCACATGTATTATCCAGACTTGAGTTGCCTCTTACTCCTCTGGACTGCACCCCGTCCCACCTGGGGAGCCTCCTCATTACATTCCATCCCAGGATTAGAATGGGTTTTACCCATTGTTCCATCATAGTATGAAGGCAGATTAAATCTGCAACTTCTGGCACCCATTCTTCATGGTGCGGAGGTCAGGTGATCAGCTGCAGTGTATTTGGGGGTTCATGGTTTGTGTCCCTGCATAACCTCTCCTCTCTGGTCACCGGTCTGCTTCTTTGGGTGCCACTTCTTATCTGCCACTATAAAGCTGACAGTGACCCTCTTACAAGTATAGAAAACCTCTTATAAGGTAAAAACTATGAACAAAATCAAAATTTTAAAACAATTCTTTGTAGAACTGCAAATTATCGCTATTGAATGCGGGCTCATTCAAGCTCACAGGTAAAATCATTTCCTAATGGCAATACATATTTTATTTACTTGTTACTTGCCAACATTCTTAAGATCAAAATTATTTTTTACCTACTAAGTCCATACAAATGAACAAAACCTCTTAAGAAATAGAGATTTTTTTATTACATCTTTACCTTCATTCTATACTCCCTCTCTTTACAAGCAATTCCCATTTATAGGATCCTCTTCCCAATCTTGGATTAATAGTAAAAAATGTGGTTGTTTCCTTTGGAGAATTTGAAAGAAACAGCTTAGGTTTAAAGGAGATGACTACTCTCTTCAGAAGAAAGTCTTTCCAAAAGACAAAGTTTGTTCATATCCACTTAAAGCAATCAACTATGGGAGCAACTTTTTTTTAAGATAAAAAGCAAAGCAGCGCAAACCAGCATAATAATTACCGAGACTGTAGTACAGGAAATTTTGACCTAGATAGTTGTGGTCTTATAAATCCCATGACATTCAATTGGACATTACTCTAGATAAGTGCAAAAATAGTATTTAACAATTGCCCTTTTGTAATGTCTTGAAAGTGTAAATCCATGTGGTTTCTGTGCCAATTTCTTTTAAAAAAATTAACACCCAGATAAGCCAAAGAATTGGGCATTGATGGTCATGCCATGTAATGGCATTCTACTTTTGACTTGCCAAACTGGCATTCTTGAGATGTTTTGGAATACAATTCCCATAACATCTGGAGATTACTAAACTGGGGGAGGCTACATTGAAAAAAAAACTGTTGAAAGATTATGACAGCAGTCTTTCCAAGTATTCAGAAATGGCATAAACAATTTTTTTAGTTTACAATTATTTGTAACCTTTAAAATGTTGATATTTGAAAACTTCAGTATAATTTTTCAAATTCCTCGTGATTCAAGCAAAACATTTTGAATAAACAAAAAGAAATTAAATATATATTAATTTACTGTTTTCCAACAGGAAGAATTTTTAATACAATGATTTTGCAACTCAAAATACTGAATACATTATTTTGCAAAAATATTTTTTTGCTCACTGAATTTTAAACGTTGTAACTGAAAACGAAGAATAAACATGTTAATGCTTGTGCAGTTAATAAAATTTGACGTCATTAAATCTTCATTGATTAAAAACTAAACCGATGGTAGGAGTCTTTCACTGAAGGATGAAAGGATGTAGGACTAGAACCTGCCACCTTTCCATCACCTTATTAAGCATTATTTTCACTATAAAAATCAGTCTCACGCTTACAAATGTTTATTTGCATTATCCATTGCACGATTTCTTTCAATCGCATCCCATTTCTGCTTTTCCTTTTAGAAACCGTACACTACATAAAAAGCATTGTTACTTGCAAGTCAATCCCAGAAAATTAGAAAAGCCCACCCTATCTAAAACGAATGCTAAGGAAGGGGGGAAAAACGTGAAAACAGACAATAACGTTGAATTACATAGTGGATATTATTTGGACAATAAAAAGGCTATGCCTACTTTTGCTGGAAACCAGAACAGTATCTTTAAGCTGTGCGGGATATACTTTTCTCCCAATTTATTCTCAACTCTGGCAACGAAGTTAAGGGTTGTTGCAAAAAAAAAAAAGCATCCGAGAGTTTTTTACACAGCAGGTCAAAACTACCCATTTCTCCGGGGTACAATTTTAGGCAACGAGGCAAGTAGCCTTATTTTCCAACCAGCACCACCGAGCGGCAATAAGGCCACCCTGTGCTTTTTCTGCCCCGGAGCCGGGTCCCCGCCATTTCTTCCTTGCTTAACCCTCCGGCTGCTCACCTGGGCGGCCATCACCCGTTGCCTCTCGGCGATCAAGCTGCATTTTTTACACTGGCAATCTCTCCACATGCAGAACCGCTTGTGGCCCTTCAGGGGTGAGGAGTAGCCGTGGTTCCTACAGCGCGCGCACTTGGGGAGACGCGGGGATTTTTTCCCCGCGGCGGTGGCGGTGCCAGCAGGGCCCTGGCTTAAACCTCCCGCGTTGCCGCCGGCTCCGGTGGCCGCTAGCCCGGCAGACTTCCCCAAAGGGCCCATTTTGGTCTCCTGGGCGTGATGCTCCGAGGAAGCCGACGGTTTACTGAAGGAGGTCTCGTTGGGCATCGCGCCTTTCGGAGCCAATAATTGCGAAGAATTGCTCGACTTTGCAAGGAAGGGTTCGATTTTAATCTGAGCCTGAAAGGACGGGCGAGGGTTCCCCGGAGGAGGCACCTCGCCTTGGCCTGCAAAAAGGGTTGCTTGGGCTTGGCTGCGGTCTCTGGAGGAGCCGGCTGGCAGGTGGCAGCAAAGGCGTGCAAAGTAGCAGCGCACCTCGTCCCTTTGCAAAGACGCGGGTCAAATGGGGAACTTGCTGAACTTTTTTGCTGTTTGTTTCAAGGTATATTCCAGAGCCCGGACCCGCTCCCGGGAGCTCTAGGCTCCACCCCCAAGACCTTCTGCAAGCCTGACCCCCCCTCCCCGGCTAGGCCCAGTCTATGAACTTCTTGGCAGAAGGGAGGCTGCAAGGCAGCCTTTGGCTCGGAAGCTTGTGGCAACTTCAGGTTTTAGCCCACTTGCAAATTGTCTGTGGAGATTCTCAGTCATCCATGTCGCGGTTGTCCCAAAGCTGCTTTTTCCAACCGGACTTACTTGGTTTGTTTGTTTGTTTCCCTTTGAAAACGTTCGCTTCTCATCCAAGAAGAATTGAAGAAGCTTCTTGGATGAGAAGCGAAACGTTTTCAAAGAAAAAAAACAAACCAAGCAAGTCCAGTTGGAAAAAGCAGCTCTGGGATAGCCCACTTGCAGTATTTGCAGCCTGCCGAAACGTAGTGGCGCGGTTCTTAAAACAACCGGGCTGGTCTTGAAGGCGCCACCGAAACTTCTTCGCTGGCTTTGCTGGTAGGAAACGTTTCAATCAGGCACGTTTCCACCGCCCATTCTAATGCCGTTGATTCCCAAGGATGGGTGCAAGCGAGGCAGGTTGCCGGCGCGTGCAAATCCGAGCCGCTCTCGCGCAAGGCCGCTGCAGGCCGCGTTTCTGCAACACGACTCTTCTCGCGGCAAGAAGGGACCCACAAGTTGTTTATAATGGCATGGAAGGCAAATAGAATGGATGGCGTTGATCATTTTTCATAGGGTGGGGGGGGGGAAGTCTGAGACGCAAACATAAAACGTTTTTAGTCTCGTTTGTGGCCTTTCCGGGACCCCATTTGTCCACGGTTTCTTTGCAAGCTTTTTCTTGGCGTTCGTCGTTCCTGGAGGACTTTGAGGTTGCAGCGTTTTGGCGAAGATGAACGCGTATAATTGGAAACAAGTCTTCGTGGGGACTTAATTTCGTCCTTGGGAAGGATGGGGTGGGGCTGGAGGGGCAGAAGACCAGCAGAAATATGTCTCGGGTCAGACGATTTATGGAGAACAGCTGCTTCCATACCTTACTTCCACTTCATGAGAGGGAAGAGAAGTGGGAGATTTCCGTCCAATTTCACATCTAAGTCTGGCTGATTAACGGCTAAAATCTCCTCCCTGGATAATTCAAGGTTTCTCTTAGGTCGGGATTCTGAGAAATAGTTTTAAAACGGTTGTAAATCTGAATAATAATTCCTAGATATGTGGTCGTTTCCTTCAAACGATCTGAGGGACGAACACTTTTCTGTTCCGGAAACTTTATTAAAGATGTCCGTTATCAATTGTTGATTGGCATTTTCGCTGTTAGAGGAAAATTTGTAAGTACTTCTTCCCACCCACCCTAAAAGATATTGCATATGATAGCGGAATTTAAGCAAAATGCAAACATTTCAGCATGTATAAGCGATTCTGACGTTGTTAAACAAGTGGGGAAATGCATAATACAATTTTAAGTATTTCATGTGAAACACCTGAACAGAAATGGGAATTTGTGGATTTTTAGGGGAGGGGAGGCAACTAGAGGTAAGATTTCTAACTCAGACTACAATTGAAGCATAAAACAGTAATGCCCACCACAGAGGAAACATTATTGCTTCTGTGATAACATTCCAGGTTTGCCTTTAAGAATCCCCCCCAAAAAAATTATAACTTCAACAGCAAAACCTACTTTGCCTAAGGTGACAATGAAACAAAATGAACCTATGTATGTGCCATCAATAGAAAAATGCTGCATTCTCAGTATTTTTCCAGTGTATATAAATTAGGGCATTTCACCTACAGTAGTTAGAGAATCCCTTCCCCCTTCCAGGTCATGTCTGGGCCAGTCAAATGTGATTATGGAAGCAACTCTACTATTCATATATGCAATTTTTTTTAAAAAAATACAGACCTTTATACCAAATTGCCAATATGACAGAATATGATGCGAACAATCAGATTGATTGTCCAAAGTGGGGCCAGAAAGAGAAATGTGGTCCCCAGAAAAACTGGCAGATTTAAAGATCAAACTGTCTTCTAGGCCTTGATCTAAAAATCTTACATTAATAGTTATGTTTACATGACATGATAGCCCCAGGTAATGGGTCAATAAGAAGGTATGTGCCCCAGAAAAACATCTTGCAGAAATGGACACTGCAGAGAATATGTTTTATTAATCAGATTGAGATATATTGTGTTCTGAACTCCAGTTGTATAAACCCCTGTTTTGGAGTTGGAGAAACTAATCATCCATCATCGCCAGCCTTGTTTTCAGATTTTAATTTCTGTATATCAAGAACTGTAACTGCTCTGAGCTTGGATAACATAGTGCCTGATCTTCTTGAGCCTTTCATTAGCTTTGCGTGATATGGAACCAAACTTCTGTCAGTGAACAGAATCAGTGCCCTAAACTCATGTGCAGTCCACAAGGTATGCTGGCTGCATATGAAAAGCTGCTGAAGAGTCCTGTAGGCTTGTAGTGGCAAAGGGCCTGTAGTGGCAAAAGGAATTAAAAGAGAGAGAGAGAACAATGAAGAGTTAAAACCTGTAGGAAAGGACATTATGAAACATGGGAAAATGGGCCTCTGGTGTGTTATTATTACCTGTTGAGAAGGCTTTTGTAAAACGAGGCTTCAACTGTGTTTTTTTCACTAAAAGAAATTTATAGGTTACTTTGCATGTCAAAGTGCTACACAAACAGCTCCTTCCCTCTGTAAAGGTGCACTGGGATGTGACTAGAGCAGGGGTGTCAAACTGCCAGCCTGCGGGCCGGATGCATCATAGCGAAACTGCACCCACCCCATTGCTGGCAATGGCAAAAAAAGTCATGATACATCGCGACACATCATGTGATGTTGCGAGTTTGACACCTCTGGATTAGGGTCCCATGACAATCAGCTTTGCTGTTCTTGGGAATAACCAGTAGGACTTTATAGAGAAGATGGCTGCTCACTCTTTGAGAATTATAAGCAAAAATTTGTCCAGGAACAGGATGCTAGGCTATTCCACCTGACACTAGAGAACACTGATGCAACATTACCGAGAAGCAGAGGTGTCCACAATTTCACATTATTTTCATGTTTACAAGGCAAGTGATATGTTTGTAGACACAGCATGATAGTCTATAAATAGCCGCCATAAGTGAATTGTTTGTCAAAAGCACCCTTAGAGTAGTCCTGGATTTGAAACTAAGTCCCTCATTATATAATTATAGGGAAATAACTATTTCTTATGTGCTAAGAGCAAATGTTGAGAGAATTGTAAGCATACCTTTTGTAAGAATAAAATCACTTAGGATGCAAATAGCATCCACAGTATATGCCTTAAAATGTGGGGATTGACATACTTGAAGATAGGTTTATTCATATTTTATATGCAGAGCCTGAGCAGTTTTGCTCTGCTAAAACAAGTGTTTGTAGACTATGTGATAAACACCTAGTAGAGCATCATAAATGGCAGCGCAGTTATAGCATGCAGAACTCTTCCAAACTGCTTTTGACATGGCGATACCACACATCTGTTAAATATTAATAGAGTTCGATCATTTTGTATTTAATTACATATTCCACCAATGTAATCAGGATAGACACTTCTATATAACAGAAAAGTAATTCTCCAAAAACCAGAACTACATCAAATTTGGACTGGTAAGATAAGCTGAGATTGGATCTAGCCAAGTTTGTAGAGAAATGCATTCCAGAAAATCTCCCCAATGAATCATAAAAGATCAGAAATGTGCAAGCCACAGTATTCCTGCTGACACTATGGAACCAAAAAGTGGACTTTGAGCGAGCAGAATGGGAAGAGTGTTGATCCTTTTGAATTTTAGTGTTGGAGAAGATGCCTGGGAATACAGTACCACACAGACGACCAAGAAAACAAACCAATAGAATCAACCTACAAATGTCCTAGCCTACACAGACATGGTATGCGAAGATGTAGCTCTCTGGAGAAGTCTAGTGCTGGAAAAGGTGGAAATGAGAAGAACAGAATAGCCAACAGCAAGATGGATGGATTTAGTTACAGTGCCAATGGCTACACTGCTGGAAAAGTTGAAAAATCAGGTTAGGGATAGTCAGAGATAAAAATCTACTTATGTGATTGCTAAGAGTTGACACTGACTTGATGCCAGATACCTCGGAAGCTTCAGCTGGTACAGAGTGCAGCTGCACGAATGCTTTTGGGGGTTTCCCGATACTCCCATATTACACCTCTGCTCCGTGAGCTGCACTGGCTTCCAGTTGCCTTCCGGGTGAAATTCAAGGTGCTAGTGATGACATACAAAGCCCTACATGGCGTGGGTCCGGATTACCTACGGGAGCACCTGCTGCCAGCGTCAACACCCCTCCGTCCTGTGCGCTCCCACAGAGAGGGCTTCCTCAGGGTGCCACCGGTCAGAGAATGTCGGCTGGTGACCCCCAGGGGGAGAGCATTCTCGGTGGGTGCGCCAATCCTTTGGAACCGCTTACCAGCTGAAATCCGGATGGCCCCCGACCTTCGCTCCTTCCGGCGTGATCTAAAAACCTATCTATTCCAACAAGCCGGCCTGGCCTGATGGATTTGGGTTTTTATTTGTTTTATTGTTGCTTTATTGTATGCTCACTTTGCTCTGTACACCGCCCTGAGTCCTCCGGGAGAAGGGCGGTATATAAAACAAATAAATAAAATAAATAAATAAATAAATAATGAATCCTGCAAGAAGCAGTTGAGCAGGTGCTCACAATATTGTCCATTCTGAGCATTCTCTATCTCCCCTCCTGCTCACATGGTACAGAGCAAAGGGTATTCTGCTCACTCAGTAATTTTCAGTACATATGTGTATATATACACACAAGTAGTCCTTGACTTACAACAGTTTCTTAGCAATTCTTCGAAGTTATAACAACCCACCCCAAAATGTACTTACCGTATTTAACATTGGGACAGCTGTCCTCTCCCATGGATATGTGATTGCATTCTGGATGCTCAACAGCTAGCTCGCATTTAAGGCCATTAGCACTGTCCCTGATTTGTGATATTTTTGCTGGAAATCGGTGTTTACCTCCTGCTTCCAGCAAAAGAAAAAGTGACCATTTTCACTTAATAATGGCTACAAAATCAGGTGCAATCATAATTATGGCTGTAAGCCAAAGACTACCTATATGTATGTATGTAAGAACACAGAGACACAATGCAAGGGGAAAACTTAAGTTCACATACATACACAACATGGTCACTATACAGAAGAAAATATAGGTGAATCTTTTAGCTATTGCTGATAAAGTGATTGGAAAGAACGTCAGCAGCTAGAAGCTGTGCATGGTGTGTTTATTTGTTATTTTTTTCTAATCCAACACCATGTTGTAAAGAAATTATGTTTGGGCTCTGCTACTCTCTACATTTCCAAAACCTGAAAGGCCTGACCAAATTTGCTGGGAAGGAAAGCCGGGGAAAAAAAGAAGAAGATTGAGTTTAAAAAATGTGCTGGATCTGCCTGGGAAATGCAGAGAGAAAAATCCAGAAAAAAATTCTCCAGTGTCTTCTTTGATTCAGAATATTACTGAAGTGAAGTTTCCATTATATGCTGGCTTTCCTCTTTCTTAGAGGTCACAGGTCACATGATCCACAACTAATTTTAGACATGCTGTATGCACTATCTTACCATATTAAAATTATAAAATTATAAAAATTATTAATTATTTATATATATAGGACTTCATGTCTAGTAATTGTATATTCTCTGTCATCAGTCCCCATGCCCCTCAGATTGGCTCCAGGGAACAAACTAATTCTGTTTGGTGCAAATGATGGTATGAGGGTAGCAAAATGCTGATATACAGATGTTCATGTTATCACACAAATACCAACTTTACACACCATCTTCCTGACATCTAATGCAAGTACGTAGGGTTGTGGCATTTATATGATGACATAGATCTGGTGTATCGTCATTTGTTCCTTTCCTCATTGCCTATGTCCTTATGGACCAAGTGACCTATTGCATCAAACACACATCTGTTTTTGTTTAGTGGGGATAAAGTCATTCAGATGGCTTTGTGTATAATCCTGTAGCTAACTTTCAGCTAACTATCTCGTCTTCAGAGCTGATTTTCTTCAGTGACTTGGTATAACCTAGAAAACTCTTGCTTCAGGAAAGGAGCATTAACTATGCTGATTTTCAAAGCTGATGCTAAATTTAGCTTGCCCACTTATCTTCTTAACATAACTATTCCTGATTTCTTCATAAAATTGGTCCTCCCTCAAATTCCTTTTGTGGTTTGCCTCCTTAGGATCAGGCATTCCGAGGATGGACATACAGGTTATAAGTATGCTTACCTGACAAGCTAAATCCAAACCAACCAACTCACATTTTGACTTAGTATGTTGTGCAATTCCAGTCATACTAGTTTTTAATATATGGTTTATGGTTTATGACTTCGAAGGTATGAAGACAGCCAAGTGTAATTTATAGAGGGAAACAAGGTTACACATATCATAGCTTAATGCAATGTATGAGCCAGTGACTATAGTTTCTGGCCTATCCCCAATAGTTCAGTGACTCTGTTCAGACAGCAGATGCCTCTCTCACACAAAGTACTGCAGTATATTAACCATAGAAAAAGAAGCAGAATCCTTGAACAAATAAGAAGCAAACCTTTCGTAAACATCAAGCAGCCTCAAACATTAGGCCATCATCTCAAACACCACACCACCCCCACCCCCACCCCATTATCTTTTCACAGTGCTGAATAACATTATCTATAGGCACCTGATGTGAATCTTTTCCCTTGAAAATTTGTTTTTGAATGTCCTATTAAATGATGACCCAGTTAATCAACCTGATTAATTTATTGTGGCTCCAAAGCTTGGCTAGGCCTGACTTGTAAAAGTGGCAGGCAAAATCCACCCCTGTATTACTTGACACAGATCCTCCGATTCATTGTAGGGGCACTAAAAAAATTAATTGGACCAGTGACTTAGAACATTGAGGGCTGCTGCATGACTCATTAAACTGACATTCAGAACATTTGTAATTCACAATGCAAGACGGATAGAATCCTATATGCACTCTATATGTTTGTGCTCTTTTATCATAGGCCAGCTCCAGTTCATAGGAGGCCTTCTGATTAGAATGTCACCATCAATTGAGAGAGAAGACAACCGTAATGGAGCTAGATTTGATAAACTGGCAGAGTGTGACGAAGGAAGCTTGGGACTCTTTAAAAGAGACTACACGATTAATTGCTACCTTTTTATTTATGATACTTAATTTCCTTTTGGATACAGCTAGTTTTCTGCTGTGGCAGGGAAGGTCAGAAATAAGGAGATTGTTTCAAGAGATTAAGCAAATGCTTTCTCTCAATGCTATTTTTAATACTGCTCATCTAATGGTGAAATGTCTTGGCTAAAGGAGTTCAGTCCATGTCTTAAAACAACCAATTTCTTTTCTGGATGAGGAGCATATTTCATTTATTCCTTCTTTACCCTGATAAATAATCATGCCAAGCTATGCTTTGTTTAATCCTATCTTGTCAACTAAGCCACAAAAGCTGGCTTCACCCTTAGTACTATGCTATACATTTTCAGTCTGGCACGGAGTGGTGTCAGGGTGCCTACGGACACACCTCTTGGTATTTTGTCTTTTCTGCACATATTTGTGAGTACACATCAGTGTCAAAGTAAACATTACTGAAACATGGCACAATATTGGTCATGTTCACACAATACATGAGTTAAACCGCTCCGGCTGCTTAATGCAAATACACATTTCTCCTGACCTGCATCCAGTATGGCTGCTTAACTATGGTCAGTATGGTTAGGCACTGGGTTCAAGCATTG
Organism: Vipera berus; assembly: GCF_964194415.1. Classification (NCBI taxonomy): domain Eukaryota; kingdom Metazoa; phylum Chordata; class Lepidosauria; order Squamata; family Viperidae; genus Vipera; species Vipera berus. The sequence continues at coordinate 72,054,159 of NC_138203.1, read as the reverse complement.
GTGCATAGCCTCCTATGGAGACATACACTGAAGGGGATTTTATTGCTAGTGTTAGACTTCCAAGATGATGTTCCTATCATTTGTGTCATCCCACCAAGTTTCAGTGATGCCTATGACATCATTATAATCCTACCATGTTAGGATTACAAATTCTCCCTCTCTGCTTCCCATTCTCTCCACACCAGTGTAGAAACTTCTGAGATTGTGAGTGCTGCCCTCAGCTTGGCTTTAGTTGGCTTGTAATTTCCCACTAATCATGTATTTCATCTGCTAGTTTTGGCCCCAGGCTTTGGTAGTATGGATGATTCTGGGATTTTGCCATACTACCTTTATTTATTCAGTTTAGTTATTTTGTTACACTTAGAGTGACTATGGCCCTTTAAGACCTGTGGACTTCAACTCCCAGAATTCCTGAGCCAAATTGTAAAGGGGCCATAGTTATCCACCCAAGTTAGAATTATACTGAGGTTCATTGGTTGTTTTTTTTATTTTAGCTTTTTGTATTTTATCTTCATTATATCTGGGTTTTATGTGCAATACTCTATCTTCTTTTGGTACGTTTAATAAAGTTGAATTTTATTTTATTGTGTGTGTGTGTATATGTGTGTGCACCTTTTGCTATATATTCATAGTCAACATTGAAGCAAAGCTTTCCTTCCTCTATTTTCCATGAAAATAGAATGATTGGTAATGCTGTCCCTAGTTCATTTTTTTGACAAAAGAAATTAAGACTGTTAATTTAATTGCTATTCCCTGAGACTATTATTCTGTGTAAAAAGGTAGGCAATAAATCCTTATTGATTTTCAATAATCGTTCCTTCCCATTTACTTTTTTATATGTAAAATGGGTACAGTAGCAAACAACATCTAAACATTGTTCAGAAAAGAAAGAATTAAAGATTGATTTAATTGTAAATTGTATTAATTTAATTAATTAAATGAGCTCTAAGCAAAAAATAAAAAACAAATTTTCCTCATGGCTCATTCTGAGCATATTAACTGAGTCTTAAAAAAACACCGTGTTTAATTGCATAGTTAGCACTCTTCACTGTGAAACTTGCTATCATTTAACAATCTGTATTTTTATGACTGTGTGAATGAATAGTAACATGTTGTCATCCTTAGCATGACTATATTGAGAGTGAGGTGAACAGCATCTATTTTAACTAGCTGTATTTTTAGCTTGTCTGTTCCCATTAGAAGATAACTCTTACATGCAGGGAAATATCTAAACAAAAACCAACACCTATTAAACTGTTCTACCATGCTATTACATTAAGATAGAAAGAATTATAATCAGTGTCTGTCAGTAAACAGGATTTAAAACATATTAAAAAAATCATCTACTCTTAACTGCCCTGAGCCTTGAGATCTAACAAGACAGAGAAACAAACAAATGTCATTGTCATATCTTTCTTGTAACATTTGGAACAGATGCTGATGCTCTAAGCAGATTTATCCTGCTTTTCAGATTAGCAATCCAATTTGATTATGCACCATTAAGTCGGTGTCAGCTCTTAGCAACCACGCAGATAGATTTTCTCCAGGAATAGTAGTCTCTCTTATTTAAGTCTCTAGCTGTCAGAAAGACCTAGATAAGATAGAACACAGAAAATAATGCCTATGACATTTAAATAGCTGCCTTTGGATTTCACCCGGTGTGATTCACAACTCTGAAAATTTGCATTGAGAAGCACATTGGGATAGGCACACCCAGTTTTTTTAAGTTGGCAAATACAATAAATACCCCATAAGATTCCCCATGTGAGCATTAGAAGTCTCATACCCAGAATAAACAGAGCCAGCAAGGCTAAGAAACATATTTATAAATCTACAAATGATATCCTCATGTTTTAGACTATGGCTTCCTAAAAACCCATTCAGCATATGTTGCCAATCTAGAAATATAGCTGTTAATTCACAAATTATCAGAGACATGGGCATCATTATCTTTTGGCATAGCAATTAATAAATATACACACCTATGTAATAAAATGATGGTGATATGGCGGAAACATCCACTTTCTTTTAACATCTCCTTCCTGATGTTCACCAGCAGGGGTCTCCCTTCTCCTTGGGGAAATGGCTGCTGTTTGACAGTAATTTTCCCTTTGGAACAGATTAAGACCAAAAAAGGATGTTGAAAGTTTGCTAAGAGAAAGTCATTTACTATCCTACCAGTAGTCCAGATTTAGCAATCCTTCTGGGGGGAAAAATAGCAATTATAGGTACCTCAATTGTTTCCAGAAGGTCCTAACTGTATTTTAGATGCTCTAATGCAGTTTTTTGTAAGCTGTATACTTTTCCAGTTCTGTGATTTATAAATACTAGGTAAAAGGTAAAGGTAAAGGTTCCCCCGCACATGCGTGCTAGTCGTTTCCGACTCTAGGGGCCGGTGCTCATCTCCGTTTCAAAGCCGAAGAGCCAGCGTTTGTCCGAGGACGTCTCCGTGGTCATGTGGCCGGCATGACTAGACACCAAAGGCGCACGGAACGCTGTTACCTTCCCACCGGAGTGGTCCCTATTTTTCTACTTGCATTTTTACATGCTTTCGAACTGCTAGGTGGGCAGAAGCTGGGACGAGTAACAGGCGCTCACTCTGTTACGCCGCACTCGGGATTCAACCCGCCAAACTGCCGACCTTCTGATCGACAAGCTCAGCGTCCTAACCCACTGAGCCACCGCGTCCCTTTTATAAATACTAAGATTAATTAAATTATAATTACTGCCACATTTTCAAGAAGAGAAAGATCCCATAGAGCTTTACAATTATTTCTTAAATTTATCCTCATAAACCCTTTGTGAATTAGACTGAGTACACTTTCTTTGCTGAATAGATTACCAGACAAATGTGCAGTTCTCTGGACCCTCCCCTTATCAGTGGGATCACCATGGTTGGTTATGCCATAATCTTTCAGTTTTGATTTTCAGATCTTGATATACTTAGTGATCTCCAATTCTTTGGCTTCTATTCTGCTGTCTCCTGGCGTTGCCACATCAACTAGCCTCACTTTCTTCTTTTCAACCATAATTAAATCCGGTGTGTTATATAAACCAAGACTTTTTATCAGTCTGTGTTCGGAAATCCCACAATATTTTAGCCTCAATTTTTTTACTAATTTTTTAACTCTTATGTTCCCACCAACCTTTCATCAATGGGACATGATAATTTTTACAGATGTTCCAGTAAATCATTTTGGCAATTCTGTTGTCGTCCTTTATAATCAAAAGATGGGATCTTTTTGCACAAGATCAGTATACAGTATGATCTACTTTTTTCTGCTTCTTTAAACAATTTGTACCTTGAGTCATTTGATAATTTTTCAATATTGGCTTTGATTGCATCAATTCAAATATCTTACCCTTTATCTTTATCCTTTTTCCCTTCCAGCTTTTGTAAAAATAGATCATGTAATGCTTTTCCTTGCCAGCTTTCTATTTGTTTTTATTACATTATTATGTTTTTCACTTTTTGTAAGTTCCAATTTTTTAATTTGCATCTATGCTGGTTCTTGGTTCTCTTTTGTATAATCAGCCAATGAACGTTTTTCTTCTTCAACTGTTTATTTGACCCGAAGTAAAGCTCTGCCTCCATTTTTGCTGGCTAGGTACAATCTATCAATATCACTATGGGGATGTAATGCATATCAATAGTAATCAGTTTTCTTACTTTTCAGTCCAAAGTGTCCAGTTCAGCTTACATCCAGTTAATTCCAGGAGTGCATTATATCACAGGTATAACCCAAGTATTGATGGATTTGATAGTGTCACCATCACTCAATTTTGGCTTTAGCACTTTTCTCACACTTTGAATGTATTCATTACTAATCATATTTTACTTCTCTGTGTGTGAAGTTATCCAACTATAAAACGCCCAGATAATTGTAGGCTTCATCCTGATGTTTCTGATAGTTTGGCTATTTTGCATTTCCATTTTGTTACTGTGATTTTATTTGATTTATTGTCACTGTAGCACATTTGTTTAGGCCAAATTCCATCACTATACCTGTGTTAAAATTCTTAGTGTTTGTCAATGACTAGATTTTGATTTTAAATCATCCATACAAAGCAAATGTAGGACTTTATTAGCATTTTTTGCTGCTTGATAACCAGTATTTGTTTTCTTTAAAATCACTGAAAGTGGGACCATGGCAATGACAAATAATAAAGGTGATAAAATGAGTCACCCTGGAAAATGCTTCTGCTATGGTTGACAATCCCATATTTTTCATTTCCAACTCTGTATTTCACTGCATCATTATTTTCTTTATAAACATTCTAATGTTTTTACTGACAACAACTATTTCCAAACATTTAATGATTCAACTATGTGGTAATGAATCAAATGTCTTTTTATAATCAATCCAGATCATGTATAAACTGTTTTTTTCAGTTTTTGCAATTCTCCAACATCATGTTATCAATCAGAAGTTAATCTTTTGTAAATCTGCTTTTCCTTTTATTTCCTCTCTGTTCCACAGGGATGATCATGATCATCATCATGATCATCATATCATCATTTATTTTCAATGACAAACATAATGGTAATAGTTGACATTTTATGTTTTTCTCCCATGGAGGTATTGAATATTTGCCCAGGTTTAAAAGATGATTACATCATCAGGAAAAAAAGTCCACTTCTGCATATTACCTTACCACTTGTTTTTAATGTAGTACTTAAATTTCCAGATAAGAAATCTTGTCTAGGAGAGTTAGCTTCAATTGAAGTATGTTAAGTTTCAAAATGGAGTAGTTATATTTATGCCCCAAATTTCAAGTAATTTGTGCCAAATAAATGCCCATATTTTGATGTTATTGTCTCTTAGTTGTGTCCAAATTTCTCAAATATTTTCTCAGTTTTAGAAGAATTTCTTGGCAACCTGTGCAAGTTTGTTTACTTTTTGTTCCAGCATAGTGCTGCAGTATGCTTGGGAAGGTCTCTGGATTACATCCTTCAGCAACTGGGTCTTGAAAATTGCTGCTATGCTTAAATAAGCAAACAGACAACCTATGATTAGCCATTTCCTTCCTGAGGAAACTCGGCAGGGTGCTCCTGGCCACAAATCCATTCTAAATAAAACTGCTCTTCACAGTAAAATGGCAAACAGAAAAATGCTGCCAATTTAAATGTTATGTTCTCATCTTTGTATCATATGTATGCACCTGCTTTGCTGGAAGGAAATCTGAACTTTATGTCTTCATATATCACTGTAGAGGTCCCAGAATAACCAAAAAAGGTGTCTCCGTAATAAACAATTACTTTAAAGTAGATACAGTGGTTAAAAAGTGGAACTAATTATCATATAAGAAGTTACTATAATATGCATATAGCCAGAGAAGAAATCAGGCAAATATTTTCCTCTTATGTGATTGGAAGAATCTTAGGACTTCCATCTTTTTTGGATTCCTTATTAGAAATGCACTCTGCATTATCAGGACAGACAGAAAACAAATTTATTTTGTGATTTATTACATAGGTAACTTGCATTATTAACACACACACACACACACACACACACACACACACACACACACACACAATTGCTTTTAATGCAAAGAGAAACCAACATATTGTTTCTTCTTTAGCAACTACTGTACAATGGTTTGGCTAAAAAAATAGTTTTTTTATTATATGAGGTTTGGTTTCCCCACAGCATTGGCTGAATTTGTTCATGGAAAATATTTGCATAACCCAGTGTTTCTCAACCAACTTTAAGATGTGTGGACTTCCTGAATTCCCTAGACAGCATGGGAAATTCTGGGAGTTGAAGTCCATACATCTAAAAGATGCTGAGGTTGAAACATTGGTATAACCTATATATAAATCTCAAAAGAGTTTACAATATAATTCTACTAATTAAAATGTGACTTAAAACATTAATGAAAGGACATTTTAAAACACATACAATGAAGACCTTTTAATTGAGGACAGAGTGACACCAAAGGAATTGTATCTGTCCTTCCAAATAATAATAATAATAATAATAATAATAATAATAATAATAATAATAATAATAATAATAATAATAATAATAATATAAAGTTGGAAGGGACCTTGGAGGTCATCTAGTCCAACCCCCTGCTCAGGCAGGAAACCCTATACCACAGGTCTGCAACCCACAGCTCCGGAGCCGCATGCGGCTCTTTCAGCCGTCTCCTGCGGCTCCCAGTCCTCTGCCATGTGCAGTCCAAAAAAAAAGTGGGACTAAAAAAGTTCAACCAATCAATTCAAATATGCAGGGTAGGTGCATATCTCGCCTTGGCTTCACTCTTCAGTCAAACCCTGTTCTGCGCATGCACGCATGTATGCGCATGTGCACACATTTTTTGCGGCTCCCAGTTTTTCCTTTTCTGAGGGAACCGGTTCCGAGTGGCTCTTTCACTGTTTCAGGTTGCTGACCCCTGCCCTATACCATTTCAGGCAAATGGCTGTCCAGTCTCCTCTTAAAAACTTCCAGTGTTGGAGCATTCACCACTTCTGGAGGCAGATTGTTCCACTGGTTAATTGTTCTAACTGTCAGGAAGTTTCTCCTTAGTTCTAGGTTGCTTCTCTCCTTGACTAGTTTCCATCCGTTGCTTCTTGTCCTGCTTTCAGGTGCTTTGGAGAAATACTATATATGTCCTAATTTTTTTTGGAAGGAAGGTGAGAAATAAAAATCTTTGGGTATGTCTTTTTTCTGGTTCGTTATCCTGATTCCAGAGTTTTCAATATGTTTTCACTGTAGTCATCAAACAAAACTTTTGTTTCACTGCAGTGAGGAACTAACTGTAGAAAACAATTGGGTTTTTAAATTGGGATTAGGCTTTAAGTTACAATGAAAACCAGTACTTGTATTTGACTGCCATTATCTTTGTATAATCACATAGGAAACAGTGGCATATCTGCCAGGAAATCACTTTGATGTCTTAGGTAGGAAAGGTTATGGTGCTGAGAAGGGCTTCCCAACCCCTGGTCTATGGACTGGTACCGGGCTGCAGCATGCCAGCAACCAGTCTACACAAACAAGCAAAGTCCCATCTGCGAGATGTAGGCAGCACACAAAACCATGCACTCTCTGGTCTGTGGAAAAACCTTTCTCCACGGAACCGGTCCCTGGTGCCCAAAAGGTTGGGGACCTCTGGTGTTGAGTATGACAGTATTAAAATAAGGAAGAAACAGAATTATTGTATATTGCTTATTTCCCCATCTGAATGATTCCTGGTTACTGTAGTAAGCTTGCTCTTTGACTTGTTGGTAGTGATAGTGTGGAATGGGACCACTCACTGCAGCCAACTCACTGTGGAACAACTTTCTGCAGGAGAATTCAACAAATACAAAAGTTAAATTAATTTCAACAGAACTGTGGCTAATAATAATGGAATAATGAAAGTCAATCCAGAAATACAAGAATTATAAGAATTTCGGCGAAATACAATAATTTCAGCAAAAGCGTGGTCACCAATAATAAAAGTACCTGAGTGAAATGATTAATGCAGTTGTCCTACGGTGAGTTGGCTGTGGTGAGTTGTCCTAGACGTGTGATGGTGTGAGCTATGTCAGCCCACAATAAAAGCTATTTGCTATGATTTAATTGTAGATGAAGAAAATAGGCTAATATGCATAACTAAAAATTGGATGGGAAAAAGTGGATTTTCAGCTGTGTCTTCCTGGCACCTTGTAAAGAGACCATCTAGACTTGAGATTAGACAAGGGGTTTCACTGGACAGTGAGGGGAAAAATTGTTTGATCCCCTGCTGATTTTGTACATTTGCCCACTGACGAAGAAATGATCAGGCTATAATTTTAATGGTAGATTTATTTTAACAGTGAGAGACAGAATAACAACAACAAAATCCAGAAAAATGCATTTCAAAAAAGTTATAAATTGATATGCATTTTAATGAGCGAAAGAAGTATTTGACCTCTTCGCAAAACCTGACTTAGTACTTGGTGGCAAAACCCTTGCTGGCAATCACAGAGGTCAGACGTTTCTAGTAGTTGGCCACCAGGTTTGCACACATCTCAGGAGGGATTTTGTCCCACTCTTCTTTGCAGATCCTCTCAAGTCATTAAGGTTTTGAAGCTGAGGTTTGGCAACTTGAACTTTCAGCTTTCTCCAGATTTTCAATGGGATTAAGGTCTGGAGACTGGCTAGGCCACTCCAGGTGCTTCTTCTTGAGCCATTCCTTTGTTGACTTGGTCGTGTGTTTTAGTTTAGTTTAGTTTATTGAATTTATATACCGCCCTTTTCCCATAGGACTCAGGGCGGTTTACAAAGTACGGTATTTAAAAATGTCAATACAATACAAAAGTTAAAGACAGTTAAAATAATTAAATTTAATCCCTGAACAAATATAAAACCCCATTTAAAAACTCTTTTGGGTCATTGCTGTGCTGGAATACCCATCCATGACCCATTTTCAATGCCCTGGCTGAGGAAAGGAGGTTCTCACCCAAAACTTGACAGTACATGGCCCCATCCATCATCCCTTTGTTGCGGTGAAGTTGTCCTGTCCCCTTAGCAGAAAAACACCCTCAAACCATGTTTCCACCTCCATGTTTGACGGTGGGGATGGTGTTCTTGGGATCACAGGCAGCATTCCTCCTCCTCCAAACATGGTGAGTTGAGTTGATGCCAAAGAACTCGATTTTGGTCTCATCTGACCACAACATTTTCACCCAGTTCTCCTCTGAATCATTCAGATGTTCCTTGGCAAACTTCAAACAGGCCTGTACATGTGCTTTCTTGAGCAGGGGGACCTTGCAGACGCTGCAGGATTTCAGTCCTTTATGGCGTAGTGTGTTACCAAATGTTTTCTTGGTGACTATGGTCCCAGCTATCTTGGGATCATTGCCAAGATCCTCCCATGTAGTTCTGGGCTGATTCCTCACCGATCTCATGATCATGAAACTCCAAGAAGTGAGATCTTGCATGGAGCCTCAGACTTGAGGGAGATAGAGTTATTTTGTGTTTCTTCCATTTGTGAATAATTGCACCAACTGTTGTCATCTTCTCACCAAGCTGCTTGGCAATAGTCTTGTAGCCCATTCCAGCCTTGTGTAGTTCTACAATCTTGTCCCTGACATCCTTGGACAGCTCTTTGATCTTGGCCATGGTGGAAAGTTTGGAATCTGATTGCTTGCTTGCTTCTGTGGACAGGTGTCTTTTATACAGGTAACAAGCTGAGATTAGGAGCATTCCCTTTAAGACAGTGCTCCAACACTCTCTTTAAGAGAGTGCTCCTAATCTCCGCACGTTACCGGTATAAAAGACACCTGGGAGCCAGAAATCTTGCTGATAGGGACCAAATACTTATTTCACTCATTAAAATGCAAATCAATTTATAACTTTTTTGAAATGCATTTTTCTTGATTTCGTTGTTGTTATTCTGTCTCTTACTGTTAACATAAACCTACCATTAAAATTGTAGACTGATGATGTCTTTGTCAGTGGGCAAACATACAAAATCATCAGGGGATCAAATTATTTTTTTTTCTCACTGTAGATTGTAATCTAAAATGTCTGGCTATTTCTCTTCCGTGTTGTATCCAGTAATTGGGATAGTATTCTGCAATAGTTTTCTGGTGCTCCTCAGCTATTGCTTATTTCAACTAATATTTTGAATTTGATTCAATACTTCTATTTCATACCGGGTCACATATTTCCCCTGAACCAATGTTATAGTGCTTCATTCATTTGGATTTTGGAAAATATTAATGAAAGACTTTTATTTTTATGATAAAATATTTTTTATTATTATTTTAATTCCATTTATATCCCGCCCTTCTCTGAAGACTCAGGGCAGCTTACAAGCTTAGCAGTAGCCTTCATTCTATGTATATGCCTGCTTATTAGGGCTTTCACACACACCCCAAGCGGCATTATTACAAAGTCAGCTTAATTGCCCCCAACAATCTGGGTCCTCATTTTACCTACCTCGGAAGGATGGAAGGCTGAGTCAACCTTGAGCCTGGTGGGATGCGAACCTGCACTAATTGCAGGCAGGCTGATACATTCAAATTCCTTTTAAATTGTAGCTTCTACCTCTCAAATTTTATGTGTAGTATTGATACAATGTAAACCAAACAGGGACGCGGTGGCTCAGTGGGTTAGGACGCTGAGCTTGTCGATCGGAAGGTCGGCAGTTTGGCGGGTCGAATCCCGAGTGCCGTGTAACAGAGTGAGCGCCTGTTACTCGTCCCAGCTTCTGCCAACCTAGCAGTTCGAAAGCACGTAAAAATGCAAGTAGAAAAATAGGGACCACTCCGGTGGGAAGGTAACAGCGTTCTGTGCGCCTTTGGCGTCTAGTCATGCCGGCCACATGACCACGGAGATGTCCTCGGACAAGCGCTGGCTCTTCGGCTTTGAAACGGAGATGAGCACCGGCCCCTAGAGTCGGAAACGACTAGCACACATGTGCGGGGGAACCTTTACCTTTACCTAAACCAAACAGAAGTTTAAAAAAAGTTTTCCTGGTTTTCAAGTTCCATAAATCCCCCCCAAAAAAGCCCAAACAAGCCAACAATAAAAAAATTCACAGAATATAATAAGCTAAAGAATTTTTTATTTTGAAAATATGGCAAGAATCTAAGGCACTTCAAACATTAAAACGCATATGATGCAGAGAACAAGGCAAGAAAATAAGCATTCTAGGTGCCCAGAACTACATTTGCATTCACTAGAGAATAGCATCTTCCAACATCTTAGGAATCATGGAGTTAATAAAAATGTAATAATAATTACTATTATGTGTAAAGTATTATTTTGGTTATGTTGGAATTCAAAGTGTCAAAAATACTGAGTGATTCTGTTATAGAAAAGCTATACAAGTTGGCAGCAACAATTTATTTAGCCAATTCAGGCCATAATGATCTATTTTTTATTGTTTAAGCCATGAAACCACCAGCTGACATTCCAAAAGGGCAAATTTAAACAATTATCCCTTTTTAAATATAAAAGCATTCAAACCACAATCAAAACCATTTTGGAATGACATGTATAATAAAAGGATTCTTGCCAACACCCCAACAGTAGCAAATATAAATATAGAGAACATACCTTTACAAAGTAATACAGTACAGTCATAAACAAACAGCTAGCTTAAATAACTGTATGTAGGTAACAGCAAAATATATTCGGCAGCAAAGATAGGCTATTTTCTGGAAGCTGAAAATAGGAACAAAAGGGGACTTTTAAGGTTTGAGGTGACCTATGGTGCAGCAGAGAACCATTTCTTTATGACAGTTGTTCCCATACAGCAAGTCATCCATCCGGCAAACTGTAATCATATCAGGTTCTTTCACCTTATTGAAAACCTAAAAGTTTCTGCAGTATGGATGAGCTTGACCAATCCGAGTGGTGAGGATTGATCTGAAGTATCAGCTGGCAGCCACACCATGTGTAAACTTTCTCTTATCAGCAAGAGTGCTTCTTAACCTCTTCCTTATAGACGCTACTCTAGCTCTAAATATCGGCTTTCAATTTGCTGGTGAGTACAGGCACATGACGATTACATTCAACATCTGTCACTGTAAAACAGTAATCACTAGCAGCTTAGAGGATGTGGCAGTTTTACACATCTCTCTGCATTATCAGTCAAATGAACTTCTGTGAGTAGGACCTGGGGAAGGCTTTCTTCCAAGCCTCGGAGTTCCCTGAAAAGAAACAAAAAAAAAGTGTTAGTAAAGTTAGAACACAAAGTCACAGAACCATTCAGTATGTTGAATTACTATGCTGGATCGGTGCCGCTAAGCTAAGTATACACTTGAAGCAAAAAGAGTTATTATATAGTGCATGCTTTAAAAAAAAGGGTGGCTATAGGAGTTGGTTTTGCAAAGATACAGTTCCAGAAATAGAAGATGGTGGAAAGAAAAATAGCAATAGAAAGGGACAAGAAGGGATTTCTCCTCATAAATAGCCATGATGGCAAAAAGACACCTATCAAGAACATCCCCTAGCACAGGGGTAGGCAACCTTGGCTCTTTTATGACTCGTGGACTTCAACTCCCAGAATTCCTGAGCCAGCATGACTGGCTCAGGAATTCTGGGAGTTGAAGTCTACGAGTCATAAAAGAGCCAAGGTTGCCTACCCCTGACCTAGCAGCTTCTAGCCTGGGGGTAGAAGACTTAACTTATAGGACCTCCTGAGACTCAGAAATCCTCTCAACACTCAGCCTTATATACTAGTGGTTGTATAAATCGTAGAATACATGGAATACAACTTATGCCACTCACCGGGGACTGAGTTTTTGAAAAGTTTACGTGAGCGTAGAGGAGAACAGCAATATCCTTGTGCCCCGCATCAAGAGCTATTGAAAGTGCTGTGCTGCCGTCCTTAAGAAAAAAGAAAATAAATGAGATAAAACATGTCTGTCTTTTTAGATCACTGCTTCCTCATATAGTTCAGGAAATTTCAAGGTACTTGGCATGATCTCACAGCAGCCATACCAGAACAAGTTAAGATGGTTAGCTTCTTTAGATGCTAAATTATAATATCTTATCTCACAGAAAGTCTATGGCTCTTTATTATGGTGAGTTTATTATGATTTTATCTTATATTATCTCCTACGTTGTATTTTATGCTATGTATGTATGTATGTACATACACTTTAAATTAAATTTGTACATCAGTGATTGCATAACCTCTTTAGATGCCCTATACTAAATAAATAAATAACTTCCCAACCTGACACTAGACTTACATCTCACAGAGCTTCCTGTTGTTATGACTGAAGCAGTTACAATGCTAGCATATGTAGGAGAATATGTGTATGTTCTTTTTAAAAAAATCCTTACCAACTTTGATATATTAAAAGCTATTCTGGTTAATTTCCTGTAATATAAATCAGCCACAATAATAGTCCTTTTTTAAAAAAAACCCACTTAATTTTAACTAAGAGGTAAATGCTGTGATTTTGTTTTATGAAGCAATTCAGCAGTCACCATGGGTTTCAAATTTCTCCCAACCAGGGTGCTGGATTATTACTATAAAAATCTTGCAAATAATTCTGAGATTGTTTCCAGACAAAAGAACACTCTTTCAGGACAGTGAGAGCAAGAAAAATTTAGAAAACAAAACCTTAAATTAAAAAATGGAAACACTGTCTGTGATAACTCCCATTAAATGAAACCTGTGTTTAATTTCTAGTGCTTCTAAAGAGCTGTTTTTTATTTACATGTATGACTGTCATACTTGTACTTTGAAGATAAAAGCCATGGTACATTGGAATTGAATATAATTAAAGCCTCCACTGGGGGACATTGTTTTAATACAGCATTTACTTTTATTTTAGCTCTACCCTCCCTCTCTGTCATCTACTAATCCATCAAACAACTGTGACCTAACACATGATCTGAGCTTCATCTAAATTTAATAGAATATCTTTATCTATTGAAAAAAGATAAGATTAAAAAACAGTAAAGAGGTATATTGTGGCATGTGTTACTGAAGACACTGAGCCGATATTCAAACTAGGAAAAAATACGTCAAACCTTGGATATTTTTTAATGGGAATAGGTTGAGTTAGATTTCCTATCAATAAAATGACAGGTATGACAGATTTGTAAGGCACACGCCATATAAAAAATGGTAGCCAGAGTCTCCTCTTCATAACATGGGTTTCTGATTAATTATATGCCTTTGTCAAAAGAGATCTCTGCAGAATTAAAAAAAAAGTTGATCCTGGAAAGAGCTAGAGTATCATTCCATCAATCCAGCCAGACAAAAAGCATATGATCAGAGCAAATGCATCACCACTGTAAGAAAAACAGTACAGAGAAGATGCCTGTACCACGCGGGTGTCAAACTCAATTGCACCATGTGACGTATTGCGAAGTTTTTTGCCTTTGCGGAAGCAGGGTGGGCGTGGCCTGCATGTGATGCATCTGTCCCGTGGGCCGCCAGTTTAACACCCCTGTTCTACCAGACCCAAACATCTTTGCTTGCTTCAGATTTGAATGCTAGGTGCCTTTGTGTGTAACTGGCAAACAAACAGAATTCAAGTATTTTAATGACTGCTGGATTTCAAATACATCAGATGCATATTTTCAGTTTGCTTACTTCTACCCTAAAACGGTTTCAGCCACGATAAAGTGGAGTGTGATGAAATAATGGCAGTCTATAGAGGCAATGGAGAGCCAGTGTCACGTGGTGGTTGAGATGCAGGATTAGCAACTGGAAGATCAAAGTTATTATTATTATTATTATTATTTATATATCTATCTATCTAGTTCTCCCTTGAGGAGAAAACTGGCAGTCGTTCTTGCAAGCCAACTCACCACATAAAGTTTGTTGCTATGGGAAAAACAGGAGGTGAGGACCATTTTGTATCCAGCCTTGAGCTGTATAAAATAAGGGTGGGATGCAAATAATAAGCAAACCACTCACATTGTCTTCCAGGGTACCATTACATCCAGGCTGAGCTAGCAAAAGTTTGACGATCTCCACATGGCCATGTTCACTTGCGCACATCAAAGCAGTGGAACCCTCATCATCTTGGATGTTGACGTCTGCACCACAAGCCAACAGAGCTTTCACCATATCTATTCTCCCGTGGCTCACAGCAAGCATCAGAGCAGTCTGACCAGCCTGCATGCCAGGAAAACGAAACAAAAGGACAGCCCCTCTCATTTTGGGAACAGAGTTTCACAACAGAGAATTCTACTGAACAGAGAACACCACCAGTACACCAGCACAATTGCACACCCAATTAAAGGATCATCATATGCTTAAATGTGGCTCTGTCACACACACTTGCAGAGAATACATGTAATATACAAACTCTCTACGTAGTTCTGGACAGGCAGCCATTTTCTGCCTCTAAGGCTTCATACAAGGTAATTCACTTCTCAGCATTTTAAAGAGTTTATATTAATAATGCTCAGGGATGACATTCATTTGGTTTCTTTGTAAATGTACTTTTAAAGAAAAACTCCAAGTGACGATAGACGTTTTCTAGGTAATATTTAACCAATAGACACCAATCAGGATCTTGTACTTTACATTTCAAATTGTACTATGGTTTATGCTCCCAGTTGGGGAAAAAAGGATGCCTGAGCAGGACACGTTGTGAGGACCTTGTCTAAAAGATGTTACTTGGTTTTCCCCTTGAGAAATGTTTTGGTCGTCTCCAGTAATATAAATACAAACGTGTGAAGCACACTTTTATCAAGCAGTGGTGGATTTGCATAGCTACAGTTTCACTAATTTTAGTTATCATATGTCTTCTCTGAAGACAGTAAAGGGAAATTGCAAGTAAAGCCAAAGGTTTCCCCCCCTCCCCCACAAAACTATAGTTGAAATGTATGGGTTTTTTTTAATGTCAGGCAACAAAATGAATAATTTGGGAAATTACTCCAAATCTTTTTTTTAAAAAATATATATATATAATATGGGATTATTGTATTTACAAGCAAGATTATTCTGTTTCTTTTGAAGCCTTCCTAAAGCAGGTATCACCCCAGCTCCCACAAGCCCCTCAAACTCTCTGTCCCCCCCCCCCCGGAAGACCAGTGGTGGCAAGTTAGGGAAGGATCTTCTGTTTTTCTGGGAGCATCTTCCAGCCTCTGCATGACTGAGACTGATTGCTGCGGACCAACCTGGCTAGCTTTCGCATTCACGTCTCCACAGGCAAAGAGGTCTTCCACTATTTTCATGTCTTTTTCTGCCTCTACAGCTGCAAGGGCGGCCAGCATAATAGGAGTATAGCCAGCCTTGTTTTGGTGGTTTACGTTACAGACATCTGCAAAAAGATCGATGAGAGAACCTCTTGAGAAAGTTGAAAGCTCAGAAGACACAATTGTGCAAAAGAACTGAATCAACTATTATCGGAGCCGTCTTTTCCAAGGGCAGCAATTGCTTACATAATGAAGATGATTCAGAAGAATTTGCAAAGGAGAAAAGAGAGACAGGAATGGTTCTTCAGCCAAGTAGAGAGAACAACTCTCTCTTTATAGTTTGCGTGATAGGAGGGCTGGAAAAAGGGCACAAAGCCACAGTTTATGCAATGGCTACAGACAGTAAACGGAAAGACAATTATTCTAAAATTCTATGAACTGCCACAAGTACCAGTTTCTGGCCAGAATTTCAGGTACACAGGGAAGTCTTAGTAGGGAAGATCTCATAAACAAATCAACATTACATAACTTTAAATTAAAAAAAATAACTGCACTTTATTGTGCTCCCTTATATAAATATTTTAGCAATGCTTTTCACATTTCTAAGGCTTCCAGAAATGACATATTTGTATGTTTTTAACTCAATGGCTTAGAGGTGTTAAAGAATGGTGTTTTTTTGGAGGGCCTTATCACCACTAAAGAAGTACTGTAGTTAGGAACAGAATTCTTAGCAACTAAAGAAATAATTTCCAAAGGGACAATAGCTCAAATGCAAAATCAATTTAAGTCATTTGAATATATGACAAATTAATTATTATTAAATCCCCCTATATTTAAGAGTCCAACTGAGAATAATCTGCTGGTTCTAGATGCAATATATATACAAGGAACCACCCAAAACTGACGACTAGCCAACTTACTTGCATCTAAAAGCAGTTTCACAATTTCAAAGTTAGAGTGGGAGACGCTGTAATGAAGAGCTGTGTTGCCATTTCCATCTGCCATGTTGATGATTTGTCTAAGGACTGCAGGAGAAACCTCTTCGAAAGTAGCTATGTAGTCCCCAACCATGGCAGCAATAGCTGATTTTTGGCTTGATATACGAAACCACTCATGCTGGATGGTGTTTAAACAAAATCTCTGCCAAAATCAAGCAAAAAAAGCTTCAAAGCAAAGCTCTATTTATAAGTTATTTCACCCTCACAGGGAAAATAAAGTAGATGAAAGCCAGCATTTCCCCCCTGTATTTAAAAACAAACTATTCTAAACCCAGGTGCCCAATTTTCTCCCCAGGGACAAGACACAGCCATGGAGAGTGGTGCCGCCCAATGGTTTGTTTGTGTTCCACTGGTGCTTTTTGATTGCTGGCCACAGCTATGGTTTTGTAAGAATTAATCCAAATTTCAAATGTAGAAAATGGGCAAAAAAGGGGATGCCTATTCTTAATTTACATAGATTTTTGTATAATGAAGTCCTTCTTTTTAATAGTTTTACTTCTTATAATTTCTGGTGTTTGTTTAAAAATATCTCATGGCAAATCTATACAAAAGTAACTGTCAGTATTGACTGATTGCTTGATTATGTGCCAAGTTGACGTTGACTTTGTGACAATAGTTAAAATTTTCTCCAGGAGATTCTATCCCCAAAACACTAAATATAATGAACAGAAAATAGAAAGAGATATTCTAAGAAAATGCTATGTCTTCAAATGCAACATACAGACCTTAAATTAGTACACTAGTATCATATATTCTATTGTATTTTCTCTCATTCTTATCAGGTTGCTCAATTTAATCCTTCCTGACATCTTCCAAATCCTATTTTTTCCAATTATATGACATTATAATAAAAGATGCCATTGTAAATGCATAAAGTAGTTCTGTACAACTAGGAACTGCATACACGGATCTGATTGGCGTAAATTATAGGGGTGAAACAGAAATAAATTGTATATTCTTTTAGCTTTGTCTTTTAGTCTGTTATGTATGGTCTTATTATCTTGTAATTTGTGTTTTGATATGGCCTCTTGACTAATCAATAAAGCATATTCTATTACATGCATAATCATGTAAATATTTTCTTTACAGGCTGGATCAAAGCCCCATCCGCGAGATGCAGGCAGCACACTAAAACATGCACCCTGTTCGATGGCCTTCAAGATAGGCTGAAAACAGGAAATAAAGATTTGCCCCATGTTTGGGGCCTAGCAAGGTAATCTAAATAGTTAACATTTGAAACATATCTTCCCTTGCAGAAAGCTAACAGAGCGAGAGAGACCTTGTGGCTCAAGAGGCAAATAACACTGCCTAATATGCAATCAGCCCAGGTTCGAATCTCAGAAGGGTATAGCTGACTGATGAAGACTAAAGAGTCAGAAATGCATCTGTTTCCCTTTAATTCTTTGTTAGTAATTTACACACATACACACACACACACACACACACACACACACACACACACTCTGTTTTGACCTGACAGATGACCTTGAAACACCATTTTAAGGCAGGTAAGTTGGACTTAGCGATAGCACTTACACTTATATACAGCTTTACAGCCCTTGCTGAGCAGTTTATAAATGTCAGTGTATTTCCCCCAACAATCTGGGTGCTCATTTTACCAACCTCAAAAGGATGGAAGGCTGAGTCAACCTTGAGCCCGTCAGGATTGCACTCCAGATTGTGGGCAGAGTTAGCCTGAAATACTGCATTCTAACCACAGCTCCTAACTCTGTTGTTTGATAAGGGCAGTGAAAATTCAACAGTATTTCTGTATATACAACAGTTTCTCATTTAAAGGTATATAACCAGTTGAAGGAAAATGGCACAGAGAAGACACAGAGTTCACTAAATAGCTCCATTCAAATTGTTTGTGTACCATAAATACACTTTCAAAAATGAAGGGATGAAAAGACTATGCATTTCTATTTTTGGCAACACAGGAAGCACTTTCCACATCAAAACAGATACACTTTCGTAGTCAAGTGGAACATTCACTTCCTACCCCAAGTATTTTTCTACACTTGTTAGGAGCATCCAGATCAAGAGCATGACTAAGTGGATTGTACTGCTGCTTTTAAATGCAATGAGATTTTAGCCAAGTCTGTGCAATGCATTTTTAGTATATATTTTGGCTCTACCACCTACCAGCGTAGCAAATCTGAGGAAGGCAAGTGGATTGAAGTCTAAAATTAGCACTGCAGAAACAAGCCCACACTACACTAATTGAAGGGATTAAATAACTTTATTTCAGCCTGTCTGCTTATCTTAGCACTGAAATATGCCCTACGTTAATCCATTATGTTTCAAGATTTGTGGAGCAGTTAGTTTTCTTGCATAAACAAGTTTGAATAAAAGAACAGTATCTTGCCACCTCCAGGAACATGTGCCTTCTCTCCTCTCCTGGTCATGAATTATATGAGACATTCAGGAATATAAAAACTTGTAACATGAAGATTGATGATTTTTATACTACTTTCTCACTGACACCTTTGATAAGTTGCAACAACTTCTTCCTTTTGATTAATGAGAGTAAAGAAAATATTCAGACTTACTATTTCTTTACTGCTCATGGCTTTTGGATCATCAATGCTGTTTTTCAGAAAATGGCATGCTGACAGCATCTTTTCACTCAGTTCGTATCTGAAAAAAGATGGCAAGAGGCATGTTTAGATTTTTTAAAAATTTAGAGCAGCTGTTTGGGGTGGGTGGGTTTCCGCACGCTACCTAGATCCAGCACACATGCACAGATGAAGTTTCACTCACTACTGCAGCCCAGTTCCTAGCAAATCACAGACAGGTACTGGTCCGCCGCCCAGGGTTAGGGACCCCTAATTTAGAGGAATTATACCCTAGCAAACTCTTTAGCAGTTCCTAAAATGTGTAATCTACTTTGGCTACAGAAGCGTATGGGAGTTTCTCTTTAAAGAAACAGTGAATTTTTATGGGTTTTAGGTCAAGAATACAACATGCATCTTATTGAGAAGCAGATGAGGAGACAGTCCACCTTCTAGGTACTAGCTAGTGGTACTAAAGTATCTACCCCAAACTTTCAAACAATATAAAGCAATGTCACACAAACTCTTCTTTATTTTTAATCAACATTATATTACTCATTGATTTTTTTAAAACAATACAAAATTCTGCAGAAGATAAGTGTGTATCTTTTATGAAGATACATGGTATTCAGGCCTTCTATGATACAAGGAAAAATGTACTGTCTTAACATATATATTACAAAAGGTATTTATCATAATGTAAATTTACTTCTGGTAAGGCTTACCTCAGGACATTCAAGCTGTAATTACCTAAGTCTGGCATGAACTAGACAGATGATCATCTTTTGAGGATCATATTTTCAACAACACTGGATGAATTAGGTATTTTTTCCAGCCCTATGGTTGTATAAACTCTGGGTGCAACACCTTTACAGCCACTCTGGCATTACTTGGATGGCTTCCTAGGAATTTTTGCTCTGCGTCATTGTATTTACATTTCAGGATCCCCATCCTTCCATTTCACCCTACACTCTATTTAACATCATCACAACGCTACTGAGCAAAATCATTCATATATTTAAAGTCAATAGGTACCAAATTGTATGAAATTATTTCTCCTTTTCATCAAATCCACAGGTGGGAATTTAAGTTCTGAACTAGCACCAGGCTGCATTAATGGACTAGTTAATGGCCAATAAACTAAAGTACAACCTGAACAGTTGATCTTTTTGATGGGATTACTGGGCAAGCCCAAGTTATGCTGATTATATAAGTTAGTGAATGCATGTACTAAACCTCAACATTAGCCTGATATATTGACTCTACCACAATACAGATTATTTCTCTGTTTAAGTAGTCAAGAATAACAATCTCAAAAAAAATTGGAGCTTTCACTGCTCTCAAATACTCCATATTCCTGTTAACACAGTGACTTCTATGTGCATTATGAGCGAGGTTAAAGGACTGCTGGTAGCTTTCAACTTTTTGAATTTTGTATTTACAAAGACATTTCAGTATCTGTTTTTCTGTCCAGTAAACATGCAGCAATTTGGAAGCTTAAACTTTTGTTTTGTGAATGCAGGCCTTAAGTTGCTTAGCCAAAAAAAAAAAAAGTTAAAAATATCGGCCCCTTGAGAATTACGACAAATTTTAGATAATCAAAACATGTTCTAATTTCTGCATTATGTAGAAAATACATCATACCTCTCACGGATTTCTACTTCCTCAGGTTCAGGCTCCTGAACATGCATTATTTCTTCTGCTTGAACAGACTGAACATCTTTTCTGTTTAATCTATGCTTTTGTTCCCTTTCAAGTACGCTGGAATTTTCAATCTGAACATAATCATTCCCAACACATTCATCGTCAGACTCTGAAGAGGAACTCTCTTCCGAACTAGAATCATCACTCGATGTGGTTTCATACCTAGGAGATAAAATGGCTTTTATTAATGTACCATTAAATACATATTCAGAATTAAAGCAACTAGTTTTCTACACCCTGGCTTTCTCCAGTTTAGTGCCTTACAGATTATACTAGCCTTGGGAAGTGTCAGCGCTTTGAGATTGTCCAGATTGAGAAACAGACTCCAAAAAAAGACTAGAAGTAGGCTTTACTGATACATTGATAGGCCATATTAATAGAACCTTGCAAGTGGACCGTCTTTTCTACTTCAATGAGGGAGGATTTAGTGTAAGTTTCTTCCTAAAACTACCTCCTTTCCCCAGAATTTGAGGTATGCCTCTGACCCTTTTGTTTTTGTAACAGCTTCTAAATATTTCTCTTTCATGGCTACACTAGGTTTCCAAACTCTAGTTTGTTTATATTTTAATTGGAAAAGTACCTGGAAATCTGGCACTTTTTCCACAGTGTTTTAAAAGTTCATTCCTCAACAGGCAAAGCAATGGCCATTTGTCCCCTGAGAATATATGTTTGAGAAAACCCATTTTATTTCGAAAATTACAGCTTCTCTGTTGGGAGATGTTGAAGTGGAGGATAAAGTGAAGTATGGTTTCATTGTTAAGAAATTCTCAAAAACCTTAACTAAAACAAGCTATGATTAAAACATTTCACTCCCAAAATATTGTTGCTGAAGATCAGGAAAACTAGAACTAGTACTACTATGGAACTACTATGTTCAGATAAAGATATAAAGGCCCATCTCAACATCTCCTGTGGGGAGAAAATAAGACTGAAAAGATACCGTTGTACAAAATTTGGATTTCACTGAAATGATGTGTCTTGGAGCAAATGATTTATGATATAGTTTATGGTCAAGTATCAGTTTATGACTATAATTTTACTTCTATAGACTTGGAAGACAGAACAAAATTTAATTTTAGAACTGTAAGCTCTTACCCTCCATTTATACCCACAAATTGCAAATTCTTCTTTGTATTCTCATCTTTTTTCCCGTCTTTTTTCTTCATGATGGACTTCAACATACCATCATTTGCACACACTACCGAAAAAAGTACAGCAATTATCTTAACAACGACTAGTATCAATACTGTCAATATGCTGATGTTAAGCTATTCTGGCCAATGACAACTTTAAAAAATGCAATAAACTCATGGACAGAGAGTTCAGATCTCCCACACACCACAGCTGGGCCATATGGTCAAGCAGCCTATCCTAGTTGTACTTCCACCTTAGAGCATTGTTACATATATTATTCATACAAGGGATGGAAATCCACATATGAAAACATCATGGCCAAGCTTTGGAAGTTTGATGGTACTAGCCTCCTCCCCGCTCACATGTTCATTTAATATCTTTACAATGGCCTTGAAATTTTAGCAGGGTTTTCTTTAGGGGAGGAGAGTGTTCATATCAGGGCTAGGGCCATTGTAATGTCCCAGGGGAAAATATTCTGTAAGGCAGGGGCTACAACAGAAAAATACCTTGTCTTTCGGTTCCTGTCAATTGACACTCTGTGGCTGATGGGATCTGCAGTATGCCCAATGTCAGAAGTGATTGCCCACTGCTTCTTCCTAGGGCTGAGAGTGAGTGACTGGTCTAATGTTACCCAGATGATTTGTGCCTCAGGTTGGATTACAACTCACAGTCTCCTGGTTTCTAATCTGGTATCTTAACAAGGACCAGTTACGC
Organism: Vipera berus; assembly: GCF_964194415.1. Classification (NCBI taxonomy): domain Eukaryota; kingdom Metazoa; phylum Chordata; class Lepidosauria; order Squamata; family Viperidae; genus Vipera; species Vipera berus. Next base: position 72,031,458 of record NC_138203.1, on the reverse strand, counting down.
GGAGAGAAGTTTTTCCATGCACCGGAGGGTGCATGTTTTAGTGTGCTGCCTCCATCTCGCGGATGGGGCTTTGCTTGTTTGTGTGTACCGGTTGCTGGAATGCTGTGGCCTGATACTGGTCCATGGACCGGGGGTTGGGATCCCTGTCTTAATCGTTATACCAAACTGACTCTCTAGTCATTAGCAATAAACTAAATTATTTTTCTTAGGTATATAGTCACCTATGGAGTTTTTAAAAATTGAGCATAGAGTTTGAACATGCTTCCAAGATTATTAAAATAATTCCTGAGTATAAATTACATAGCCAACTTTCCAACCAATATCTTTTTTGTAAAATAATTCCTGAACCATATCATAAAAAGGCAATTAAATGCCAATTGAAATGCGTGTTCAAAACTGTGCATAGGACCATATACAAGATAACCAGGCAGATGCAATAAATCAAAAACAAAGGTGAAAGAAGCTATGGATATACATAAAATATGCTTTCATTAACAAAATGCATACTAATTTCCCAACACACATCTTAAGCTATTGAGATGCATTAGACAAGATAGTATCCCATGTATATACCCTTTTTTCAATATTTCAATATTCAAATTTTAATCAGCAATTTTTTTGGGGGGGCAGAGACCAAATATATTAAAACCACTCAAGTATAAGCATAACTCTCCATAGACCAATTACAATTTTCCTACATGACCTAAATTTTGTACCATTTCACTTGAGAACTATACTAGGAAATGACCGACCCATTTAATAAAAATAACATAACCAGAGCAAAGGATAGTATAACAAGAATTACCATAAAGCCCAGAAGCAAGCTGGTCATCTGTAAGATTAATTGAAGATAATGTGCTATCCTGGGAAGTCAAAATCTTTTGGTCCTGTTTCATTCCAATGATTGCAGTCTTTTCCTCATTTATGGTCCCGATTTCCTGCCCCAGGTTCAGTTTTGAAGAGCCTGGAATTAGATGGGAATTACTGAGTCGCCTTGTGGAACCAAATACCTTACACTGGAAAAGAAAGGCATTACTAAACTGTATTTTGCCAAATAAAAATGCTTTTGGTTAGTATTTCTTCTATACACAAATTCAAACCTTCCAATATTTGAGACATGGCTAGCTAAATTCTGGGAGTCGAAGTCCACAGGTCTTAAAGTTGCCAAGGTTTGATACTCCTGGTGTATAGTATTTGTTAAAATGATTTCTACTTGAAAATCTTGAGAGCCACAGTCATCTTGAGTTAGTAAAAGTAACCTTCCTGTTTTTGTTTTTGTTTCTAACGAAGGACAGAAGTAACATATTTTTCACATGCAAACATACAAATAGCAATATAAATAAATTAATAAATACCATCTCATTTTTTCAGACACTATAAGTGAGGTACATGACCTCAAAACAATTTCAGATGGTAACATTTGAAACTTTATTGATTTATTTTTTAAAACTTTTTTTTAAAAAAACCCAAATTCATTAAAATGTGAAAAATTATTACATAGGACAGCTGTTTTACATCTTTTAATGCAACCCACACAGTACAGCTTGTTTACTTGAATGTTTATCATCAAGAAGCTACAGTATGAGAACCAGAGTGGGTTGAAATAAGTAATACGATTTAAAAAATACTTCAGTCAATCTTCCGTCGTAAGGATAACATTGAACGTTAAGGAGATGCGATATGCCTTTATCATATTGATTATAATTATTTCTAGTTTCTTCTTGTAGAAGTATCTGTGGCATACTGTAAAAGGCTACATTGGAAAATAAAGTAAGGGATTATAGCAAATAATATAGTGAAATGGAGCAGAATGCCAAGTCCTAGTTGTAGAGCACTTCCTGGAAGACACTAAAAGCAGCTGGAGAAGTTGAATTTATCTCACATACTTTTTCCCCATCAATAAGTGGCAGAACCATTCATCAATTTTGTTTTGCTTTTTCATTTAGTTCAATGTCCTAAACAATTGCAGATGGATAACAAGAAGTTTCCACTGCAGCTACTTCCTTACCAGGAAAAAGGAAAACATTTTCAGGATTATAGGAATGCAACTGCAAAACAGTCCCAGATTGCAAAAGAACTTGGATGCTTGTTTGACACATGAAACTACTGTTCTATAGCCTTTAATTTAAGTGTGAGGTCTGGGAGAAAAAAAAGAAGAAAACTACAGCTACAGATAATGTTTTCAGTATTCAAGGAATTGTTTTGGGTATATTTGACCAAAGGAAAGAAAGCCGTTTTTTTTCTTGTTCAGATTTTAAAATGAAAAGCCTACACAGCTCCTTAAATCCTGTTCTTAAAAACTGCTTTATAAAATCTTTACCAAACTACTGGTTTTCATCATCAAATTAAGTAAGAAACAGGAGAAACAAAAACAACAGAAGTCAAGTACTGAACAAATCAGTAAAGTATTATTTTGGCTTTAAACTAACACATTGTTTACATAATACTCCTGTATTAAAAGTGATGGCATTTATATAAGAGTAAAGTTTGCATTTGTATTTTTGGAAAGTATGAGAAATTAAGAGAAACGGCCCAATAGCAGCTGATCCATGTTTTTAGCTCTATGGAGATAAAAGTCTCAATAACCATATCTGGGTTAACAAAAATCCCACCTATTTATTACTTTAAAGTGGGTTTCTTCTCCTTGGAAAACTTTTCCTTGTGTATTAGTATTTTGGGGCAACCTCATGTATAAAATCATGTGTAAGTTATTAATCATAATCTTTGTGTAGTATAAACCATTTCTTCAATTAGGGCAGAGGCCATATAAACATAAAGACTAAATTAAGTAACAGTGATTAAAATCAATTGCTTGTAAAAGAAGGCATTCTTTTCATCAAGATTGATATTCCATGAAGACATCTCGACACAAACCACTCTCAGGCACACAACCCTCTCTTTCATACAAAAACACAAACATTATTCTCTCTCCTTTCAGCAAAAACCGCAACCGAATAGATTGTTGGATGAAGACAGAATAAGGCAGGGGTATCAAACTCAATTTCATTGAGGGCCACATCAGCATTGTGGTTGCCCTCGGGGGGCCGGGTGGGTATGGCCAGGGTGGGCGTGGCCTACTGGGTGGGCGCAGCTGGAGTGCGTATGGCTTATTGGGTGGGCATGGCCAGCTTTATATCATTGGCATCAAGGGTGCCTATGGGGGCCTGGGCAGGAGTGGGACAGATGTGGGGGTCTCTGGCAGAAGGAGGGTCTCTGGGCCAGGGCCAAGGCAGCGGGGACCGTTCCCTCACTGTTTCCAGAATGGCTTCGGGGGCCACATGAAACCACTTTGCGGGCCAGATCTGGCCCCTGGGCCTTGTGTTTGACATGTCTGGAATAAGGGAAAAGAGCTAGAACACTGAGAGAAGAATGTGAAAAGGGAGAACAATATTAAATAGAAATACAGGTAGTCCTTGACTTACAATCACTCGTTTAGTGACCGTTCAAAGTTACAGTGGCACTGAAAAAAGTGACTTACGACCGTTTTTCACTTACAACTTTTGCCGCATCCCCGTGGTCACATGAACAAAATTTGGACGCTTGGTAACTGGCTCATGTTTACGACGGTTGCAGTGTGTCTTGGGGTCATGGGATCACTTTTTGCAACATTATGACAAGCGAAGTCAAACGGGTAAGCCAGATTCACTGAACAACCATATTACTCACTTAACTGCAGTGACTCACTTAACCACTGTGGAAGGAAAGGTCGTAAAATGGGGCCAAATAATTCACTTAACAACTGTCTTGCCTAGCAACAGAACTTCTGGGCTCAATTGTGGTCATAAGTCAAGGGCTAACTGTAAGATGAAATAAAAAAATAATAATTGGGAGTTGGAAGAAAATAAAGCCTGTAGAATATGATTGATTGCAATGAAAGACAGAAGGAAAAACCATCGCCATTTTCTAAAAACCATTTTAGAAAAATGCAGGTGAAATCTAGAATGGAGAAGGCTCACAGCAGCCCCAACTTTCTAGAATCCTGATTCTCAGTGAGTTAGAAATGACTTTTCTTTTTAGATCAGGAGTCTCTAACCTTAGCAACTTTTAAGACTTGTGGACTTCAACTCCCAAAATTCCCCAGCCAGCTTTAAGTCCACAAGTCAAAGGTGCAAAGGTTGGAACCCTTGCTTTAGATAGCACCTGCCTCTATTCTGAGACCGCAGATGTTCTTCGCCATCTGAAAGCAATTATTTTAGGGGGAAAAACCTCTCCTTCCCCTTTCTCCTGAATACTGTGGCTCCTGTAACCAAAGTTGGCTTTAAAAAAAAAGAGGCAGTGCTACAAAGATGTTGTTAAAGGGGTTCTTCTAAAGGAAGACGAGGCAATCAGGAGGAATCATACAAAAACCTAGACTGCTTCTAATGCTGTACAATATTTTGTGCAGGCATATATTATTAATTAAATACAAAAAATTACAGACAGTGACCTGCATCTCTTCTCTCTTAAAAAAGGTAAAGGTTCCCCCGCACACGTGTGCTAGTTGTTTCCGACTCTAGGGGCCGGTGCTCATCTCCGTTTCAAAGCCGAAGAGCCAGTGCTTCTCCGAGGACGTCTCCGTGGTCATGTGGCCGGCATGACTAGACGCCAAAGGCGCACGGAACGCTGTTACCTTCCCACCATAGTGGTCCCTATTTTTCTACTTGCATTTTTACGTGCTTTCGAACTGCTAGGTTGGCAGAAGCTGGGACGAGTAACAGGCGCTCACTCTGTTACACGGCACTCGGGATTCGACCCGCCATACTGCCGACCATCCGATCGACAAGCTCAGCGTCCTAACCCACTGAGCCACCACTTCATTTCATTTCATTTCATTTATTATATTTGTATACCGCCCTTCTCCCGAAGGACTCAGGGCGGTGAACAGGGCACATATAAAAATACAGAATACAAAAATTAAAAAAGAATTAAATAAGAGCCCGAGCTAAAAACAGTAGAATAATATAAAAATCCCCAATAAAAACCCCAGCACATCCCCCATCAGGCCAGGCCGGCTTGTTCAAATAGGTAGGTCTTCAGACCGCGTCAGAAGGAGCAAAGGTCAGGTGCCGCTTCCCTTCTTCTTCTCTCTTACACAAATACTAACATTTGGCATTAACAGTTTGTACCTGTATTTAGAACATGACTTTGAAAACAGATCATTTTTTTTAAATAAATAGCAGTGTTTCAGATAAATTCATGCCATTATGGGAATTTGGAAATTTGGAAAGACAAGGGGAACAAATATTGCAGAAGTGCAGAGTGTAATTACATCCTGCCCTTATAGCATGCTACATCATCTTCTAGATCAAGGGTGTCAAACTGCCGGCCCGTGGGCCAGATGCGTCACGCAGAAGCCATGCCCACCCCAGCTCCAACAAGAAAAAGTCGAGATATGTCGTGACACATCACGTGACACGGCGAGTTTGACACCCCTGTTCTAGATCTTCTTGAAATATTTTCTAAATAAAGGTGAAATCCCATTTTTTTTGCTAACTTAAATATCATGTATTGATACCATTGGTAACTAGTCTATGTCATCTCTATTATTCAAACATATGAGAGCTGTGCTGATTTATGATAGCCAAAAATCATGACAGGACTAGTAGACCCCTTCCAGCTAACCAATTTTATTAAAAGGTATAAAGCACTGGGTGGCTGTAGCTCACAATATTTTATGCTTGTAAAAAAAAGATTAGCTGGAAAAGGGCTATCATACTCCTTCTTGTTGTTTTGAGAGAGAAGGAAAGATATTTAGTGATCTTCTGAAGAATCAAACAATAGCGTTCCTAATTCTCAGACACTATACTAAGGAGCTGCAAAGCCCCATACATTCAGAAGCTGCAGCTTAAGGCAGACTGCTCTACAACAGCTCAGACTCAATAAACTCTGCCTACCTGTAGTAGTAGGTTTGTCCATGCATTGTTTTGGTACTTCTAGGCTGCGCAGTTCCTCTGTGCTTGCATATTTCATGACTGTGTTGATAGATGATAGAGTGCTGATGAGCTGCGAATTGAGAGAACCTATTTGTGAGTGAGGTTCTCCAAAAGCTTCTGCTAGTTCAGCATAATTTTCGGCAAGGAGCATCTGCTGTTCTTGAACAAGCTTTTGAACACGTTCAATGTAATGGTCCAGGCCAGTCCTTATTTCGGGCAGAGGAAATGCATTCTCGGTGTCGGGGTTCCCTGAATCATCCATAGCATCATCCCCAACACCAATGCTTCTTGTACTGGGTGGCGCAAGAGAAACTGGTGGTGGACCACAGGCAATGTTTCTCACTTTTAATCCAACTAGATAGTTCTCATGAATACTGATCTGCCCTACTCCACAGTCTTTGGTCTTTGTTAGAGAAGATTTATCAAAGCTAGCAGTGGTAGAAAGCAAAGTTCCTATACCAATGGAACGGGTTTTAGCAGCAGTATTTACATCCTTAACCCTACCATCTCCGACAGCCACCGTCTTCAACTCCACAGCCACAGTGTTTGTCTGCTTATCGGAAGTGCTCAATAAAGTATTGGTGCTGGAATCTGTCAAAGTAGTCATTTCTGTGTTGGTGAATCCATCAGCCTTTTCTAATACTGTATTGGTTCCTTGGTTAATTGTACAAGGCACTGCCATGATTCCAGAATTGGCTCTGCAAGCAGTCTCTGTGTTTGTGCTGCAAGATGTGGTCTTTTTAGGAGGACAGAATGTCAGATCCAAAGAGTCTCTACTGCCAAGTGACCATACTTCCTTGAGTTGTGGTTCTGTCTTATGCAGGCTTAGGCTGTCCACTAATTCCTCTGTATTGACTCCGGCTTCACAGAAGCTAATTTCTGTGCCCACACATTTATTGTGGGTCTCAACATAACTCCCAATGCTACGATCACACATTTCATTCCTTTCTTTCACAATCCACCAATTCATGGGAACATCTGGCCCCACAGCTGAACTCTGCAACATAGGCCTACACAATACACCAATGCTACTCATCTGGGGACTGTTCCCTACACATGAATCAACAATATCCACGTGATTCCCCACCATTTGGTCTCTCGTTTGCATTACTGTGCCTACTGCTTTGCTGAAGACAAGGGGCTGTGCCATTAATGCCTTGTCTGCTTTTTTCCTAGATCCAGCTGCCTGAAGCTCATGCTTTAATTTGATCATCTCCCTGTCGTAAGTAGCTTCCCTCAACTGAACCTCCAGCCGGTAGATTTTCTCTTTAAGGGATTCAATCATCTGATGCTGAAGTTCTATCTCTCTCTCAGCTTCAGTAGACAGACCAAGCATTTCTTCTGATACCCCAGCAATAAAATCTTTAGTCTTCAGATCTGTTCCCACTGCTACATCCCTGCATGCCCTCAAACCTCTGCTATATACCACAATATCATTCATACTTTCATCTGCACCAACAGCAATCGACCTATTCTCTTTTGCTACATTTGCTCGATTGCTTCGCACAGAGGGACTATCGTAATTGCTGTCCTGGATCTTTTTCTCCAGGGCTTGCACTTCAGCAGTCAACTGCCTGAACTCTTCTACCTGCTCTGTACTATGCCCTACATTCCCCGTATCTTCTTCACAGTCTATGTAAAGCTCCCCTCCTCCTCTGACAGAAGAGAGCTGCTTCCACTGCTCTGCATTTCCTGCACTGTAAGATCTCTTTCTGAAAGTGCCTGTGTCATTCTGATTGACCATTCTTTGGCTTTTGAGCTTTGCCACCAGCTGTCTTTTCTCCTCCTGAAGTACTGAGATCTTAACCTGGAGTACAGGGATGGTTTTGACTTGCTCCTCCAGTTCCTTGAGATGTTTGAGGGCAATGGCCATTTGTTCCCTGATGTGTTGTAGGTGCACCGGGCTCACATTAGTCACAGGTGTTGATACTCCTGAACTCAAGGGGCTATGCCGAATAGAACTGCCCAAGGAGGAGGCCAAATAAAGATTACAATCTCCATTGCCTTGATAGCCATTCTGAAATTGCTGGCACATCTGATTCTGGCTACTGGATCCTACAAAAGAAGGAAGTGAGCCGGTTGAGCCAGTGGCTCCAAAACTGGAAAGCCTAGGCCTCCGAGTTTCTCCAGGGATGGGTTGCATTGCAATTTTCTCCTGCTCCAATCTCCTACGTGTTTCCATGAGAGTTTTTGTAACTCGAAGGTTGTGTCTAGGCAGCTGTGGCGAAGGAGGAAGTAATGGTTTGCTTTCAGGGATAGTTAGGAAGCTTGGAGAGGCTTCAAATGCCAAGGATGGCCTTGCAGAAGTTGTCCCTGCTAATTGGCTTTGGGCTGTAAAAAGTAAAGATAAATGTTTGTTTTCATCACTGTTGGATGAAGAGAGAGATTCATTTGATGTCCATCCACTGTACTGATTCGAAGCGATTTTGACAGTAGCAAAAGGTGGTGTCACTTTCCGCTTCTTCTGAATGTTCAATTTTTTAATAGTATTTCCCTTCTGTATATCTTCCACATACTTGAGAAAGTCCAGATCAAGCTGGTAGCCGTAAGGTGTTTCCACAAAATAGGGATCTTTCTGAATTTTGTCATCCTCCCCATTTATGGCATTTTCTTCATTTTCTAAAAGAAGGGGGGAAAAACAATGTAAAATTTAAAATCTTACCAGAAGTTAAAAATATAGAGATGCTGTTCAAATACCAGAAACAGTATATCATACTCTCCTGGGGAATGCACTACATGTCTTGAATCAGTTTTTAGCGTAGACTCACGTTTCACGTTAAGATTGTGTCATCTAATTATAAGATACGAAGTAAATGCATGCATTTGAGATGGGTTTGCATATAACCATTTAAAAATATCACTGCTTATAATTAGTATCTGATAGTTCTGTATTGTTCTATAATGAAAGGTGAGATGGCCCTGTGTTCTGTAGCAGACTATGTCAATACACACACACACACACACACACACACACACACACACACCATTCCTAAATTTGTAAATGGTAAAACAGCCAGCAGAGATTTAACTCAATGTACAAAAAATATAAAAGCAAAACAATACAAAAGGAACACTGATTCCCTGTTTAGGAACACTTTCATGTATGATTGTCCATGCTACTACTTTCATATTCTTATAGCATGCACACAATTTACAAGACAGTCTAAAATATCTCTGTTGAAACAGAAACTGCCAGCTCAAATGTCAGGACAGGATAGCTTCCTGCCGTCACAGGAGACACATGTTTCAGCAAAGCATTTTAAATTAAACTACAATCAATCTACAGTGTGCCGTCAAAAAGAGCACTTATGCCTAGGCGTGCAGTAAGAGCTGCTCCTCGCCCCCTCCACCACATTTCCCAGCCTAGACACACAATAAAAGTCTGTAAGCCCGACAGCAGTATTTTCATTTAATTAATATTACCTTTCCATTTCTGTTTTTGAGTCTGCACATACTTCTGTCCAAAGTCTACCAGGCTTTGGAATATTTCCTGCAATCATAGTTCCATACGTCACAGAAACTCTTTGCTTGCAAAATCCCTCTCTCTCAACTTGCTCATTCTTCATCCCATAAAGGGAAAAAAGTTTCCAGCATGAGTATAAATAAACAGATCACAAACTTTCATAGGCTAAGCATTCACCAATGACTTTATATTTTTGTTCTGCACTAGGGAAGGCCCTCCTCTCCCCCCCATATTTCCTTTTTCCATTCCTTTTTGGTACAAAGCTAGTTTTTTAATGGCTTGGCCACTTTAAAAATTCACGGTCCTATAGTTTTCATTATTTTTATTAAAAATGGCAATGTTAAGGATGACCTATTTTGATTTGTCGTGAAAAGAGGTAGTGCCTTAAAATTTTAAGGCAACCAAGCAAACATTTAGAACATAGAACAAGGTAGGAAGGAAGCTTGGAGAGCTTCTAGTTCAGGGGTAGGCAACCTTGGCTCTTTTATGACACGTGGACTTCAACTCCCAGAATTCCTGAGTCAGCTATGCTGAGGGGAAAGGGAGAGGTTTCCATGCTGAGCCATGCTGGCTCAGGAATTCTGGGAGTTGAAGTCCACGAGTCATAAAAGAGCCAAGGTTGCCTACCCCTGTTCTAGTCCAACACCCAGCTCAAGCAGGAGACCTTACACCAGACATGTCAAACACAAGGCCTGGGGGCCGGATCCGGCCCGCGAAGTGGTTTCATGTGGCCCACGAAGCCATCCTGGAAACAGTGAGGGAACGGCCCCCACTGCCTTGGCCCTGGCCCAGAGACCCTCCTCCTGCCAGAGACCCTCAGATCTGTCCCACTCCTGCCCAGGCCCCCCATAGGCACCCTTGATGCGAACGATGTAGAGCTGGCCATGCCCACCCAGTAGGCCATACGCACTCTAGCCACGCCCACCCAGCAGGCCACGCCCACCCAGGCCACACCCACCCGGCCCCTTGAGGGCAACCGCAATGCCGATGCGGCCCTCAATGAAATTGAGTTTGACACCCCTGCCTTACACCATTCTTTATGTTGTAAGTTCCCTATAAAAACAGATGTCTGAGCAATCAACCAGCAATTGATTAATGAATGAAATGCAAATAATAAAGGTTATATTTTGTGTGGCCACTCACCTTCTTCTGAGGGGAGGCTCAGAGGGGAGGACTGAAGATAAGCACACTCTGTGCCCCCACCTAATCACATTTTCATTTAATATTACTTTAGACCTTTTCTCTATCCAAGCCTTTAGTAAGTGATTCAAAATGCCATTTGCCATTCTTAGAGAACCAAATTTAAAAACAATGAAGTTGTTCCTAAAAAGAAAATTCTCACATACTTATATAGATGTTTCCAGTGACATTTCGCCAGCTTGTCATGTGGGAAAACATTTACATGCAAAATTAAATTAAGTCAGTGTACTTAGTATTATAACTCATATATTTTATGATAATTTACCTCTTATTTGACATACAAAATCACAATTTTTTTTGAGGAAGTATTGCTGTAAGGTGTACACTCTTAGCTTGATCTACATCAAGGCTGCATGCAAACATCATGCCTGGTACCCATAAACATTTTCAAGTAGAATAAGGATGTTACCCTCTTATCTTTTGTGCACTGATGTTAAAAAAGCATCAGTGACTAGAAGAACTGAACAACCTATATCTTAGGGACCACACATAAATTTGGCTCATGCTTAGCAATATTCTGAGTCTTGTCTAATTGTTCCGAAGTAGAAAGTATACAAAAACTACAGGGCAAGCCATAAATTAGGTTCAGCACAAAAAACACAAAACCTTAACATCTTCCCCTAAACACATTTTTTTTGACACTGCACCACTGTGTGATACAGCCTTTCCTACTCTACCTCATTTTTTTCTAATTGCAATCCACCTTGCTTTAAAGATCATTAACACAAGTGAGAGTTATATTATAAAATAAAATCCACACCAAGTAATTCACACTCTTGAAGTATGTCAAACAGCATGGAAGTGACCATATAATCACCAAGAATCAGATTTGCCATGAGGGAATCTTTACCTTAATTTGATAACTGCGCTTAAATTCTCAAGCAAAAAAATGTATCCCATAGCAATAAAATATGAATTCACTTGTTAAAAATGCATGAAAAAAGTCTTCAAGAAAATGATTTAGCAAATTTGATGCAAGTCCATTGAATTAAAATATTCAAATTCTTGAAAAACTAGGAATGCGTGTTTCCTGTTATGACAATCATATTGACAAACTTGTTACAGTAATAATATATTTTGGATTACACATCATGTTTTGTTTATCTTAAATCTCTCATATTGTGCTTTGTGTCAATAGTTTAATGAATTAATATCAGGATGAACTATATTGTTTTTCTTACAAAATTGCAGTCATTTTTACTGAATCAAACAATTCAAGTGCTAAAACCTCATTTCATTTGTTTATGTTAACATTACTCTAATGAATCCTCTGCCTAGGCAAAATAATTTGCTTTTAAAGGGTTTTATTTACATAAATACTTTTTATAAGTAGTTCCTGCTTACTCATTTCTCCCTTTCTCAAATTAAAAAAGGTTTACTAATGAAACTCAGATTGCTTATCTGTGTCACAAGTCACAAACAACAGAGCTTCTACAGTCTTTTTCTGCATAGCATGATAGAATTCAAATGGGACATCATTGTTTTTTGCAGGAGCTAAATCTCTATAAAATTAGACTTTTGCTATAATTAATATTTGGCTTGATAACCATCGGCAACTTCCTAGAAATCTATAGGCATTTTACTAAAAACAGTATTAGTTGAAAATACTTCTCAACATAATTAACAAATAACTCATTTGGCATAAGCACTATATTGCGTATACTAGTACTTGTAGAATTTTGGTTGAGACATCACTGATAAAGATCAGGATTATGGGCTACTTTAGGAAGTGAAGTTGTGTGTGGAAGTATGGAACAGTAACAAGAGGCATTTACATATTGCTATCAAGAAAACTACATGAATGCGTCCGTGAAATCATTAGCAAAAGAACTTAGCTTGAATGAAACTACCTTACCTATTCAGAAGCAACATACTTAGTTCAATGGGAGTCATTCATTGGCAATTGGGTGCAGGATTATGCCTTTCAGGGTCCCAGAATGTATTGTCTAGACCTCTGGATGGTATGTGGTAAATTTATGAATTTGTTTCCCTCCCAAGTCAATTTTTTTTTGCCTAGATGGATTGCCAAAGTATATATTTGTAGGAATTCAAAATCTTCTGGTGTATACTAGGTTTAACAAATCTACAACATTTGTAGTGGAACTAGAAATATGTGATTCAGAAGAGCATTTTCTAATACTGTAGTGATTTAACAATCATGTTGCATTTATTAGTAATTATGCCCCTATAATTACCATCTAGATCAGGGGTGTCAAACTGCTGGTCCGTGGGTCAGATGCGTCACACCAAAACCATGCCCACCCCATTGCTGGCGATGGGAAAAAAGTCACGATATTTATTTATTTTATTTTATTTTATTACATTTGTATACCGCCCTTTCCCTGAGGACTCAGGGCGGTTTACAGGGAATTAAAAATCAAACATATAAAAGTTAAAAACCAAGTTAAAAAATATTAAATTCACCCTGTACTCTTAAAAACCCCAGTTAAAAAATTTTCTCCTCAGCCAGGCCCCGGCGGAATGATTGGAGGTCGGGGGCGGTCCTCAGCTCCACCGGCAGCTGGTTCCAGAGGGCAGGCGCTCCCACTGAGAAGGCCCTATCCCTGGGTGTCACCCGCCGGCAATCTCTTACCGGCGGAACCCTGAGCAGACCCTCCCTGTGGGAGCGCACTGGGCGAAGGGCGTTTGATGCCGGCAGCAGGTGTTCCCTCAAATAACCCGGACCCAGGCCATGTAGGGCTTTATAGGTGATAACCAGCACCTTGAATTTCACCCGGAGGGCAACCAGAAGCCAATGCAGCTCGCGGAGTAGAGGTGTTACATGGGAGTATCGGGAGACCCCCATTACAACTCGCGCGGCCGCATTCTGCACCAGTTGAAGCCTCCGAGTGGTCTTCAAGGGCAGCCCCATGTAGAGAGCGTTACAGTAGTCCAGACGGGAGGTCACAAGTGCATGAGTGACTGTGCGTAGGGCGTCTCGGTCCAGATAGGGACGCAACTGGCGCACCAGGCGAACCTGTGCAAAAGCCCCCCTGGTCACGGCTCCTATGTGATCTTCAAAATTGAGCCGTGAATCCAGGAGGACGCCCAAGTTGCGAGCCCTATCAACGGGGGGTAACACCTCACCCCCCATCGTTAGAGGTGGAATAACTTGGTTAACTCGAGATGCCGATATGCACAGCCACTCAGTCTTGGCGGGATTGAGACGAAGCCTGTTTCTCCCCATCCAGACCTGAACCGCCTCCAGGCACCGGGACATCACGGAGAGGGCATCACTGGGTTGGTTCGGGGTGGAAAGAGAGTTGGGTATCATCAGCGTACTGGTGATACCCCACCCCAAAACCACGAATGATCTCGCCCAGCGGCTTCATGTAGATGTTGAACAGGAGAGGCGAGAGAACCGACCCCTGAGGAACTCCACAAATGAGAGACCTCGGGGCGGATCTCTGCCCTCCTGTCAACACCGACTACGAGCGGCCCTGGAGGTAGGAGGAGAACCACCGTAGAACGGTGCCTCCCACTCCCAACCCCCTGAGACGCCGCAGCAGGATACCATGGTCGATGGTATCGAAAGCCGCTGAGAGATCTAATAGGACCAGGACAGAGGAGCAACCCCTGTCCCTAGCCCTCCAGAGATCGTTCACCAGCGCGACCAATGCCGTCTCCGTGCTGTGTCCGGGCCTGAAGCCCGATTGGTACGGGTCCAGATAATCAGTTTCCTCCAGGAACAGAGGGAGCTGATGCGCCACCACACTCTCAACAACCTTCGCCAGAAAGCGAAGGTTGCAGACTGGACGATAGTTGTTTAAAACAGCCGGGTCCAAAGCAGGCTTCTTGAGGAGGGGTCTCACCACCGCCTCCTTCAAGGCGGCAGGGAAGACACCCTCCTTCAAAGAAGCAGTTATTACTGCATGGAACCAGCCTCGTGTTCCCTCCCGAGCCGCATAAGCTAGCCAGGAGGGGCACGGATCCAACAAACAGGTGGTGGTGCTCAGTCTCCCCATGATCCTGTCCACATCATCAGGGGAAACAGGGTCGAACTCAGTCCAGATAACATGCTCACGACCGCCTGATTCCTCCACATCAGACTCTGCCCAGTCAGAGTCCAGGCCGGTCCGGATCCGAGTGATTTTGTCCGCCAGATGATGACTAAACTCCTCGGCTCGTCCCTGCAAGGGATCCTCTCTCACCTCCTGGTTAAGGAGGGAGCGAGTCACCCTAAACAGGGCGGCCGGGCGATTATCTGCGGATGCGATAAGGGCGGCAAAGTAGTTGGACTTCGCCGTCCTTATCGCCGCAAGATAAGACCTTATAAAGGTTCTTAACTGCAATCGGTCGGATTCGGATCGGCTGGATCTCCAACCGCTCTCTAGACCTCGTCTCCGACGCTTCATCTCCCGGAGCTCCACAGAGAACCATGGGGCCCAGCGGGATCTGCGCCGGGTCAGAGGTCGCATGGGTACAACGCAGTCGAGTGCCCTGGTGGCAGCTGTTTCCCAGGCCTCCACCAGAGCATCGACTGGGCTGTGGGTAAGGGTGATAGGTATCGGCCCAAGCGCCCTCTGGAACCGGTCCGGGTCCATTAGGCGCCTGGGGCGGAACCACCTGGTCGGTTCCGCCGCCCAGCGGCGGGGGATGGCATGACGGAAAACCAGCCTCAGGAGGTGATGATCTGACCATGACAGAGGGGTGATGGATGGAGAACCCCCTCCCAGATCATCCAACCACTGTCCAGACAGGAACACCAGGTCGAGAGTATGATCCCCCTCGTGAGTAGGGCCCTCAATAACCTGGGTCAGGCCCATGGCTGTCATGGAAGCCATGAACTCCCGAGCTAACTCCGACGACCCCCCCAGTGATGGCAGGTTGAAGTCACCCAGGACTATAAGCCTGGGGAACTCCACCGCCAACCCTGAGAGGGTGTCGAGCAGCTCAGGCAGGGCTGTTGCCACACAGCTGGGCGCCAGGTATGTGAGCAACAAGCCCAACTGAACCCGAGGACCACATCTCAAGAGGAGGGATTCACTCCCGGCCATCTGGACAATGGTGGCCTCCCGGGGACACAAAGTCTCCCGAATAACCACTGCCACCCCACCACCCCTGCCCTGAGCCCGTGGCTGGTGCAGCACCCGGAAACCTGGCGGGCATAACTCGGTGAGAGGCACCCCTCCCTCCGAACCCAACCAAGTTTCCGTGATGCACGCTAGATCCGCACATTCCTCCTCGATCAGATCATGGATGAGGGGAGCTTTGTTAACTACGGATCTAGCGTTAAAATAGACCAACCTGAGCTCAGGGGCCTGATCACCCTCATCCCCGGGTAAGAGGGCGCTAACCGGAGGGTCGGAGCGCGTCACCGCTCGGAGATAGCGGGGGCGCGATCCCAGATGTTGATATGGCCCTCCGCGCAAACACCTGCTGCCATTCCCTATCGCCGTGGGGATTTGAAGCCCCACCCCCACATTCCCAGAACCAGCAGCCACCTCCCCCGACCCCGTCCCGTCAGGACCTCTAACAGGACCAGACTGAGTGCCGGTTAAAGATTCCCTCCCTACCCCCCCTCCCTCCCCCTCCCTAACCTCTTAAAATAACCGGCTAAAATTTTTATCAGGGGCCTCTTAGCATGTCTTGACTCGAGGCCCCTATCTAAGCCCAGCCACCTCTCGGAGTCCCAAAGCTTGGGATCGTCATTAAGGGGAGTATGGAAACAGGCGACAGGTCGCGCCCATGAGGCAGGAACTGCCCTAAGGGCATACAAGTCCGCTTCGGAGTAATGATAAATCATACTGCGCTGGGATAGTCTTTTAGGGCAGATGTTATGAATATGTCCAAAGGATCGCTCAATGATGGTGTATAGATGGTAAAAAAGTCCAGTAGGCATATCTCCTAGTCTGCAAAGCCATCTCAGCTCTCACCTGAGATGGAAATCCAAGGGACAACCTCAGTCGTCCTCTCACTCCGGCTGAGGAGTCCAATCTGGAGCAGAGAGAGAAAAGGGGATCCTGAGCCAGGGCCACCCCAACTGGTCTCTCACACCAGTGAGGTGGTCGCTGA
The DNA here is from genome assembly GCF_964194415.1 of Vipera berus. Classification (NCBI taxonomy): domain Eukaryota; kingdom Metazoa; phylum Chordata; class Lepidosauria; order Squamata; family Viperidae; genus Vipera; species Vipera berus. The sequence continues at coordinate 72,014,868 of NC_138203.1, read as the reverse complement.
CCAGTCCAAAACCGTCCTCCCACCACGGTCCGGTCCCGGCCACACTGGACTATCAATAGGAGGGATCTTAATTCCCATCAGGCATGGAGCTAGCCATAATGCCTGCCTGTCAACAGGGAAAGTAAGAACAGGCAGGCCAGGCCTCTGTCGATCCTCGCATCTCCGGCCAGCGCCGCCAGTCTGGGGGGGGGAGAACAGAAGCATTCTTTCCCAAACGCCCGTCCGCCAATCCAGGCAATCTTCCAACGGCGGAGAGAGGCAATCCCAGCAGATGTATTGAGTCCGGGAATTCGCCAACATGTCCACCGAGGCCGATGACCAGGCCCACCGTCTGCAGCCACCATCCGGGAGGAGAAAAAGGCTCCGCGCCGCCAAAAACGGCGCCAGCCAGCTGATGATCGTAGAAAGATCTCCGACCGGTGGGATCGTCGCCGCTGCCCCTCCGACAAGCAGAGGGTATTCACGGCAAGCCGGCAGAAGAAGGAAGCAAGGCAAGGCGTCCCGGACTTCTCGGTGCCATAGCGAAGCTCGGCAGATCGGCAGGCAGGCAGTTCTCGAGCGCCGCCAGTTCAGATCAGCAAGCTGCCAGTTCGGAGGGGGGGGGCTCAGCGCCACGAAGAGCAGCGCCCAGCAGCTGTTCCAGAATCCTCCCAATCCCCAAAGTCGCCTCGGCAAGCCGGCATAAGAAAGAAATAAGGCAAGGCGTCCCGGGCTTCACGGCACTGCAACAGCGTTCGGCGCCATAATGGAGCTCGACAGGTCGGCAGGCGGCAGTTCTCCAGCGCCGCTAGTTCGGAGGGGGGGGGCTCAGCGCCGCAAAGAATAGCGCCCAGCAGCTGTTTATTAAATCCCCCACCCCCAGAGTCGCCTGAACATACCGTGGGCCTCCCTAAGCTAATTCCTTTGGAGCCCTTGAAGAGCGCCCGAAGCTTAGGTTGCGGCCGTCGCCATCTTGGGCAAAAAAAATAAAATGTGATGTCGCAAGTTTGACACCTGTGATCTAGATGCTTTTCTTGTACTAAATTTTCCTTTTTATATGTGATTATTTATGGCTGGAGATTCTATACAGGTTTTAAATCCTTTACTAGACAGTAATATTGTACAACTAAATTCAATTTATTTCCTGACAGTTAGAACAATTAATCAGTGGAACAACTTGCCTCCAGAAGTTGTGAATGTTTTTCAAAAAAGATCGGACAACCATTTGTCTGAAATGGTATATAGAGTTTTCTGCCTGAGTAGAGGGTTGGACTAGAAGACCTCCAAGGTCCCTTCTAACTCGGTTATTCTATTCAATTCTGTATAATGATAAGGTTAATTAAATGGAGTAAACCTCATATATTTTCCATAGGTTAAAATGTTTTAATATACTGAAGTACATAAAACTGTAGGTCTATCTAGTGTTTAAATTATTTTAAATATCTTAAAATCATTAGTCCAAGAATGGTTATTGCAAGAAAAATATCTTCTTTTATAATAGTATACATATTCAATTGTTTATTAATAACAATTGCATTCCACCCCAATCTGCAGACTCTCAGCATTATGCAACAGAGCAATGCATAAAAGACATAAAAGCATAACTCATGCAAGAAGGCTGCTACTAGACAACCCAGTAGGATTAAAAGCCCAGTAGGCTAAGCTTATTTTGTGGAGGAAGGGGCTGTATAACCCCACAGGGGAAAGAAGTATCAAGATGTGTGGACTAGAAGAGAAGAGGGCAGCCATAGTCCATATTCACCCTGATCTCATGGGGCACGTTCTTACAACATGGGCAGATTCAGTCTAGGTAAGGCATGGCCTGATGGGAAAAGGTGACATCATAAGACTTGAAGAGCAGTATTTTGAAGTGAATCTATAAACCTACTGGTAACTAGTAGATTAATAACAAGATAAATTGATGCCTACAAATCCTAGTGAGTATCTATCTCCCTTAGAAGATTGAAATGTCCTCTTCCTGATTTCAGAAATAGGTAAAGGCTATTCCAGGATTTTGGACCATAAATTAGTACAATAAGGCAACTGGGGATTGCTAAATTTTTGTTTATATTATGTTTTTTATGTTAATAGTTTGTACGTTTAATGCTAGTTTTATATTGACTGCTATAAACTGTCCAGTGTCTATGAACGGAGCAGCATACAAACCATGCAATTCAATAAAAAACAATATTTTGATTACAAAATTTGGTCCACATGCTTAAGTAGCATTACAATATACCGTATATACTTGAGTATAAGCCGACTCGAGTATAAGCCGAGACCCCCAATTTCACCCCCAAAAAGTTATTGACTCGAGTATAAGCCGATCCGCCGTTCTGCAAGCCTCTGCCGCCAGCAGAGGCTCGATCCGCCATTTTGCAAGCCTGAATACACAGGAATACCCTGTGTGGCCAAGGCTCGTCGGCAGGTCTCCGTTCCTCCTGCCGACCTTTGGGGAGGTTTGGGCGCCTCCCCAAACCTCCCCAAACCTCGGCAGGTCTCCGTTCCTGTTTGGGGAGGTTTGGGCGCCTCCCCAAACCTCGGCAGGTCTCCGTTCCTCCGCGCAGACCTGCCGACCTTTGGGGAGGTTTGGGCGCCTCCCCAAACGTCCCCAAACCTCGGCAGGTCTCCGTTCCTGTTTGGGGAGGTTTGGGCGCCTCCCCAAACCTCCCCAAACCTCGGCAGGTCTCCGTTCCTCCGCGCAGACCTGCCGACGTTTGGGGAGGTTTGGGCGCCTCCCCAAACCTCCCCAAACCTCGGCAGGTCTCCGTTCCTGTTTGGGGAGGTTTGGGCGCCTCCCCAAACCTCGGCAGGTCTCCGTTCCTCCGCGCAGACCTGCCGACCTTTGGGGAGGTTTGGGCGCCTCCCCAAACGTCCCCAAACCTCGGCAGGTCTCCGTTCCTGTTTGGGGAGGTTTGGGCGCCTCCCCAAACCTCCCCAAACCTCGGCAGGTCTCCGTTCCTCCGCGCAGACCTGCCGACCTTTGGGGAGGTTTGGGCGCCTCCCCAAACGTCCCCAAACCTCGGCAGGTCTCCGTTCCTGTTTGGGGAGGTTTGGGCGCCTCCCCAAACCTCCCCAAACCTCGGCAGGTCTCCGTTCCTCCGCGCAGACCTGCCGACGTTTGGGGAGGTTTGGGGAGGCGCCCAAACCTCCCCAAAGGTCGGCAGGAAGAACGGAGACCTGCCGAGGTTTGGGGAGGTTTGGGGAGGCGCCCAAACCTCCCCAAAGGTCGGCAGGTCTGCGCGGAGGAACGGAGACCTGCCGAGGTTTGGGGAGGTTTGGGGAGGCGCCCAAACCTCCCCAAACAGGAACGGAGACCTGCCGAGGTTTGGGGAGGTTTGGGGAGGCGCCCAAACCTCCCCAAACGTCGGCAGGTCTGCGCGGAGGAACGGAGACCTGCCGAGGTTTGGGGAGGTTTGGGGAGGCGCCCAAACCTCCCCAAACAGGAACGGAGACCTGCCGAGGTTTGGGGACGTTTGGGGAGGCGCCCAAACCTCCCCAAAGGTCGGCAGGTCTGCGCGGAGGAACGGAGACCTGCCGAGGTTTGGGGAGGTTTGGGGAGGCGCCCAAACCTCCCCAAACAGGAACGGAGACCTGCCGAGGTTTGGGGACGTTTGGGGAGGCGCCCAAACCTCCCCAAAGGTCGGCAGGTCTGCGCGGAGGAACGGAGACCTGCCGAGGTTTGGGGAGGTTTGGGGAGGCGCCCAAACCTCCCCAAACAGGAACGGAGACCTGCCGAGGTTTGGGGAGGTTTGGGGAGGCGCCCAAACCTCCCCAAAGGTCGGCAGGAAGAACGGAGACCTGCCGAGGTTTGGGGAGGTTTGGGGAGGCGCCCAAACCTCCCCAAAGGTCGGCAGGTCTGCGCGGAGGAACGGAGACCTGCCGAGGTTTGGGGAGGTTTGGGGAGGCGCCCAAACCTCCCCAAACAGGAACGGAGACCTGCCGAGGTTTGGGGAGGTTTGGGGAGGCGCCCAAACCTCCCCAAACGTCGGCAGGTCTGCGCGGAGGAACGGAGACCTGCCGAGGTTTGGGGAGGTTTGGGGAGGCGCCCAAACCTCCCCAAACAGGAACGGAGACCTGCCGAGGTTTGGGGACGTTTGGGGAGGCGCCCAAACCTCCCCAAAGGTCGGCAGGTCTGCGCGGAGGAACGGAGACCTGCCGAGGTTTGGGGACGTTTGGGGAGGCGCCCAAACCTCCCCAAAGGTCGGCAGGTCTGCGCGGAGGAACGGAGACCTGCCGAGGTTTGGGGAGGTTTGGGGAGGCGCCCAAACCTCCCCAAACAGGAACGGAGACCTGCCGAGGTTTGGGGACGTTTGGGGAGGCGCCCAAACCTCCCCAAAGGTCGGCAGGTCTGCGCGGAGGAACGGAGACCTGCCGAGGTTTGGGGACGTTTGGGGAGGCGCCCAAACCTCCCCAAAGGTCGGCAGGTCTGCGCGGAGGAACGGAGACCTGCCGAGGTTTGGGGAGGTTTGGGGAGGCGCCCAAACCTCCCCAAACAGGAACGGAGACCTGCCGAGGTTTGGGGACGTTTGGGGAGGCGCCCAAACCTCCCCAAACGTCGGCAGGTCTGCGCGGAGGAACGGAGACCTGCCGAGGTTTGGGGAGGTTTGGGGAGGCGCCCAAACCTCCCCAAACAGGAACGGAGACCTGCCGAGGTTTGGGGACGTTTGGGGAGGCGCCCAAACCTCCCCAAAGGTCGGCAGGAGGAACGGAGACCTGCCGAGGTTTGGGGAGGTTTGGGGAGGCGCCCAAACCTCCCCAAAGGTCGGCAGGAGGAACGGAGACCTGCCGAGGTTTGGGGAGGTTTGGGGAGGCGCCCAAACCTCCCCAAAGGTCGGCAGGAGGAACGGAGACCTGCCGAGGTTTGGGGAGGCGCCCAAACCTCCCCAAACGTCGGCAGGTCTGCGCGGAGGAACGGAGACCTGCCGAGGTTTGGGGAGGCGCCCAAACCTCCCCAAACGTCGGCAAGTCTCCGTTCCTCCGCGCCCTGCCTGCCTGCTTCTTTCCGCTGCGGAAAGAAGCAGGCAGGCAAGGCGCGGAGTTTGGGGAGGTGCGCGCGCACCTCCCCAAACCTCCCCAAACTTCGGCAGGTCTCGGACGGCGGTGGCTTGGGAGAGGTGCGGGCGATCCCGGAAGCACCAAAGCCTCGGCCGCGCACAAGTCCTCGGTAAGTTTTTTTGTTGACTGGAGTATAAGCCGAAGTGGAATTTTTCAGCCCAAAAAGTGGGCTGAAAAATTCGGCTTATACTCAAGTATATACGGTACTTTCAGGTATCCTAAATCTGCAATTTTTAAATAATTGTTGTAAAGGCAATTAAACAGAGTTTTAAAAGATGGATACTATGAATTTACAGTAGTTTTAAAATAAAGAATTGAAACACCCCATATTAACAAATCAATAGTCTTAAAGAATAAGTATGGTTCTTATGAAATTTAGATGCAGTTATTTCAACAAAAGATTTTAGGTTTGTTGGATAACTTGAGAGAATATTTAGAAAAGGTGGGTTGTCAACTTGTATAGAGCTAGAAGTGGAAAATGATAAATAGAATGCTTACACATAATAATATGGGTTTGCCTTCATTAGTCATGTTTAACATTCATAATCTCTTCATATGGCTTAGAATGAAGTAATATGCTTTAAATATGTGAATATAGTTTTTTGAATTTTGTACAAAAAATGGAAGTTATCATTTTATACAGATTTACTGGGCACAGGAAAAAAGATCTCTTGGAATCTGTTTTTCAGAAATTATGGTCATATCAGGCTAAAAGAAACAGTAGAAGAAGTTGGAAAAGTAGTACTATTCCAGATATTAAGGATTCTCCGGATTCAAGAGATATTAACTTGTTGTCGAGAAGGCATTTTTATCTACTAATAAAAATGACTCAATATGTTCTTCTTTGGAATTTATGGTATTTTTGTAATGTTAGAGATTATTTTTAATGTAGATTTAGAAATTTGTTTGGTATCAGATGAATATATGATATATAGATAGTTCTCTGCCCCTGCCCTTTTTGCTAAGTTGATTTAGTTGTATTTGTTTTTTTTCCATATATTTCTCTTTCTTTTTTTCTTTGTATTTCTTTCCATAAAATTTATGATAAATAAACCTAGAACAAAAAGGATGACTCTTTCATGATGAAAATACAGGGCCAGAGAGAGTTACAGTTCTGTACACCTTTTACTTTTAAAATAGCTCTTTGCTAATGTAATAGAAAGAATGGTCAACATTATTCCATGTGCTCAAGGTTTTAATTCTGAGCTTAAAAATGAACCAGGTTTTTCAAACTTTTGTAATACATTTGAGCTTTGTTTCTATTCATTTCCTTCTATCCTTTTTCATGCTGAAGAATTAAACAAAAAAGATCACACATTAAGCCAACACAGATTTTTATGTTGCTACTAAAAGTAAGGGGGGTGGAGAGGCTACTTTTGAAAAGCTATGTTTTAAAGCATTTTTTTTGTCCTAAAAATTTTCATGAAGAAAGAAGCAAAAAGACTTGAAGAGTGGGCAAAACACCTGAGAAATTTGCTAATAATTCTATAAGCATAAACATTAATCTCAGTGGGAATTAACACAAAGATAAACTATAATGTTTTCAAAATTCTATGTTAGTAAAGGTATGAGATCTGCTAATCCAAAATCATTTTATAGCTTTTCTAGTATTCAGGCTTATCCAACACCAGCTCCCCCCAAAATCTATTTTAATACACATTCATATTAACTATACAGATTGATTCATGAGTGAAAATGCCTTGTTCACACAACACAGAGCATTCCAACATATTATTGGTAGAGACCTGCATAATACACATGGTTTCTCCAGTGCTTAAAAAGTTAATTCAAGTATTTCCTCACGGAAACAAATAGTTAATAGAGCCACGGCACTTGAAGGCTCTTTCATGAAATTACAAGAACTTCTCCCTGATAATACTTGAATCACCTCTAAAGATATTGTGGCTGGAATCCCAGCCTTCAATTTTGCATTGAGAAGATGTATCTAAAAATGGAAGAAATGATACAAGGTAAAAAGCATTTGTATACGTATCAGAAAAAGGGCACATTTCATTATATCAATCAAATTACCAGCAATTTATAAAGAGAATTACCTATTTTCCAGACAAAGACCAAATACCAAAAAGCTTACCTCAGATAGGAAATATATGAAGAAAATTAATTCAATTAATTCTTCTATGCTCAAATAAATCAGTTAAACTTGATATTTACAAGAAAAAAAACAAATTTTAAAAGATGTAAACTTCAATGCTTTGGAATGCAAATATTTCTATCCATACAACTGCCTTCCAGCATACAAAAAGACAAATTCTTTAGATCTTCAGTGAGAAACCTTGCTATATCCAAGTACAAATGCCACTCACGCACTTCTGTATATATTTAAAAAACTGCTAAAAGAAATGCACTAATGTAAAAGATATTCAGATGGTCATTCAGACGAACACTGTGTGAATCAAGAGAGAAGCTGATTAAAACCAATGATGAATTTGGCTAAAGCTGAAGCTATTTATAAATAGGCATTTTTCTTTGGACTAACAGAGTATTACTTTGTACGGGAAAACAGTGCTATCTTTATATTAAGAAATTGCAGAGAGAAGCCTAGCTAGTCAATATAGGTATGAAGTTCTCATTCTCTTTTCGTATTCTTAAATGTGAAAACAAACTATGAACAAAACGTTATCTTAAATCTAGCATCACATCCCCCCTCATATCTGTTAGCTTTACTCACCATTCTGGGAAGAAGGGAATACTGCAATGTTTTCTTTGCAGGAACTTGGGTCTGGAGTCTTAAACAGAATATGTACTCCTGACACATAAGCAGGCAAATTGCCCAGGACTTGCTGTGGAGAATTTATTTATACTCATTTGGAATTTCCTGACAAAATTCTCTCCTCCTGGCTAGGCTCAGCTAATGGAGTTCCAATCCATTTTTTCTTCACATCTTTCAACATACAAACATTTGATGATTATAATTCAGAAGGTACGGATGTATGGAGGAAATACAATAGGGCAGAATGCACACTGCATAAGTCACAAAAAGTAACACTTTTCTGATTATGTGAAACAAACAAAATTGGGTAAGAAAGAAAGGTGCCCGACACCTGGATAAGAATGAAAAAAGTGTCCCAGTCTGGCTTCATTCCTTACCCACTTGACCCAACCTCCCAACAAGGGTTAAAAAGATGGTACTGAAACACAGTGCTCAGAATAACTGTCTCTCTTATGATCATGTTACGTACAACATTTAAATAATTTTGGTTTTCTATACCACAGGCAGTCTGTATTTTGCTCGTATTTGCCCAGCCAGGCTTATAATTTAAAAGCTAAAAATAAATACTTTGTTGTGCTTCTGACAGACTTCCTTAAGGATGTGGCTAAAGGCATGGCAAACACATTTTCCAAGAGAAAAGAATATGTTTGAAATAAAAAAATTGGCCTTATTAAAGCTTGTCAACAATAAGCCCTTAACTACATGGATATTTACCCTCTAACAACTGTTACATTACACTTATGACTTCAGGGAAAGAAATGGTGACTTAAAACCGCAGCTGGTGAATAGATTTGTAATTCATCTCTGGACAAAGAGAGAATTTGAGATTATTATTATTATTTATTGTTATTTTCATTACAATTATTTGCTGCCCATCTCATTTCGAGATCGCACACAAGTGCTCTAGACAGCTGCTCCTTGTAAGGAAACTGCAAGTCGAGAAGATGGCACAGCCATCTTTTTGCTCAAAACTTGGTTGGCACCTTCAAAAGGTCAGTGGATTGGCATAATTATTTTTTTTTAATAATTTTCTAACCTGCCTTTATTATTTTTGATAAATAACTCAAAGCGGTGAACATACATAATACTTATTTCCCCCCCAACCTCAGTCCTGTGAGGTGACTTGACCTGAGGGACCATGACTGGCACAAGGCCACCCAGTTGGCTTTCCCATCTAAGGCAATACTAGAACTCAGACAGTCTCCTGGTTTCTTGGTCAGCCCCTCAGTCTGCCCCTTAAATTTTTTTAATGGACTTTTACTGATCAGAACTGAACGATGAGGCTTTAAGGATTTGTTTATAGATAAGAAATGGGTAAGGAAAGCAAAAATGTATTTTAAGATGAGGTGATAAGCTATTAAAATTGTTTATATTTGTGAGGAAGATGGGAAGTCACCTCTTTATGTATTCCTTTTCTGCTTCTTTACTATATTTGTACTTTTTTTCCTTTTCTGTTTTTTCTCTTCTGCACTTTTAACTTTTATTCTTTTTCTGTTTGCATTGGTTTTTATCTTTTTAATTATAATTTGTAATAACATTACTATAAAATAAAACCTGTTACATTTATAATTATAGATCTAAAGCCACATAGCCTGTGTTTATAAGGTAGCAGTTACTGAAAACTGTTAATAAGGCAGGATAGAAATAAAACTAACCCACCCATATTAGACTAGTAAATAATTGACAATTTAGGTTTGCTCTTATGGCAGAGTTCAAAGTCTCGGGGTTTCAAGAAATTTTCTGCCCCAGAATTTCGCAGCATAGTTTTAATAGCTTCGGTCTGAGAAATATTGCCTTAATACTGTTTGCAAAGGACACTATATATTCAATTAATTCTGCCTTTGAGAAGTACTGCAAGAACGAAATTTCTACAAAATCAAATCCAATTATTTTCCTCCAAAAATATTTCTAGTTCCTCTCTCATACAGGATAATTCCCAGGTTATAATATAGGTATGGCAAACTCTTACATTATATTTTTAAAGTGAAAATAAGTGGAAAGAGAATAAATACCAGAGTGGAGCCAGGAAAGCAAAGAACATGCCTCACTTCCTTCTCCAAGCTGTTGCCCAGATCTCCTCAAAAAGAGCAATCACTGTTTCCTAACAGAAACAGCTGTAGGAAAAGAAATTTGCAAAAACTTTTGAAACTCTGATCTTTATTCTGATCTTTATTCTGAGCCTTGGTGGAGCAGTGGGCTAATGCCTCCTTAAGTAACACCAGCTGCCTGCAATTAGTGCAGGTTCGCATCCCACCAGGCTCAAGGTTGACTCAGCCTTCCATCCTTCCGAGGTAGGCAAAATGAGGACCCAGATTGTTGGGGGCAATTAAGCTGACTTTGTAATAATGCCGCTTGGGGGGTGTGTGTGTGAAAGCCCTAACAAGCAGGCATATACATAGAATGAAGGCTACTGCTAAGCTTGTAAGCCGCCCTGAGTCTTCGGAGAAGGGCGGGATATAAATGGAATTAAATAAATAAATAAAAAGGGCTTAGAGTCCAGCCCATTTATTGCAATAACTCTTTTGGCGGAAGCAAGCTTTCCCCCACTTTCATGTTCAATATAGACTGGAAAAAACATTGCTTTGGGGCTCTTGTTTCCAAGGAATGAAAAACCCCAAACCATAAGAAGGGCAGGAAACTTTCATAATGCTTCTTCCTGAAAACAAAACATTAGACTGGGATTTCTTCCCTGATGTTTCTTATGCTTTTGAGTCAAACTTGACTCTAGCAACTGCCTGGATAGGTCCCTGATGTTTTCTCGGCAACATTTTCAGAAGTGGGTTGCCAGTATCTCCTTCTTAGGGATGGGAGATAATAACTGGCCTAAAGTCATCCAGTTGCAGCAGAAGCAGAACTAGAACTCATGGTTTTCCAGTTTCTAGCCTAGCGCCTTTAATCAAAAAACCAAACTACTTCCTCCACAATTTTTTTTTTGTTTTTCTTTCCTCGGCTCCAAGAAAAAGGAAAAGAAATTCAGGTCAAACATTTGACACAGCTTGCCAATGACTCCTATAGTGGCAAAGAGTTCCAAATGCACGTATCTCATCAGACCTTAAATTTCATGAAGCAGAAACATGTCAAAGTTCATATTTTTCGTTCCTTTGGCTAGGATGCCTTCGTATGCATTATTAAGGACAAATCCAGACCAAAGTGCAATAGATAATCATTTGACTTTAAACCCTCTGAATCACATTTCTTAACCTTCTTACCACTGACTGTATAAAGCATAAACTTGCTTCTTGCCTCCTCCTCACATTCTGTCCAACCACCTTGTGGATCCTTTCTAGAACATTTTCTTAAATGTCTCATCTTTCTTTAATCTCCCCTTGCTGTCTTAAAGCTCCCATCTACAAGCAGTTATCGATCATTAACTTTCTTACAAACAATAATACCCATTATTAAAATCAAGCATTGTTGTGAGCATGACAGCTGCCTGTACTCCATGCATTTATCCCTTACAAGTTTTTATAAACAGAAGGGCAGAATGGCTCTACCATTAACTATAATATGCCTTAATGCAGAGATCCCCAAATTTTGGGTTTTCCGTGGACTGGAGGGGGCGTGGTTTTGTGTGCTGCCTGCATCCCGCGGTTGCTGGCATTCTGTGGCCTGGTACTGGTCCATGGACCAGGGGTTGGGGACCTCTGCCTTAATGCTCCTCAAGTAGTTATCTTTAATTGCTTCTCCTGGGCCTTTCTTTCAGGAAGAGAGGAAATCTCCCACTCTCCCCCAGCTACCTCTTTGCTCGGTTTTCTTACAACAGTTAGTACGTAGAAATTATTCAACTGACACAACCCACCTCCTCCTGTTGTACAGAGGATGCCCAGATTCAGTTGGTATCCTGTCTGGGCCCATGGAACTCACAGGCACAAAGGTAAGTTTTCTATCTTTACTAAAAGATACAAAAGGGTTTTTAAACAGAACTCTAATGGCAAAAACATTTAACAATCACAGTTCCTCCTTCCTGGTCAAAATACCAGTCCACACAAACTCAACCAGCTTAAACTAGAGGCAGTTACTGGGCCTCTAACGCGCGAGTTACTGGGTCAAACAAATGTAGTATAAGAGTCAAGGGTCGCTACTTGAGAAGACAAGCTAAGGAACTGAGGAACACAGTGGAAAGTTGTCACCAAATGATCTGTGAGACACGTAGCTCCCCTTATATAGGAGAGGCGTGACCCAAATTTGTTCCTTTAGCAGGATGGGATTCTTTTTGGCCAATAATCTTGCTAAGTGCCTTTGTTTAGTCCTCCTCTCTTCATGGCAGGCCCTTGCACTGGAGGGAACTGTTAGCTCCATACATTTGTCTTCTGAGGCCAGTAATAACTGCCTCTGGTTGCTAGACAACATGGATTTCTCTGCCTGTAACTGTTCCAGTTGAATCCCCTCAGGCTGATGACCTTCCTGTAATTCCTCTTCAACCCTGAAATTCTGGGAATTGAAATCCACACATCTTAAAGTTGCTAAGGTTGAGAAGCTCTGATCTAGTGAGTCTGAGCTGACGATGACAGTTGTGTCAATAGTTCTTCCAATATAGCTGAAAAAGCCTCCAACTCTGGCCATTCTTGAGGGGGTCCACAATGGTCCATGTGTCATGCTACAGGTGCCCACACTCCTGTAGGTGACCACTCCAGTACTTGGCTCTGAGCACATTTTTCCTCCTCTTTGCCTGGCTTCATCACTTGTTGACTGTGCCCATTGTTGTTCTTAATTTGTGTATCAATGCTTAATTTAGAATTTGCAGGATGGATACCAAAGAACGACAGTACTAAGGGAGACATCAGGATGGTAGGTAATAAATCTTGAAAAATGTTTAATTAAGAAATTGCCCTGAATATACTTATAGCATCAGAAGGATACCAGCCCAGATGTCCCTAAATGTTAAACCACTGGACTATATGTTGCAGTTCATCAACAAAGAATCTTCCAGGTTTTGATTGTTTTCCTCTACTCGAGACTTCTGGCTCCCCAGATCTGTACCGGAAAAAATGAATGACCATGAAAGGGAACAAAGGGTTTTCCTGTAACTTTTTTCTCCACTTATTAGTCACCTCCATTATTCTTACTAAATCATTTTTTTCCAGTGCAGACTTCATCTGACAGGGTTTAAAAGATATTCCGAGTCTTGAGCATTTCAAATCTTATTCTTTAGCCCTTTCTATTTGCCCACCAATTTTGACTGCTCTTAAGTCTGAATTGTAGACTCAGATACGGACTCATGGATAAAGAACCAAAAGAAGCAGCAGCAACCAGACCACAGTCTGCAATGAAAGGGACAGTGGAGCAATAATCAAAGGTATCTTGAAAGACCCTGGAAAAGGAGACAATTCTGTTTCTTTTTGAGGACAGGTATTGACTAGTATGTTTCTGTTATACTCTACATTTTTCAAATAGCAAGCAGTATTCTTCATAAAAATCGGAAAAACGCAAATGAAAGAAATTACCGCTTTTGCTAGCTCAAGTCCAAGATGTAAGCCATTTTCAGCTGCAATTCCCAGATGGCTATGCTGCTGGAAATTCTAGATACTTTATTACTCATATTGTTACAGGTTGCTAGGCTGCAAAAAAAGGATATAAACCATGAGCCGTGGTGGCAAAGTGGTTAGAATGCAGTATTGCAGGCTATTTCTGCTGACTGCTGGCTGCTTGTAGTTTGGCAGTTCAGTTCTCACGGGCTCAAGGTTGACTCAGCTTTCCATCCTTCTGAAATTGGTAAAATGAGGACCCAGGTGGTTGGGGACAATATGCTGACTCTGTAAACTGCTTAGAGAGGACTATAAAGCACTATATAAGTTTAAGTTCTATTGCTATATAGTTCAAAGGTAGCATATTACAACTGTGCAAAGATAACAGGAGCTATGGCCACAACAGCCTTCCACAACAACCTCAGTTTGTCATGTGGCACCTTGGGAAAATTTAATTAATTAATCACAGAATGGTAGAAACAAAACAATAGCAGAAGCACTGGAGTCATATTTTGGCTCAGTCATCTCCAAGACAGAGTACATCACTAGGTAATTGTGAAAAGCAAAAGCAATGTTGAAACTTGAGACTGACAGAAACACGATTAAGGAATGCCTATTTATTTTAAATGAGTTTCAAATTTCAGAGCCAGATCAATTGTAGTAATTGCCAGGTCAGTGTGGATTTGTCCAAAAGATGTCTAGCCAGATTAATCTTAACTTGTATCTTAATGAGGTAGCTTCCACAGTGGATTGTATAATTGCTGTAGATATAATTTCAGCCAAGCATTTGATAATTTATCTCATGATGTCTGATGAGCAAACCATTTCAGTATGGAGAGCCTGACAATTAAGTAAGTTACTGGATTAAAAACCAGAGTTGCTAAAAATAACTTTGGGGGAGGGGAAACAAAACTGTGTGATGAAGATCCATGACTTAATAGCCACTAATGAAACATTTTTGGAATAGCTGTTGATAAGACACTGAATGTGAATTTGTGGTATTAATGGCTGCAAAAATAGGGGAAAAAGTTGCAGCAACAGAGGTATTGCTTCCAAATTACAGGAAGCAAAAAAATTAATTTCATTCTGTGGTGATAGCATATGAATTTTGTCCAGAAACACTGGACTAGGCTTAGAGAAAGGCAACAAGAGACATCAAACAACTAAAAGCTAAATCCTTAAAGACTGAAGGAGCTGGGTATATTTAGCCATTTGAAAATATAGTTGAGAATGAATATGATAGATAACACCAAGAGGCAAGAATGTCAGGAACAACTGTCCATTGTTCCAGAGCTTAAGAAGCAAAATGTGCTTTCAGTTGCAGAAAGAGAGATTTTGATTTATGTCAGAAAAGTGTTAGAAAAAAGCTTCCTATAGCAGAACAGAGGTCAAAACCTTGTTGTTACTGTAGGTATTCAAATAAAAGCTAGACAGACATCTATGGGGAACATTTCAGTTTGGATTCCAGCACTGATAAAGGGTTGGATTCAGTGGCTTAAAGACCCCCTTCCAACTCTATTATCCTAGCTTACACTGGTTTTCAAAAGTAGAAGACATTTAGCCACCAACATAAATTTCTGCCAAACCCATAAAATCTAGGCAATATATTTCCAGAAGTTGCTTTTGAAATTATTCATTTTGAAAATGTTCTTAGTAAAGTTTCTTTTCTCTCCAGAAAATCAGTTCAGTTCAGTTTACTGATGTACCGTATTTTCCAGCGTATAAGACGACTTTTTAACCCATGAAAATCTTCTCAAAAGTTGGGGGTCGTCTTATACGCCGGAAAATACTATTCACCTCTCTGATCTTTTCTGCTGGACGGCGGGATTGCTGGGTGAATGGAGGTAGGCGATGGCGACCCGTGGTTAGGCGGCCAACAGCGAACGGGTGATGGAGGGCAAACTCTCGTCAGATCATGGGGCGGCTGCTGCAGCCGCTGCCATTGCTCTCTCTAGGACTGGTCATGCTGGCGCTTCCAATGCTGGCTGTCAGGTCCCCGACGAGAGGAGGGGCAGGCGGTCCCCAGAGGCACGCCGCTGAACAGTAGGAAGGGAGCACCTTGGCTCCCGCCGAGGCACCGCCTGACTGCGCCGACCAGAAAAATCGCCCAGTCACGGAGTGCGGAACTGAGAGCGGCAGCGCACCAAGCGAGAGAGCTCAGAGGAAAGAAGGCGAGGTGCCCATTTGGCGGGGAAGGAGCAAAGCTGGGCAAATCACAGAGCAGGCGGAGCAGAGAAACGTTACAGGGGAAAAGGGGGCGGGGTTTAAAAGGCAAGGCGGGCGGGACGTGGAGACGTTCTGCAGTTAGAAGTAACGAAGGAGCCTCCGGGCGCTTTCTGGATCACATTGTGCAAACTGAGCGTGCCGCTACAGTCCTCGTGTTTCCCAGGGTTGCCTGTCGTGCCAGAGGTATTCCCTGTAGCCCCAGATTCTTTAGCTCCCCACTTTCCTTAATTCGGGCGAATTTTGTGCTCCATGGAGAAACATTAATACGCAAATGCCGTTTGTTTAACCGCACAAAACTTGGGGGAAACCTTGGTATTTGGGAACGGAAAGGCTTAAGCCTTTTCATTTCTGTTTTATGCACGGGCTGGGAAGGTCACGAAGTTTACCTCTTTTATTTTAGCAACATCGTGGCACTTATAAAAAAAGGGTACTAACGCTAAACGAGTTGTTAATATGCAGATTGTGTGCCAGGAAGTGAAATATTGAGTTATTAGCCCAAACCCTATAATTTAACACGAAAAGTAGGGGGTCGTCTTATACGCCGGAAAATACGGTAGTCAAAACCATATGAGTACAGCAACCTGCATTTATTTTTCACAAAGAGTATTTTTCACTACTTCTGGAAGATCTGATTCTCCAAAAAGCAGAAAGAGTGTAAGCGTCTGAGTCAGTGAGCAGAGGTCCACAAGGTTTACCAGCAGTAGTTATAGTTACACTTTTCATTAACTTCATTTTATTTAGTTTACAAAGTTAACAGCGACACACATGCCCTTTAGCTTCAATTCTTAAGAACACCTCCTGGAATTGGTTAGGCAGGAAAAAAAACATGCTTAGTGAGCAGTTCATTAGATTAATATTTCTGACCAGACAGTGGAGATTTTAACTGTGTATTTCCAGTCTTTGTCTAGTTCAGGGGTGTCAAACTGCCGGCCCATGGGCCGGATGCGCCATGAAGAAACTGTGCCCACCCCATTGCCGGCAATGGGGAAAAAGCTCCAATACATAGTGCAACGCTACGTGACGTCGCAAGTTTGACATGTCTGGTCTAGTTGTTACAAGTCATTGGACATTCTTCCCACTCTTCTTTTACATTGCTGTAAAGAAGTACAATACTTTTCCATCCAACTATAAATTCTTAACTACAACACCCAAGGCAAATATTAAAACAAGAATAGTAGAGGCCAGTAGTTAAGAGCAAATATAAGAACTAGGAAAAAGATTCTAGAACGACTCAACAGAACAGTTCACAAATTGTGAGCCCAAGATCACAGATTAAAAACTACATATTTCAAGAAAGGATAGCAAGTTAATCCTGAATTTGTTACCTGGCTAGAATGGTTAACAGCAAGTCAGTTCACTTAACATGCAGATTCAAACCAGCAAGTCAATTCACTTAACATGCAGATTCAAATGGGCACTGATTCCCACATTCAGTCTTCTTCTGTTGTACTGAATCCTTATAAAGAACTCTTGATACTCTTGACTTTGCAAAAAATTAAGGGACAGAAACCCCAGGACTCTCCATGGAGGGAGAAGAGAAACAAGGCAGGACGCTAGAGAAGGTTCTGAGGGAAAATAAGTCCTTTTGTATGGTGGAAATTCAAGCAGCCATCAGGGTGCACTGCAGTCGTTTTCTCTGAATATAACAAAGCAAGCAGAATGGAGGTCATATGGAAGTTGAAAATGAGTCACAAGAAAACAATGTGACAAGCGAATGTTTGTGTTTACTTTATTTCAAGGTACAGAGACCAGATTTTGTTCTGCTTTCTTCTCTAAAGAGTAGCATCAGATGGTGTAATCCTTTCTGCAAGAAATATCATGTCACAGGTTAGAAGGGACAAGAAAGAACAAAGAATCTCCCATTAGATGGTTTTTATCATAGCTTGGCCTTTTGTGAATAAACAAGACTGCCTTCAGATCTATAGTTAATCTGATTCAAGAGTAATTTTAAACAAATATTAAGGTAAGCTATTTACACCCAATAATTTAATTGTTTCTGATAACGTAAGCCTCTGCTTTGAGTTAGCACAAGGAACTGTCGACTGTTGAACATAAAAAGGAAGATCTGCTCTGCAAGAAAAAAAGAAAGAAGTTGAAGTGAACCTGGATGGATGGAGGCAGTTTGTCACTTTTCCTAAAATAATGTCATTCCTACATGGAAGCAGAAGGTAGAAAGCACAGATGTGTAAAGGCTTTGATGCCACCTTGGAGAAGCAATGTGAAAAGAACCCAGAGAAAGGGCAGCATGCCGGAGGTGGGGTGTAATGGGTTGAGCAAAAGGGGAAGATCCTATAAAGCCAGCTAATATGCCGCTTGGGTGTGTGTGTGAAAGCCCTAATAAGCAGGCATATACATAGAATGAAGGCTACTGCTAAGCTTGTAAGCCGCCCTGAGTCTTCGGAGAAGGGCGGGATATAAATGGAATTAAAAATAAAATAAATAAAAATAATTGTGAGGCCCTCTCATTCTAGCAGTTAAAGAAGGCAGATTTGAGCATACAGAGGATTCGACTTGCAAGCTTGATAAGTCTATTAAATAAATGAACCCAAGCCAGGTAGGCTTAGTCTTCCTAGGTTTTAATCAGTTAAATGTGATAAAGTATTTACCAGTTCCATGTAGAAACAAAAGAAAAAAGGAAAAGGAAAAGAAGTCACAAAATAAGGCACTTGCAAATGAGAAACATTTGTCAATTATCATTAGGAAAGAAAGAAATCTATCATTTCCGTTAAACTAAGAGTAAAAAATTTCAAGAGGCAAAAAACAGGAGAAGCAAATAACAGCATATTATCCAAATATACAGTACTATTGCTTGCTTCTTATGGACTTAATGTAGAATTACTGATTCCCTCAATAGTTTGCCAGTTTTCAGCAGCTTAATAGTTAATTTTAAAAAGTCTTTTTAAAAAATGAAGATTTAATTCCAGAGCAACATATAAGGGTATTATTTCTCCACCTGGGATTTATTACATACAATCCTAGAATCTTAGTCACAGAGTTGGAAGGAAGCACCAATGTCCTCTAACCCAACCCCCTGCTCAGTGCAGGATAGCCCATTCATAGAGGTTGAGTACGCAAGGTGATTTACAAATTGAAAAAACAAGATACAAAAAATTAGAAGCTTAAAATTAATACTAAGACCCATTGATAATTATAAGGTAAAGGTAAAGGTTCCCCTGCACATGCGTGCTAGTCGTTTCCGACTCTAGGGGCCGGTGCTCATCTCCGTTTCAAAGCCGAAGAGCCAGCGCTTGTCCGAGGACATCTCCGTGGTCATGTGGCTGGCATGACAAGCAAAATAAATTTGCAGTTCTTAAGAGACCACATTCCATAGCTAGGAAACCACACCAAAAGCCCTCTTCTGCATGCAAGGTATATGACTATATGACTTGGTGACAGCAGGGATATCTTCAAAAGAATTTCCTCTCAAGATTCTAACATCCAAACAGGCTCAGCGTAGGAAATAGGGTCCCTCAAGATATTTAGAGTCTAAGCATTTACACTTAAAAGACCATGCCATGATTTTTTTTCCTTTAAATTCCCAATCCAGATTGCAGCTTTCCATCTGTCACAAGCAAACAACTAACTCACGTATGTAGTTTGAACAAGCTACTTTGTTCTATTTCTATTTTACTAGGATCTCCCCAGACTAATGGTACTTGACTAACAACTATTTGTTTAGTGGCCGTTCGAAGTTACAATGGCACTGAAAAAAGCAACTCATGAAGGTTTTTCACACTTACAACTGTTGCAGCATCCCCGTGGTCATGTGATCAAAATTTGGATGCTTAGCAACTGGTTCATATTTATGATGGCTGCAGTGTCCCAGGGTCATGTGATCACATTTTGCCACCATCTGACAAGCAAGGTCAATGGGGAAGCCAGATTCAATTAAGAAGAGTGTTACTAACTTAATAACTGCAGTGATTCACTTAACAACTGTAGCAGGAAAGACTGTAAAATGACATAAAACTCACTTAACAACTGTCTTGCTTAGCAACAGAAATTGTGGGCTCAGTTGTGTCATAAGTTGAGGACTATGTAGTAGCTTTTGCCTGGGAAAGACTAGATAGGGTTCAAAGGATTTCAAGGGGTGGGGGTGGTCAGACTTTGCTCTCTTGTGTTTACATAGCAAGTGCAGAGTAATTTCCCACTTAAGCCCTCTTCCTGACTGGGAGGATTGCTCTCCACCACCATTCAAGCAATTATGAGGTCCAACTCGGCTTAGCTTTTTGAGATCAACCAATGTGGGTTTAATCGTGCCACATCAATATCTTAAATTGTGCCTAGTAAGCACCTGGCAACCAGCACAGAACTCTCAATACAAGCATTACACAATTCCCTACTATCTGCAAGATTTAGTGCTTAGTGGCTGCATTTTGCACCAACTGCAACTTTTGTACATTTTTCAAGTGCAGCAGGCAAAACAGGATGGAACCAAAACATGGGTAATTTTAATCAAATCCAGCTGGCTCAGGAGAGTTACAGCTGCACTAACCATAAATTGCGCAAACATGTTCCATGCCTCAGGTTCCCTGGGAGAATTATTCAGTGACAGATGAGGAGCAAGGAGTATTCTTAGTCTTCCAAATTGCTCCAAATGTGCAATCTTTGTTGTCAGTCTACAGGTGCTAGTCTAAGTTATTCGTACTATTTTTTCTCATTTTTCTGTCTTATTCACAGGCAATACTAAAACTCACACTTAGAAGCAAAATTAATGTGCCACAATTTTTAAAAAAAGCCACTTGCACATATTTTGCACCTTCCTAGAACAAAAGAAAAGGAGAATTTTCTTGAAAATGATAGCAGCAGTGATGTAAGAGAACAGCTACCATTTAAAATTCTTGTCCCGGTCTTCCTTTTTTCAAAACACAATTCTCTATTATTACAATGCAGAATGAATTGTGAAAAATCTTATTCAGAAATCCTGAATGTTAAGATCAAAACAATATATTCTTAGCATCACCTGAGAAATACTAATATTCATCAAAATAACAAAGGGTGGATAGAAAATAAGCCAAACATTATTTCAACTGCACAAAATAAGTGCAAACAAAAGTCTTTTTTATTTCATGCATCATGCTCACATGAATTATTATTATTATTTAATATCAGCAACATAGGGATATTTTATATTATGTCAAAAATCCTTCAGGTTTTCTGAACTGCAATTTTTATCTTCTCTAATCAGTAGTTGAGTTTACTCTGAGTAGTAGCTTATTATAATCGAAAGAAACACAAATTCCATGTTAGTGTCATTATACAATCTTTCTGAATGTGTAAATTAAGTCTTTCCAAGAGAATACCTAACAAATCTGGTAGCTGTATAACTCACCACAATTTTAACAATATTTTTAGCAAACAAAAAAGCTGAAAATATTAAATTCTAAAGCATAGGCCAAAAAGAACAAATATGATTTATATTTTATTTTTTAAACAAATCTGGTTTAAATCAAGAAAATTTTGGTTTTAAATTTCTTTTATGTCTGATTGTAACAGTTACTGCCAATAATTTCTCAAATAAGCTACATATGTAGACCCTTTACTCCTACAGAAAGAAATCCACAAGTAAAATATCAAAAGATATCCACTCACCTTGCTTTGTAAAATGACACTGCTAAATTAACACACCTACATACTTTTGGAATCCTTACAAACCGAAGGGTGTGTATGACATATCTGCAATTCAGCGCCTACTCCCAGGGTTATCATACAAGCAGCAAGAAAATACAAAGGGCTATGAGGAGGAACAGCAGACTGCCCCACAAAAGGGGAACAGAGAATAACTCATTTCACATCCAGGAATATGAAATTGCAAGAAATATTTTGAAACCCTCCAGTTTATCTATGTTTGAAACCTATTCCCTAAAGAAAATGATTTTTTTTTAATTTCATGCAAGCATAATCTCTTAAATTGGGACACTTTTTTCAGTAATTGGAAAAACACAGTTTGGTTAAAAGAAAATATTGCACGTAATTTTTATGTTTGAAATGGACTCAGTAATGACAGTGCGGTCTTTCAACACAGGAAATACCTCAGGGGATTTATGAAGTAACTTCTATATCTACTATGGCCCCATTTGTCAGCCTGACATAAAAATGCACCAGAGGATAGTGAATGGACTTAAAATATAACTCAGTATAAAATATAACATGCCTTAGATTTTACTACATGTCTCTTATAGGTTTGCTTTTAGTATTTTAATGCTAGGGACAGCTCTTCACCACCCCCATCATAAAAGTCTTTTATTTATTCAATTTAGATACCAATCATGTCACTGTCCAAGTAACTCTTGATGGTTTACATGTGCAAACAATAAAATCATATAAAAGAAATATAATTAAAAACAAAATTAAAACAGTGTGAAAATAAAACGAGCAGAGTTAAAAAGACAAGTTAAAAAGTTAAAAAAAGAAGACAGCGGGAGCATACTCAAACCATCAGCTAACCATAGGATTGTATGCCACTCTTTGACCACCAAAGGCCAAAAGATTGGTGGGCGACCTCACCTTTGGGGGCAAGATATTCCATACAGCAGAGGCAAGAGCAAAGAAGGCTCTTTTCCTAGAGACGCTGCCAATCAAAAATTTTTAGCCGAAATAATCTGTAACATACATTTCCTGACTTTAACCGCTAGAGTCTGTTCCTACTTTCCTGATGGTTTTATGTAATTGGGGCAAGAGTGTTCCTCAGGTCACCTGGTCCCGTGCCATGAACTTTAAAAGTGATAACTAACTTCTTGAATTGGACCTGGAACCAAAACCCTATGTAGCTCAAGCAACAGAGGTGTTATACGCACAGTCCTTGAGGCATCCAAGACTGCTTGCGCAGCTGCAATCTGAGCCTGCTACATTGTCCAGATATTCTTCAAGGGTAGTCCCATGTAGAGTGCAGTATGATTTAGGCACACTTTTAGGAATACTCACATTTTCCTAGATGCTTTTTCATATGTTCATAAGCTGCCTTCACTTGACCCAAGTTCAAAATGTTTAAGCAATTTTGCCAAATTCATATAGCCATCCCATGGAAGAAAGTGCCCAGCTGAGGAGGTTCTTCTCTAAATCTCTTCAATGAACCTCATGGTTAGAAAAGAAGCAACTAATTTACTTTCATCTGTGCTTTGCTTGCTGTCAGTAATTAAATGCCACATAATTAGCTTCAGGGATGTTATTATTGTTTTTCTGTGATTTTCAGGGACTCTAAGCTTATATTCTGGAAAAGTTCAAACTGTACTTTAGAGATTTTAAAAGTAATTTTATTTTGTTTGTTTTATTGTTATGGGGGAGGGATTGTGTTTGAGGTAACATTGGCTAGAAAGTCATTCATAAAGTAATAAATACATAATATGCAGAAGTTATAAATCGAGCAAAATGTTTGTTTTATATGGGACAAAGTCTGCTTCTATACATATATTGTATATCCTTATCTAAACCAGTTTGTAAAAACAGTGAATTAACTAAAACCTAGGGGCTGTTGGTGTGTCAGTTGTTGAATTTGTGGAGGAAACAGACAAGCCATCTGAATAGCCCACAAAATGAAACAAAACTCTGAGGGAGATGGGTAGTTTAGAAATAGGAAATAAAAATAAAATAAATGAAAAACTGAATCAGCCAAATATTTGAGGCAGTAAATTGTCCAAATGTTGAGTGGCAGTCTTAAAACATAAATATTTGGCCCTCACAATCTTAAACACAGATAGATTTCTCCAACATAGTGCTTAAGAGGAACAGTCTGCATATATATTTTCTTTGATGCCAACTAGTTTCTCTGTCTTCTCTGAGATATGTTTGATACAAACAAACAAATGCAGTACTACAAAGCAAAAAGTCAGCTATCAACATCATCTTCTTTGCCAAAGCTGCCCCTGGGACCCACACAACCAGATCAACCTGCAAGACTGTCGAGAATAAAGTGGGGGAAAACTAAGTATCTTCTAAAATAAGGAGTGGGAAGCACATAGCCCTCCACATGTTATTGAATAACTTCTATCATCCTCACCAATGGCAGTGGAAACACCTGAGATAAAAACTGCAGCCAAGCAAAATATGAAGGGCCCCAACCACACTGCTTTAAATGACCATTCTCCTGAATGTATGATTCCGCTATAATACACATTTAATAGCAGCAATGAAATGTTTGAAATCAGAAGCAGAAGTTAATGGAAAGAAGGACTAGGGGGATGACATGATAGCAATGTTCCAATATCTAAATGGCTGCCTCAAAGAAGAGGGGAGGGTCAACCTATTCGCCAAAGCACCTCAAGGCAGGACAAGAAGCAATGGATGAAACTACTCAAGGAGAGAACCCACCTAGAAATAAGGAGAAATTTCCTGACCGTTTGAACAATTTAATCAGTGGAATGACTTCCCTCCAGAAGTTGTGGATGCTTTAAGACAGAGGTCCTCAACCTTTTGAGCACCAGGAACTGGTGCCATGGAGAAAGGCTTTTCCATGGACCAGAGGGGATGTGGTTTTGAATACTGCCAGAATCCCACGGATGCAGTTTTACTTGTTTGTGTGACCTGCTTGCTGGCATGCTGCGGACTGGTGCTGGTCCATGGACCGGGGGTTGGGGACTGCTGCTTTAAGAAGAGATTGGACAACCATTTGTCTGAAATGGTATATGGTCTCTTGCTTGAGCAGGGGATTGAATTACCTTCAAAGTCCCTTTCAACTCTGTTATTGTTAATTCTGTTAAATTCCAAAGTTTACCAAAACATATAGCCACTGTTACACTATGTGGGCAACTAGAAAGAGCTTTTACTCGAGCACTATACTCAAACTCATACTTATGTTCTGTACCAGCCTGCTACCGGCCCTGCAGAAAAGGCAGGGACAACCCCTTTACAAACGGCAAGAGGCTGGAATTAAGCCTGCCAAATTTATTAACATAAAACAGAGCAAAACAAGACACCAACCATGAAACAGGAGCTATGAAACAGGAACTATTCAAGCGGTTGCCTTCAGCAAACCAGCCCTCCCACGCATTCCCCTTTTATACAGTTCAGGGCGTGGCTTCTCTCTGCCTCCTTCCGAGGTGCCCCATTGCCTTCCTCTGTTTACTCCTGATTGACTGCCTCCTGCGTCGGGCGTCCTTGAACAGGGCCAGCTGTGGGTCATCTTCATCCACGCTGTCAGGCTCACACAGCTGGGTCTCCGTCGTGACCAGGTGGGAGGGGCCTGGCTGAGGGCTCTCATCAGCAAGCTCTTCAACACCCCCCTCCTCCTCTGAGTCGTCCGACCCAACTGCCGAACCCATAGGCTGACCCTGAATCACAACAACTTAAGGCATACACAGGTACGCACAATTCCCAAACACGAAAAATTAGTACCAACAAAGGACTGAGACAAAGATATATATTGACTTCCACTTTGTTTACTATGCATATTAATAATATAGCAATAGCTCTTAGACTTATATATCACTTCATAGTGCTTCACAGCACTATGAGTGGTTTACAATATTTAGCATATTGCCTCCAACAATCTGGGTCCTCATTTTACTGATCTTAAAAGGATGGGAGATTGAGTCAACCTTGAGTCCCAAGCTCCATCAGGATTGAATTCTAGGCTGTGAGCAGACTTAGCCTGCACTACTGCATTCTAACCACTGCACCACCAGGGCTCCTACTACCCCAAAGTCCCTTCATTCCACCAATACACATATGCCAAAAGTTAAAAATAAACATGTAAACATTGATGTGGCTGCCCAAGATTATATTGCAGCACTTAAATATGTTAAGTCTTTGAAGTGGCTGGTTCAACACAAATCAGTGTGCCAATTAGAAAAACACTTAGCAACTTACATGCCTCAACATCTCAGAAGAGCTTTTTCTAAAGATTGATTCAAACAACTGGAATCCATGGTAAGACATGAAAAGTTTCATGGAGTTCCATTTGAAGACAGACTTTGCATATGTGCAGCACCAGCCACTGAAGACTTTGGACATATCCTTTTTACTGCAAACTATACTCTGCAGAAAAGGCTGCTTACTTAGATTCTTACTTAAAAACTAAAAAATATTGGGACACATAGGAGAAGCTGTCTTACTTTTTGCAGGAAACAAACCTACATATGATTAATAAAACTGAACTCTTTATTTCAAAGGCTATTTTGAACAGGAGGGGATATTTAAATCAGATTGGGTTAACTGTGGGGGTGATGGCTTATTATGAACATGTCCAATTTTCTTTATATCTATTTGTATAGTTGTAATAGTTTAATATATTTGAGATGGTCAAATGACTTAATCAAGTTTCTAGTAACTATTACTGAACAGAATTAATTGTCTTCAAAATCTCTTGATGAGTGCCCAGATCAACTAACATAGCAAAGAAATTGACTCCGATTTCCCACAATCTCTTCCAAGAAGCACAAATATTCTCTACTTTTACCAGATTTTTATAATGTCCATAATACTCAGCACCCAAAGACCTGTTTCACACAAGCAAAAAGCTATAATGTAATTTTGTTTACATCTGAACCATATATATCATGTCAACCCAACAATTATATATCATGATTTATAACTGAGTGAAAACTCCACCCAACAAGTTTATTCAAAAGCCACAGTTAAATAATTGTGGCTTAGCATGTCTGTGAGCAGACGTTAAATGAAACACAAAACAATGAACAATGAAATGAAACATTCTGGGATAGAGCAAATCAAATGGTAAAACGTATTGCTAAAATGAGTGCATTACAATGGGAAAAGCAGTATGGCTTGTCAGTCTCTAACAATGCATATGGCATTGCCATACAAAACACCTGGAGCAATAATTTGGGTATAAGTTTGCTAAGAACAAAAAGTAAGATTTTGAAACTACACAGAAAAAAAAGAGAGAAGCTACAAAGGAATTGGTAAGGTACTGCAAGAAATCCTGATTCCTGTCCAGTATCATAGTGATTGGGAGGAAGACAGAATGTTACATGCCAGAGGGTGGTTGCTGAAAATTAAAATAAAGCCAAACAAAGCCAAAAAAGTTAAAGACACAGGCAACTGCTCATGTGAGGACTACTGTGAGTAGACCTGGATGAGATCCATGTAGTTGGTATATAGCAGTCACCAATTCTGCTTTGGGGAAATACACTGATAAAGAGGTTTATCAGTGGTTAGAATGCAGTATTGCAGGCTAATTCTGCTGACTGCCAGGAGTTTGATCCTCACCTGCTCAAAGTTGACTTTGAGGATCCAGATTGTTAGGGGCAATATTCTGACTCTGTAAACTGCTTAGAGAGGGTTGTAAAGCACTGTGAAGTGGTGTATAAATCTAAATGCTACTGCTATTACATAATAAAGGTAAATTTCTAAGCTAGTAATATCTCTAATTGACATTCTTGCCAAAATAGACAAGATTCAACTTATTATAATTTCTTTAAATGTTGAGAAAACTTGTGATGTGGTTTCTTGAACACTTCAGAAGGAAATTTTAATTTACTTTGCCTTATATTTGTTTTGGTAAGATTTATTAAATCTATAAATAATGATGAATAGTATGTTCTCTCCCTGATTAAATTAATATCCAAATATCAGGGTATGTGATAACCCTTTTCTCCCTCTTTTTTTAATCGGCTTTAGAAGTTTATGCTGGGTGATTATAATATAATACAATTTCAGAACTAATAATCATGAGGATAATTTAAAAAGTGGGGAAAATGAATCCCCGGAAAGAAATTGAAAACATTTCATTATTGAAATATAAATTGAAATATAAACACTCTTCATAACTATAAAGTGATTAAGATGAAAGACGATTAGGTAAAGGAATCAATAATTATAGAATAATTCATACAATAGTGAAGAAGTTCAGAATTTAAAATTATTTCAAAGACTCCCTGTTTGCTTTTTTGGGGAGATATAAGTCATGGAGAATTAAAACAAAAACGATTTCAGAAAGAAATCAGGTTGGTGGCATAAAGTATTTAACAAATTCACTGAATTCAGTGCCTATTCTATCCTCCTCTACTGTTTATCTAATTCATTTTCAGATGTTGGGCACAAATTTTCCTTTAATAGAGCACCAATATACTTTTTAGGCAATAAGCAAACTGACCTGGTTTAGTTAACAGGAGATGTATACAGAAAGTTCTCATCTTGCAATCAAAATTGAGCCCAAAATTTCTGTTGCTAAGCGAGACAGTTATTAAGTGAATTTTGCCCTATTTTACGACCATTCTTGCCACAGTTGTTAAGTGAATCACTGTAGTTGTTAACTTAGTAACATGGTTATTAAGTGAAACTGGCCTCCCCGTTGACTTTGCTTGCAAAAAGTGATCACATGACCCCAGGACACTGCAACTATCGTAAGTACCAATTGCCAAGCATTCAAATTTTGGTCACGTGACCGGGGGACTGCAATGGTTGAAAGTGTGAAAAATGGTCACTTTTTTCAGTGCCACTGTAACTTCAACCACTAAATGAATGGTTGTAACTCAAGGATTACCTGTACAAAATAATTGCAGATAAGCCAGTCCCTACAGAAATAATTGATGTACTCATCACTTAAAGCAGACATGTCAAACACAAGGCCCGGGGGCCAGATCCGGCCCGCGAAGTGGTTTCATGTGGCCCGCAAAGCCATCCTGGAAACAGTGATGGAACGGCCCCCACTGCCTAGGCCCCGGCCCAGGCCAGCCAGGAGCCAATGTACAATTTCATGGTGGTGATCTATGCTGAAATGCATTCGGTCTTAGCTCCACAAGGCCGTCTGGAAACAGTGAGGGACCGGCCCCTGCTGCATCGGCCCACGCCCCCTGGGCGCGCGCTGGGGAGGTATCACCCTTTTTGAGGAATGAAGAAATGCACCATTGCCTGGAAGTGGCCAGCACATGGCCCTGCCTACTTCGGGCAGGCTAGGGGCTGGGAAGCGTTGCGCAGGTAACACCGACTTATGCTGTTCATGGCATCCCCTCCCCCAGAGCCTACCAAGCCAGATATGTGAAGTAGGCGAGGGCCATGTGTTGGCCACTTCCAGACGATGGTGCATTTCTTCATTCTTCACGAAGGATGACACTTCTCCAGCTGCGTTTCTTGCCTGTTTTTCTCCCTCATCTCAAATATTTTCCCACCACTCGAAGGAAGGAAGGAAGGAAGGAAGGAAGGAAGGAAGGAAGGAAGGAAGGAAGGAAGGAAGGAAGGAAGGAAGGAAGGTAGGTCTGAGGGAAGTCCTGCCTTAGTCCTTCCCTGCTGCCCTTTCACCATCCCCTTGTCCCCTGCTCTTGGCCTATCCTGGGGGGTCTCCGATCCTATTGCTAAGGAAGCTTTGGATACAAAGCCAGGTCTCCTCACATGGAGAGGGAGTGGGCCTCCCTCTGACTTTGCCCTCATACCCATCATGAGCTACCTGGCTAAGGAGAGCAAGCACAGCAGCAGCAGTCTTGAGGAGGAGGTAAGTACAGCTGGGCACCCCCTTGGGAAACTGGGGCTGGGCTTAGTGTCGCGGGTGCTTGAGGACCGGGCAGGGCATTTGACCTCTGCACCACCATCCAGCCCTCCGCTGCATGGCCTGAGAGGAACAGTGAGGCTCCTCCAGTGGGCCATGCCTTGACACTTACCCTGGTCGCACCCCCTTCTGCCAGAGACCCTCAGATCTGTCCCATTCCTGCCCAGACCCCCATAGGCACCCTTGACGCGAATGATGTAGAGCTGGCCACACCCACCCAGTAGGCCACACCCACTCCAGCCACACCCACCCAGTAGGCTGTGCCCACACTGGCCACACCCACCTGCCCTCCCCCGAGGGCAACCACAATGCTGATGTGGCCCTCAGTGAAATTGAGTTTGACACCCCTAACTTAAAGAGTTTTTCAACTGCCCTGTATACCATATAAAGGAAATCATAATTTTTTGCAAGCCAAATAGTGCTGCTAGGCAGCTTAAAAGAAAAACTCCAAATTCACTCTCTGC
Source organism: Vipera berus (assembly GCF_964194415.1). NCBI lineage: Eukaryota > Metazoa > Chordata > Lepidosauria > Squamata > Viperidae > Vipera > Vipera berus. The sequence continues at coordinate 71,985,504 of NC_138203.1, read as the reverse complement.
CAGCATGACTGCATGATTTCTCTTATGCTTCCATTCTTTTTCCATATCCCCAAAAGATGCTCTCAGACAGCAATGTCTCCATTTGTAGCACACTATTCCTGCTACCAGAAAGAGAAAATGGGGGGAGGGGGGGGACTTCAAGCTTTCCATAAAGCTTCTTTACCTCTAGAGGTGATGAGCCATTAAGTCCATCATCCGTGACCACTAGTCATGCTACCTAAAAATTACTAGAGTTACAGTCCAACACATTCAGAGATGTCAGGTTGGGAAACAAAGGTCTAATTAGACAATTATCATAAAATCATAGAGTTGGAAGGGTCTCAGCGGTAATTTAGTCTAATTTTCAGTGTTCAGAGTTCACTAATGTTCAGTGCAGTAGTAGGAAGAGTAAGGTGGCAGAAATAGACTCGGGGTAGTAGAAATAAAATCATAAGGCAGAAAATTTAACACAGTAAATGACGAACATTTTATGCAGAATTTTTAAAAATGATATCTCACTTGCAATTAAAAGTTATATATTGGAATTCCATTATGTACCGTATATACTTGAGTATAAGCCGACTCGAGTATAAGCCGAGACCCCCAATTTCACCCCCAAAAACTGGGAAAAATTGTTGACTCGAGTATAAGCCGATCCGCCGTTCTGCAAGCCTCCGCCGCCGATTTTGCAAGCCTGAATACACAGGAATACCCTGTGTGGCCGCGGCTCTCGGGGAAGCCCTGGCTGTCCGCTTCCTCACTCCACGCTGCCATTCGGGGCCCGCGCGTTCCCCGGGCAAATCGCGGCGCCCAGCAGGCGAGGAAACACGCCCGCTCCAGTCGCCCCCCCTTCCCTCAGGAGACGCGAAGCAAGTGACCGCCCGGAGCTTACCGAGGACTTGCGCGCGGCCGAGGCTTCGGTGCTTCCAGGATCGCGCGCACCTCTCCCAAGCCGCCGCCGTCCGGAGACCTGCCGAAGTTTGGGGAGGTGCGCGCGCACCTCCCCAAACCTCGGCAGGTCTCCGTTCCTCCGCGCAGACCTGCCGACGTTTGGGGAGGTTTGGGCGCCTCCCCAAACCTCCCCAAACGTCGGCAGGTCTCCGTTCCTCCTGCCGACGTTTGGGGAGGTTTGGGCGCCTCCCCAAACCTCCCCAGGTCTCCGTTCCTCCGCGCAGACCTGCCGACGTTTGGGGAGGTTTGGGCGCCTCCCCAAACGTCGGCAGGTCTCCGGTCCTCCTGCCGACGTTTGGGGAGGTTTGGGCACCTCCCCAAACCTCCCCAGGTCTCCGTTCCTCCGCACAGACCTGCCGACGTTTGGGGAGGTTTGGGCGCCTCCCCAAACCTCCCCAAACGTCGGCAGGTCTCCGTTCCTTCTGCCGACGTTTGGGGAGGTTTGGGCGCCTCCCCAGGTCTCTGTTCCTCCGCGCAGACCTGCCGACGTTTGGGGAGGTTTGGGCGCCTCCCCAGGTCTCCGTTCCTCCGCGCAGACCTGCCGACGTTTGGGGAGGTTTGGGCGCCTCCCCAAACCTCCCCAGGTCTCCGTTCCTCCGCGCAGACCTGCCGACGTTTGGGGAGGTTTGGGCGCCTCCCCAAACCTCCCCAGGTCTCCGTTCCTCCGCGCAGACCTGCCGACGTTTGGGGAGGTTTGGGCGCCTCCCCAAACCTCCCCAGGTCTCCGTTCCTCCTGCCGACGTTTGGGGAGGTTTGGGCGTCTCCCCAAACCTCCCCAAACGTCGGCAGGTCTCCGTTCCTCCTGCCGACGTTTGGGGAGGTTTGGGCGCCTCCCCAAACCTCCCCAGGTCTCCGTTCCTCCGCGCAGACCTGCCGACGTTTGGGGAGGTTTGGGCGCCTCCCCAAACCTCCCCAAACGTCGGCAGGTCTCCGTTCCTCCTGACGACCTTTGGGGAGGTTTGGGCACCTCCCCAAACCTCCCCAGGTCTCCGTTCCTCCGCACAGACCTGCCGACATTTGGGGAGGTTTGGGCGCCTCCCCAAACGTCGGCAGGTCTCCGTTCCTCCTGCCGACGTTTGGGGAGGTTTGGGCGCCTCCCCAAACCTCCCCAGGTATCCGTTCCTCCGCGCAGACCTGCCGACGTTTGGGGAGGTTTGGGCGCCTCCCCAAACCTCCCCAAACGTCGGCAGGTCTCCGTTCCTCCTGCCGACGTTTGGGGAGGTTTGGGGAGGTGCCCAAACCTCCCCAAACGTCGGCAGGTCTGCGCGGAGGAACGGAGACCTGCCGACGTTTGGGGAGGTTTGGGCGCCTCCCCAAACCTCCCCAAACGTCGGTAGGTCTCCGTTCCTTCTGCCGACGTTTGGGGAGGTTTGGGCGCCTCCCCAGGTCTCCGTTCCTCCGCGCAGACCTGCCGACGTTTGGGGAGGTTTGGGCGCCTCCCCAAACCTCCCCAGGTCTCCGTTCCTCCGCGCAGACCTGCCGACGTTTGGGGAGATTTGGGCGCCTCCCCAGGTCTCCGTTCCTCTGCGCAGACCTGCCGACGTTTGGGGAGGTTTGGGCGCCTCCCCAAACCTCCCCAGGTCTCCGTTCCTCCGCACAGACCTGCCGACGTTTGGGGAGGTTTGGGCGCCTCCCCAAACCTCCCCAGGTCTCCGTTCCTCCGCGCAGACCTGCCGACGTTTGGGGAGGTTTGGGCGCCTCCCCAAACCTCCCCAGGTCTCCGTTCCTCCTGCCGACGTTTGGGGAGGTTTGGGCGCCTCCCCAAACCTCCCCAAACGTCGGCAGGTCTCCGTTCCTCCTGCCGACGTTTGGGGAGGTTTGGGCGCTTCCCCAAACCTCCCCAGGTCTCCGTTCCTCCGCACAGACCTGCCGACGTTTGGGGAGGTTTGGGCGCCTCCCCAAACCTCCCCAAACGTCGGCAGGTCTCCGTTCCTCCTGACGACCTTTGGGGAGGTTTGGGCACCTCCCCAAACCTCCCCAGGTCTCCGTTCCTCCGCACAGACCTGCCGACATTTGGGGAGGTTTGGGCGCCTCCCCAAACCTCCCCAAACGTCGGCAGGTCTCCGTTCCTCCTGCCGACGTTTGGGGAGGTTTGGGCGCCTCCTCAAACCTCCCCAGGTCTCCGTTCCTCCGCGCAGACCTGCCGACGTTTGGGGAGGTTTGGGCGCCTCCCCAAACCTCCCCAGGTCTCCGTTCCTCCGCGCAGACCTGCCGACGTTTGGGGAGGTTTGGGCGCCTCCCCAAACCTCCCCAGGTCTCCGTTCCTCCTGCCGACGTTTGGGGAGGTTTGGGCGCCTCCCCAAACCTCCCCAAACGTCGGCAGGTCTCCGTTCCTCCGCACAGACCTGCCGACGTTTGGGGAGGTTTGGGCGCCTCCCCAAACCTCCCCAAACGTCGGCAGGTCTCCGTTCCTCCGCACAGACCTGCCGACGTTTGGGGAGGTTTGGGCGCCTCCCCAAACCTCCCCAAACGTCGGCAGGTCTCCGTTCCTCCTGCCGACGTTTGGGGAGGTTTGGGCGCCTCCCCAAACCTCCCCAGGTCTCCGTTCCTCCTGCCGACGTTTGGGGAGGTTTGGGCACCTCCCCAAACCTCCCCAGGTCTCCGTTCCTCCGCGCAGACCTGCCGACGTTTGGGAAGGTTTGGGCGCCTCCCCAAACCTCCCCAAACGTCGGCAGGTCTCCGTTCCTCCTGCCGACGTTTGGGGAGGTTTGGGCGCCTCCCCAAACCTTCCCAGGTCTCCGTTCCTCCGCGCAGACCTGCCGACGTTTGGGAAGGTTTGGGCGCCTCCCCAAACGTCGGCAGGTCTGCGCGACGTTTGGGGAGGTTTGGGGAGGCGCCCAAACCTCCCCAAACATCGGCAGGAGGAACGGAGACCTGTCGACGTTTGGGGAGGCGCCCAAACCTCCCCAAACGTCGGCAGGTCTGTGCGGAGGAACGGAGACCTGGGGAGGTTTGGGGAGGTGCCCAAACCTCCCCAAACGTCGGCAGGAGGAACGGAGACCTGGGGAGGTTTGGGGAGGCGCCCAAACCTCCCCAAACGTCGGCAGGTCTGCGCGGAGGAACGGAGACCTGGGGAGGTGCCCAAACCTCCCCAAACGTCGGCAGGAGGAACGGAGACCTGGGGAGGTTTGGGGAGGCGCCCAAACCTCCCCAAACGTCGGCAGGTCTGCGCGGAGGAACGGAGACCTGGGGAGGTTTGGGGAGGTGCCCAAACCTCCCCAAACGTCGGCAGGAGGAACGGAGACCTGGGGAGGTTTGGGGAGGTGCCCAAACCTCCCCAAACGTCGGCAGGTCTGCGCGGAGGAACGGAGACCTGGGGAGGTTTGGGGAGGCGCCCAAACCTCCCCAAACGTCGGCAGGTCTGCGCGGAGGAACGGAGACCTGGGTAGGTTTGGGGAGGCGCCCAAACCTCCCCAAACGTCGGCAGGAGGAACGGAGACCTGCCGACGTTTGGGGAGGTTTGGGGAGGCGCCCAAACCTCCCCAAACGTCGGCAGGTCTGCGCGGAGGAACGGAGACCTGGGGAGGTTTGGGGAGGTGCCCAAACCTCCCCAAACGTCGGCAGGAGGAATGGAGACCTGGGGAGGTTTGGGGAGGCGCCCAAACCTCCCCAAACGTCGGCAGGTCTGCGCGGAGGAACGGAGACCTGGGGAGGTGCCCAAACCTCCCCAAACGTCGGCAGGAGGAACGGAGACCTGGGGAGGTTTGGGGAGGCGCCCAAACCTCCCCAAACGTCGGCAGGTCTCCGTTCCTCCGCGCCCTGCCTGCCTGCTTCTTTCCGCTGCGGAAAGAAGCAGGCAGGCAGGGCGCGGAGGAACGGAGACCTGCCGTTTGGGGAGGTTTGGGGAGGTGCGCGCGCACCTCCCCAAACCTCCCCAAACTTCGGCAGGTCTCGGACGGCTGTGGCTTGGGAGAGGTGCGCGCGATCCCGGAAGCACCAAAGCCTCGGCCGCGCACAAGTCCTCGGTAAGTTTTTTTTGTTGACTGGAGTATAGGCTGAAAAATTCGGCTTATACTCAAGTATATACGGTATATATTAGAATTCTCAATCGGTGCAATCATATAACTTTCAGTGGTGTACAGAAAAAAAAATCCACAGTATAATAACGAATGCAATACAGATACAGAAATTAAAACCAGCAACCTAATTACAGCAATAAACATTATTGTTCGCTGAACTAATTTAAAAAGCCCTTTAGAAAAGGGCTTGCTTAACTTGATTCTAGAAGGCCAGCAATAGTCAGCTAATCTCATTGCAGGGAAAGGTTGTTCCATAATATGGAGGCTATAGAGAGAAACAACTCTTCTTGGCCTTAACTCCACCCCACCCCGCTGATAAAAAGCAATGGAGAACTACAGGGATTTTGGTGCCAAGCCATATACAGCTTTACAAGTTAAAAGCAGCACTGGAAACCTACTGGCAGCCAAAGCAAGGCTTGCAGTACAGGGATTATGTACTCATGGCATTTAGTGCAAGTTCCAAATGTTTTTGGGCAGTCCATGTAAAACACATTCAGGGTGGTGATGAGAACCTACATTACTATCCCTCCCACTGCATGTAAGGCTGCAACTGGTATACTAGCAGTAACCCAGAAAGTCTCCCAAATCTTGGGCCTGGTCTCCCAGGGACAGAGACTGAGCAACATAGAGCGTTGCTGTTTTAAAAATAATTTTTATTAAATATTTTTTCCAAGCAATAAAAGACACATATGGTGTAAAAGAAATAAAAAGAAGAAATAAAAAGAGAACGTGGAAAATAACCAAACAGAAAAAAATGAATTCTTCTAACTTCTTTGCAACAGGAATTAACCAAATTATTAAACCTTTCTCCTTAATATCAAAACATTTCTTCAACCTCTTGTTTAGTTCTTTTTCAATCATCAAATTCATAAGTCATCGCTCTTCTCTATTTCCAGCAAAAATGCAAGGTAGAACTGTGTTGAATGAGCAGCAACTTCAATTTGCTTGGCTTCAGCTACAGCCTGTTTCTCCCCATTCAGGTTGCATGGATTTCAGCACTAAGGCAAAATTTCAACCATATCACTGGACGAGCCCAGGGTGGTAATATAGAATAGGGTCACTTCAAATTAGCAGACGGACTTTTTCTAGTGGCTTCAGGTAAATGTTTAAAAGTTATGAGGAGAATATCAAACCCCACTGCACTCAACCTGTGAAAGGTTCCTGGTCTCCCCTTCACTTCCAAACACCACTGAAATCACCCACTAGGAAGGAATCGAAGCACAGTGCCACTAACCCTTAATTTCCAAAGATTGTTCAGGATGCCATGATCAATGGAATCGGTGGCAGCTGAGAGGGTTAACAGGAGCAAAAGGGATGAATTCCTTTGCCTAGATCCTGCCAGGCCTGAATCCCTCTTGAAACTGGTCCCAATAATCTGCCTTCTCAAGGATGCCCTGAAATTGCCTTCCTACCAGGACCTCAACAAGGAAAAGGGAAGGTTGGAGCTACACAAAAGTTATTGGATAGCACTGGATCAAATATCTCTCTTTCAGGATATACTGATGACTTTTAGAATCACACACACAAAAGAAGTGATGAAATTCTGATCTTTACCCTTTCAAGGTAAATCTGCTTCAAACGTTCTTCTGCCTGCTCCACTCTCTGCCCCGATGTAAGACAGACACAGATCAAAAGTGAGAAACAATTCTTTTCAATGTATTTGCATTGGAAGCAGAAAACTGAAATAGGAACTCCAAATAGAACCAAATTGCTTACAAGATGGAAGTGACTGAAATATACTTCATTTTATGTTATAAAATCCAAAGTCCAACTAGAATTAGATTGTATGTTCAACACAGAATTTAAATACTCAAGATAATAGAATTTCTCATTTCTTTACTATTAGCAAGTGTCATTCAGCTGAATAGATGTTCATTGTATTAATGACCTCATATGTAACATGGACAAAGATTCTTTAATATTGTTTAAAACAGAGCCAAATCATTGTTTATACAATTTATTAATCAATAGCTTTACAGAAAACAAACAATATTTACAGATTAACAGCCAAGCTGAAAAATGACATAGCCATTTTCAAATATATTCAGGTAGCATATTCACTGCAAACCTCATAAAACATATAGAGAGCATCTTATTTTAAGCTTTCTTGACCAGATATGCTTTTGATGTTTACACATGCTGTCTTATAGTGTTCAACAGACACATAAAAATATTTTATATTTCTACATTGATTTCACAGAGATGAAAAATCATACAGAACTGTTAACCAGCAGATTCCCATCAGTATTCCTTGCAAACATGCACAAAAATAACACCACCACTTCAAACATGCAATTAAAGATTCAGCACTCACCATTAGCAGGAATGTTCCCTCAAATAAACTTATATCTAGATGTTTGTGTTAAGACTACCAAATTCTGAAATCAGCACATATTCCAGCAATGCAATTGATAAGCAAACATTCTCGTCATTTTCTACACCTTAATGGATTCTGAGGGAAGCCTTCAACTCTTTAGCTTGACTTTCCACTCCTTGATCACAAAGCAATTAAGAAACCTGTTTCAAAGCTCTCAACGCCCAATTATTATTACAAGACCAGACTCCTTTACCCGGCAGAGAGATATAATAACAGATCTGTAGGGAAACCAATGCTATTATGAAATTCTCAAGATTTAGACAAACAGGCATATGAAAACTAAGCTCAACACGTTTGAACTAAGGACTTTAGGGTGTACAGAATAAAACAAGTCTCAACAGTCCCTAAGCAAAGCATGATGTGAAACTTTTCATCTAGGAACTTTAAGACACTCCCAGTGAGTAATGGGCCAAGTTGAATTATACACAGGCCTAGAAACTTGGACAGACCCCTGAATTCCTTAGTTATAATATACTTGTCTATAGCAAAGCAGTTTCACAGGAGAAAGAAAGAAAAAGAAGCTAACTGTAGCAGTTAAAAATTTCAGCCTCAATTTTACACAAAAGTCAATCAGATTGAGACAAGCTAACTGTGGTTGAAATGCTAGATGAAACATTAAATCATGATAGGCTATACACGTAAAGTAATATTTATATTAGTCATGTTTACAGAGCGCTTAGAGTATAGCTACATTTTAAAAATATCTGATTGGACAAAAAATTACATGATAACTATGCAAAATGCAAGCAATCACATTTACCCCTTAAACAGAGGAATTTTCTTTTCTTACTAGTAAGTGAATGATTGCAAGAGAGTTTCCTTATTACTGGACAGTAAAGAAACACATTTTATACTACAAATTTATATATCCACAAATTCCATGCACAATTTTGCTCCCAAAAGAAAAGCTGCTTCTCTAAGATTCTCATCCTTCTGAGAATGCCAGCACTTAAAGCAACTTCTATCACTGTGAAATTTAAAACTTTTTGAACAAAATGTGAATCCTGTGATCCTTCAAATTATTCTAACATCTTATATTTAAATCCTAAAGCAGATTATTTACTTAACTTGTTATTTATTTGATTTATAAATTACTTTCTATCCAGATGGCAAAAACCTTAGGATTCTTAAAGGTTTTATTTAGCTTTCCATTTTTTTACTGAACTAGCTTAAATCAATCCCAATAGTAAGTCAGTTACAAATATTTACAAAACAAAGGAAAAAGGACAAAATAATGCATATATAAATACTGCAGGAAAAATAATTATGTAATTGGATTTCCTGGATAAGATCATATAGCACCAAAAACTATTATGTCCATTTCTGGATTATGGGATCCATGTAATTCTGAGCTAAATTCAAGGCCTGGTTTTTACATTTTCAAATAGTTTGAGGCCATGTGTTACCTGAAAATGTTTCCTCCTTTTAATTACCAGGGACTCTACCTAGATGCCCTTCCTATGAAGTGAGAGGCTTAAAACCACACAGTTATTTTCAAAAAGTGAAGTAAAAATACAGTATGTAAATGAAGCTTGATTACTGTGGCTTAGTAATTCCTCAACTTAGTAACATGCACATCAGGATTGCAACTCCTATCATTAACTACTAAAAGGAATAGATCAGTAAGATTCCGGGTTGGGAAGACATAGATTTTGTTTCCTGGCCTTCTAAACACATGCAAATATATACCAAAGAGAAACTGTAGCTTCTTTAAAAACTGATGTCACCAATGGAAAGGAGAACAGAGTAACAAAAGGGTTTCTAACCACCCAGAATTGAATAGGGCTGGCAGAAATGTTATCCTTTGGATAAAAAGAAAATAAAGTCAAAATGCCTTGTCCTTAATGTTTTGCACAACTATGCAAATATAATTGTACAGGCACAAGTGCCGGTGAAACAAGGCAATACTGTCATTTTAAGTATAATGTTCTATATAGCAGCATGCATAAAATGAATGTAAACAGGTAAACATTATCTGAACGACTGATTAGCACACTACTATAAGGAACATATGAGATCAATCTTTTTGAGCTAATGGTGTGTTTTAGACATTCTGGTTTTCTATAGAGCAGTGGTGACGAACCTATGGCATGGGTACCAGAGGCGGCACTCAGAGCCCTCTCTGTGGACACCTGTGCCATGCCCCGGAAGTGGCAACTGTCCATTGTCTATTCAACCAGCCACCTGCTAATTTGCCAAGGTCCCACGTGGCTGAATGCATCCCGGCACGGCTGGTTTCCCCCCCCCCATCCCGTCCCTCTTGGCCTCGCATGCTCTCCTTTTCCCAGGCATGACCCACTGCATCACCTCCTCAGCTGTTGGCTGACCATCCATCTCGGAGGTGGCTTCTTTGAACTGCTGGCGATGGGCTGCAGAGCCCCAGAGTGTGCCTGTCGAGGGGCCGGCAGGCTGTGGCTCGCTGGCCTCTTTGCGCGGGGGCCGATAGTGTCAGGCAGCAGCTGCCCCAGCCCTTGCCTTGCCCCATGGCACTGGCACCCCAACCCTGCCTCGCCTCACCCCACAGGATGAGTCTCCTGCCTACCGCCCCACCTGCCAGAGACCTCCTAGAGCTCCCCCAACTCTGTCCACCCACAGGTGTCCCTCCCCATGAGCAACATTGAGGTGACCACACCCACCTTGGCCACACCCACCCAATCTTCCATGACCACCACAGCCACACCCACCCAGTGGGCCACACCCACCTAGCACCCAATGATAAATAAGTGGGTTTTGGGTTGCAGTTTGGGCACTTGGTCTTGTTTGTGTTTTTTTTTAAATTCCATTTATATCCCGCCCTTCTCCGAAGACTCAGGGCGGCTTACAAGCTTAGCAGTTTTGCTTCCTCAAGATTTACATAGGCATAATTAACTATCAACTTGATATTTAATGGTGGCCACCATTAAGTATTCACTGGCCGCACCCAAAGAATGTAATTGTTTGTCACTTATAAACAGAGCCTAAAGGTTTTAGGAACTATAAAAACACATGCTACTGGGCTTGCCAGGAGTTCTCTGATTTAAGGAAAAGTATATAAACATAAAAAGGAATAGAGAAAAAGAGAGGACAAGTATGTTTAGCTGTTAATTAAAAAAGGGATGCAAGAGTTATAATAGGGGGAATGAAATTAGCTGAGATGGTTCTGGAAGCAAGTCAACACAGATGGTCTTCCTGTAAGATCTACTCACAATGATGAATATAAGTGAGGACATGTTTGCAACTTAAGGAACATTCCAAAGATACAATCTTTAGTTTGACTATGATTAACTTGCCTATTATTCAATTTAGGTAGACAAAGCTATTTCCTTAAATTCTTTCAAATATGGGTCAAGTATCTTTTGTTGTTAGCTGCGAAGTCGTGTCCAACTCATCACGAACCCATGGACAACGTTCCTCCAGGCCTTCCTGTCCTCTACCATCTTCTGGAGTCCATTTAAGCTCACACCTACTGCTTCAGTGACTCCATCCAGCCACCTCATTCTCTGTCGTCCCCTTCCTCTATTGCCCTCAATCTTTCCCAGCATTAGGCTCTTCTCCAGTGAGTCCTTCCTTCTCATTAGGTGGCCAAAGTATTTGAGTTTCAGCTTCAGGATCTGGCCTTCTAAAGGGTTGATCTCCTCTAGGGTTGATCTCAGGGTTGATCTCCTCTAGGACTGACCGGTTTGATCACCTTGCAGTCCAAGGGACTCGCAGGAGTCTTCTCCAGCACCAGAATTCAAAGGCCTCAATTCTTTGGCGCTCAGCCTTTCTTATGGTCCAACTTTCATAGCCATACATTGCAACTGGGAAGACCATAGCCTTGACTATACACACTTTTGTTGACAGGGTAATGTCTGCTGTTTAGTGTGCTGTCTAGATTTGCCATTGCTTTCCTCCACAGGAGAAAGCGTCTTTTAATTTCTTGGCTACAGTCCCCATCTGCAGTGATCTTGGAGCCTAGGAAAATAAAATCTGTCACTACCTCCATTTCTTCCCCATCTATTTGCCAGGAATTGAGAGGGCCGGATGCCATGATCTTGGTTTTCTTAATGTTAAGTTTCAACCAAAGTTTTGCACTCTCCTTCTTCACCCGCAACAAGAGGCTCTTTAATTCTTCTTCACTTTCTGCCATTAGAGTGGTATCATCTGCATACCTTAGGTTGTTGATATTTCTCCCAGCAATACATGGATTCGAACTGAGATCATTCTGTCATTTTGGGGATTGTATCCCAGTATTGCTTTTCCTACTCTTTTATTGACTATGAAGGCTACTCTATTTCTTCTGAGGGATTCTTGCCCGCAGTAGTATACCTGATGGTCATATGAATTAAATTCACCCATTTCTGTCCATTTGAGTTCGCTGATTCCCAAGATGTTGATGTTCAGTCTTGTCATCTCATTTGACCACGTCCAGCTTGCCTTGATTCATGGATTTTACATTCCAGGTTCCTATGGAGAAAAAATCTTTACAGCATCGGACTTTCCTTTCACCTCCAGACACATCCACAGCTGAGTGTCCTTTCAGCTTTGGCCCAGTCACTTCATTCTTTCTGGCGCTACTAGTACTAGCCTTCTGCTCTTCCCCAGTAGCATACTGGATGCCTTCCGACCTGAGGGGCTCATCTTCCAGCGTCATATCGTTTTGCCTTTTGATACTGTCCATAGGGTTTTCATGGCAAAGATACTGGAGTGGGTTGCCATTTCCTTCTCCAGTGCATCACATTTTGTCAGAACTCTCTGCTATGACCTGTCCGTCTTGGGTGGCCCTGCATGGCATAGCTCATAGCTTCATTGAATTACGCAAGTCCCTTCGCCACAACAAGGCAGTAATCCACGAAGAGGCAAGTATCTATGGAGATTCTCAATCATCCAGGTCATGATTGTCCCAAAGGTGCTATTAAAAAGGCAACAGGATTTTCTTGAGTTTTTTTTTCTTTTCCTTGATGAGAAGGGAAACATCCTCAAGGGAAAAAAAAGAAAGCCCAGTTGCTTTTTGAATAGCACCTTTGTGGGACAAGTAGAACATGGAAGAATAAAAGGCATTCCATTGCCCACATATTCTAATTATACATGTTTCTATAATGAAAATATAAGTTTCATATCTCTAAGTACTGAAATTCCCCCTTTTTTATAAAACAGAAAACTGCAGACATCAAGAATGCATTTTGCATTTTATTATGCAAGGGCCACACAAGCACAGACATTATTAAAATGGGAATTGCAAGGTAGGGATTTTATATTAACATTTTCAAAACTGAAGGATATACACACACAGGCTCAGATAAATTTTAAAAAGGAAAAACAAGGGAACCAGTAAACTACAAACCTATCAGCCTGACATCAATATCTGGGAAGATTCTGGAAAACATAAATCAAGTAAGGAATCTGCGAACACCTAGAGGCAAACAGTGATATAGAAGCCAATATGGGTTTGTCAAAAACAGATTGTGCCAGATAGATATTATTATATTCTTTGACAATTTGACAAAATTAGTGGACCAGAGAAATGCTGTGGATATAATTTACTTGGACGTATCATGTAAGGGCCACACAAGCACAGACATTATTAAAATGGGAATTGCAAGGTAGGGATTTTATATTAACCTTTTCAAAACTGAAGGATACATACACAGGCTCAGATAACTTTATAGAATTTAGAAAAGATTAGGTTCAGTTTCCCATCTAAAAGAAGGACTGCTTACAACTCAGGCAAAACATTACCTGTAAAACTGCCATTAATATTCACTGAGTGGTGGGCCATGTTTTGCTCACTGGCAAATCCAGCACCTGATTATTAGGAGTCATGCAAATCAAGCATCAAGTCCAAGGCATGCAACCTGAAATAAAGAAAGAGAAATAATTATAACATTGTAATTTTTTTTTAAAAAAAATCTTAATAAAATCCCCCAAATATAGTCTGCCATCCTATAGTCAAACCTGAAAGATTACGAAATAGAAACAAAGAACAGCAGGAGTTCCTTTATTTAAATATGCTACCATCATGCCATGGCAATTAACATGATTCTTACAATGAACCACGAGCTGGGCTACCACATGCCAAAGTTTAGACCAGGGGTCTTCAAACTTGGCCCTTTTATGACTTGTAGACTTCAACTCCCAGAATTCCTCAGCCAGGCATACTGGCTGAGGAATTCTGGGAGTTGAAGTCCACAAGTTGTAAAAGGGCCAAGTTTGAAGACCCCTGGTTTAGACTGTCTGCATAAATACGTACATCAATACATACCCCACATGTCTTTTAATGAACAGAAGTAAACCTGCACCAGACATGCTATGAATCTACTTATCTACTGTGCTTAATTGCACATTATGTTTACCTATATTAAAGAACCTCATTAGGTTACCCACACACAGATCACACTATTTAGCCACTGGGTCTTCCCATAAATGATTGCAGAGGCTTGGTTTCCAAACACTGTGCTTAAGTATGTTAATGAGACTGCTACTTCTTAGTAGCTTAAAACTAAATCTTAACTAACCTACTCCACACCACAGTCATTGGTTTCTGTCAATTTCAAGTGACATATATCTTTCATTTGGTTGCCAAGGCAAAATATTTCTGGTTATTCACTTAAGGATTAACAGACCTATAGGAGAATATTTATTTATTTATTTAGATCTTTTTCTTTAATCTTGCCTTTATTTCTTTATAAGTAACTCAAAGTGGCAAAAATACCTACTACTACTTCCTCCTCCTATTGTCCGCATAACAAGCGTATGAGTTGGGTTGGGTGACAGAGAGTGACTAGCTCAAAGTCACCCATCTAGTCCTGAGGCAGGACTAGAATTCCCAGCCTCCTGGTTTCTAGATCAGTACCTTAACCACTACAGAGCTCATTTACCATTCAACCATTTTACTGTTAACTATTATTAGTTAACAATAAATCCAGTCCATATTTTTCATTGGATACAAAACCAGCAAGTCATTGAGTTTATGGGAAGAAGCTTTAACTACACGAATTACATAGTTCTTTTAATCCATGCAACAATGAGAATTTTTAATGGATTATCAAACCATTAAAGGAAAGAAAATAATAAAACAAATACATAGCACAGTAAAAGGAAACAAGTAAAATTAAAGTTACAAAAGTCATCATCTTATTCTTCCTTAGCACAATTTCTGGAATATTACTATACTAAAATGATACAGTATTTTACTTTTATTGGTTATTAACACTTATTAGAGCTTGTTATAACACTCAGTCTAGCAGAAAATAGATTAAACTAAATATTGATTAAATTATTAAAAAGAACAGAACTGCCAAAATACAATCCATATTATGTGAAGTAACCCTGAGCTGTTATTCTAGAAATATATTTAGAAATATATGCATAATCAATCTTATATGCATAATTTATGCATAATCGATCTTATTAGAAACAGATGAGCTAAAAATGGACTAATTTTAGGGCAATCCTTTAGGCTTTGTATCCTTATCAGTCTTGAGTTTTAACTGAGTCACACCTTGAAATTACAGGGTTCTAGAAGACTTCTAGGCAAATGCAAGAACAGGTAAGGGCTGGCCAAGAGCGTAATTTCTTAATGTAAGCTGGTGCTGAGATGGGGAAAGCCTTAATTCAGGTTTCAGTTTTCTACACTCTGCAGGATCCTAGTCCTAAAGTTCTGTAAAATGCTGAATAGGAAGCCAAATCAAAATAAGCAATGAAATGGTAAGAGAATACCTATCTATTCTAGAGCTCAAATCACCAGGACTAGATGGATTATGCCCCAAGGTTCTAAAGGAACTGGCAGACGTGATCTCTAAATGACTGAACCATATCTTTCAAAGATCCTGGTGCACTGGGGAACTATCAGATGATTGGAAGAGGGCTGGTCTAGTTCCCATCTTCAAAAAAGGGAAAACAATGGATCCAGTAAACTACAAACCTATCAGCCTGACATCAATATTTGGGAAGATTCTGGAAAACATAAATCAAGTAACGAATCTGTGAACACCTAGAGGCAAACAGTGATATAGAAGCCAATATGGGTTTGTCAAAAACAGATTGTGCCAGATAGATATTATTATATTCTTTGACAATTTGACAAAATTAGTGGACTAGAGAAATGCTGCGGATATAATTTACTTGGACTTCAGTAAGGCATTTGATAAAGTAGACCACAAACCTACTATTTGATAAGATAGAAAAATGTAGGCTAGACAGCATCACCACCAGATGGATTTGTAATTGGCTGACCAACCACATTCAATGTGGTTAATGGAACTGCATCTACATGGAAGGAACTATGCAGTGGGGTACCCTAAGGTTCTGTCTTCAGCAAAGTATTCTTCAATATCTTCATCGATGATTTAGACCAGGAGATAGAAGGGGGTCAAATTTACAGATGACATGAAGCTGGAATGAACAGCCAACACTCCAGAAGATAGGCTCAAGATACAGAAGTATCTCAACTGACTTGAACACTGTGTCCTATCTAACAAAATGAAATTCAATGCTGATAGAAGTAAGGTTCTAAATTTAGTTAAGGAAAACCAAATGCACAGATATAGAATAGGTCAGGGGTGTCAAACTGCCAGCCCGCGGGCTGGACGTGTCATCCGGAAGCTGTGCCCACCCCATTGCCGGCAATGGCAAAACTCTCCCGATACGTTGCGCAACGTCACATGACGTCGCCAGTTTGACATGTCTGGAATAGGTGGTATCTGATTCAATAGTAGTAACTGTGAGGGGAAACTTGGGAATCCTAGTGGAGTCTCACTTAAATATGAGCCAGCAGTGTGCTGCAGCAGCTAAAAAAGCCAATGCAGTCCTAAGCTGCATTAACAGAAGGATAGAATCAAAATCACACGAAGATTAATGCCTTGGTAAGACCAGACTTGAAATATTACATCCAGTTTTGGTTACCATGATGTAAAAAAAGAGGCTGAGACTCTAAAAGGACTGCAGAGAAAAGCAACAAAGATGATTAGGGGAACTGGAGGCTAAAACATGGTTTTAGGAATTAGCTATTCTTGTTTAATGAAAAAAAGGACTGGGGTGACATCATAGCAGTGCTCCAATATCTGGGGCTGCCATGAATAAAAGGGGTGTCAAACCTACTTTCCAAAGTATTTGAAGGCAGAACAAATAGCAATGGGTGGAAACTAATCAAGGAGAGAAGCAACCTAGAACTAGAACAAAGGAGAAATTTCCTGACAGTTAGAACAATTAATCAATGGAATGACTTGCCTCCAGAAGTTGTAGGTAGCCCAACACTGGAGGTTTTTAAAAAGAGATTGGACAAACATTTGTCTGAAATGGTATAGGGTTTCCTGCTTGAACAGAGGGATGGACTAGAAGACCTCCAAGGTCCCTTCAAACCCTTTTATTCTGTTAGTTTATTTAAATTTAAGATTGGTAAAATAGTTCATTTAAATTTAAGTTTGGTTAAGTGCTGTTCAATCATGGGCAAAAACTTGTAATTTCTCTGAAAATTTTCACTGTGAAATGGACAAAATACAATTTATTTATTTTTATTTATGTCAAGATTTATAATGCTGTCCAACTCAGACTATTTGACTCTGGGAACAACCAAAACAGACAATAAATTTAAAAGCAACACTTAAAATAATCAGACAATATATAAACACAAAAGACAAAATATAAAATGGCTACTAAGCACATGGCAAAACAACCATAGAGCAGACTCCCCATTCAGTCAGCCCCCAATGCCAGGGGAAAAAGCCAGGTCTTAAGGGCTTTCCTAAAGGCAAGGACAATTGTTTAAATTAAAGAATCTCACAACCCAAGTTTTTACTGTTTGTTGATTACATAGCACATTTCACAATGGCATAAATGTGTGTATGCATGTGTGTGCATGCACTCCTATGCTTACTCATGTTCTGATATGAATAGCAATTTTTAATAAAGTGTCCTATATCAAAATGGGATGCTATATGTCAGAGGCTGCCTTTATACCAGGATGATCTCAGCTTAATTATAATATATAAGAGGTCCATGGTGCTCTCTGGTCTTGATTGTTTTCTTGCAGACATTTCATTACCCAAACTAGGTAACACCATCAGCGCACTGATGCTTACATCAGGAGCACTGATGCTGTTACTTAGTTGGGTAATGAAACCTCTGCAGGAAAACAATGAAACACAGAGAGCACTAAGGATCCTTCATTTCAATCCTGAGCTACAAATATTCTCCTTTATCAGTATAATATGCTGATGTCTACGCAACAATTGGTTGAAGCTATAAGTAAAATCTCACTATAGTAGACAACCCCACCCCACGTAGATTTTTTTCAAGAGTTAGACTGCTTGTCAAGTCTGTTATCTCAACCATTCAAGAATTCAATAACACTGAAAAAAGCAATAGGCATCATTAAGAACATATCTTTTAGCAGGGTTTCATTGTGCTACCTACCTAGACCAGGGCTTTTCAACCTTTTCACCCATTGTACCACTTTTAGGATATGGCAACATCCGAGTACCACCAGTCGCCTAGCAAGGTCTCAAAAATTTGATCATAAAAAAAAAAGGAAAAAAGTGATGAAGTACAGGTAGTCCTCGACTTACAACAGTTCGCTTAGTGACTGTTCGAAGTTACAGTGGCACTGAAAAAAGTGCCCCCCAAGCCACAGCCGAGCAAGACACCTCCCTGCCCGCCCGGCGGCACTCTTCCTCCTGTCCGAGGTTTTCATTGTTGTGAGCATTTCTGTTGAGGATTGGCAGCGGGGGTGGGATGGCGGGTGTTTGGTTTTTATTCCCCCCCCCCCCGTCTGCTGGGTGGTTGCAGGAGGTTTTGGTCACTTCACATGACCCTGGGACACTGTGACCATCATAAATCTGGATCAGTTGCCAAGCATCTGAATGTAAATCACAAGATCCTGGAGATGCTGCAACATTCCAGCTGATTGATGCTTCTTCTGGGCTCAGAAGCGCCAGGATCAGTGCCGAGCTCCAGCTGGAGCCTGGCGCTGATTCTGGCACTTCCGCTGAGCCCTGACAGCCCTGCATCTCCAGCCGTCTGTTGCTCAGGCTTGTGTGGTGCTGCCACTGCTTCAGCTCATTCCCCTCCCCCGCTACCACTTTTCTAGCATGGTCGCGTACCACCTGCCAGGTGCCAATGTAGCATAGGTGGTACCCGTACCACTGGTTGAAAAGCCCTGCTCTAGACAGTATATTTTAAATCTGAAACAGTGCATAATTTGATAATAAAAACAATAATAAAAGGTGCTTTCCTGGCAGAGAATGCCAGGTGCCACAGGAGGGAACCTTCCAAAGGTAACTGTTTGTCCCTATAGCTGACACATATCAATTAACCCCTACAGTTATATTTTGTGAATTTGACATATTCAGAACAAAATGAGCCCTGAATGCAAACATCCACATCCACCAGCCATGCCATCTTGTCTAAATGGTTAAACAACTCGCAAGTCGCTGTGGAAAAGTCAAACAAACAACACCCCCTCCCCCCAAACACACAGGAAAAACACACATTAATCCTTGGAAAGAGCTAAACAACTGAAGCATTCATAGCACAACGGTTTCACTTGTCTAGGTTTTATTTCCTCCATTACTATAAATCACCTTAAGAAAAGTGGCATAGAACCGTGCTAAATAAATCTAAGTTTTTAATGCATCCTTATCTTGTGCATAATAGAAAGACTGGTATTGTTAGGTATCAACTCAATTAGTGCCTTGCAGTTTTCCATTTAAACAATATTTCTTTAAGAAAAAAAATGTTGTTACACAAAACAACCAATTATATCACAAATGGATCTTAATTCTCTGCCCACCCCTATGTGGGTTTCCTTGCCTGGATTTTGAATTATGGTATTCTAAAGGTCTTTACAGGATATTTCACTCAATTTTATAAACAGAATATATTCTATATTCTCTGTATCTCTGTAGAAACATCACTATGTGCAATTCTTCATTCACATGTACAATTATTAAAAAGTTTGGTAGTTTAAGCCTATTTCTGTTAAATTAAATACAGTATACATATAACCACCATGCTATACCTTTAAGCTAAGGTAGCTCAATCCCCCAAATCCCAATGTTTAAGTACTCGTTGTATTGGATAGCTTGTGATGCTATTGGGATTTTCTGCAGCCCATTGGAAAATGTAAGAACAATAAAAGAACCCTTAAATTTCCCTCAAAAAATTAAGTTGGGAACAATAAAAAGAAAGGATTTGTCTTCGTGCATTGATAAAATAACTTCTCTCACACTAAAATATTTACCAAATATATCCACTTTTAAAAGGTACTATAGAATTACACTATTTTGATTTATAAGATGAAACTGTTGGTAGCACAAATGATGTCTAAGGAATCAAAATCCTATTGACTCCAAAATCTACTTTTGCAACTGCACCCTTGCAGCTAATGGCTGGATGTTGGGAAAAACTAACATAATCATCCATTTTTCTGCTTATATTTTCCCCAGACATTTTTGAAACTTGAATTCTCCTTCCATTCCTTACTTACACTTTTGAATTCAACCCATGTTTTACCAAGTGAGAACAGCAGCAGTTTTGAAGAGGGAAAAAGACAACATCTTTCTTGTTTTTCTGTCCAACTCTATTTTCTAAAGGATAACCAGATACCCACAGTAATTCATTAACCACAATTTTCAGCGAAAAGGATACCTGCTATTTTTAAGCAATACTTTCTTTAGTGATTTGTGATCTATTGACTTCAAAGCATAAAACCCTGCTTACCAGTTTACCAGATGTCATGGGGAAGTTTTCCAAAATAACTTAATCTATGTGTTTTTCCTGTCACAAAAGAGTTTTATCTGTATGATCGTAAGTGCCCTAGAAATAGTTCAACTACATACAGTTTGTAGATTTGTACTACAAAAGTAAAATTAAATTAATCTGTAATTCCTAACCAGTAAATGCTAGGGATTATTCCTTCTAATAGGGAAACTGGATATTTAAATATCAGTTTTCAAGCAAATTCTAGCTATTAAATTGTAAGGGAAGCAAAAACATCAGATATTATTTCTGTTTAATCTACAAAAGCAATATATCCAACCTTATAAAATGCTGAAAACACTTAAGGAGGGTTATACAAATATTCAGAGGGACACATTCAGGAATTGGAAATAATCAGATCTACCCAAAGTCAATTCAGGCTAATAATTGTTTCTGATTCTGACATGCAGTTCAAGGATGGCGAGTTCTAATTTCCTATTACCTACTGGAGGAAAAAGCCTGTATATATTTATGGCTCTGTGTTAATTAAAAACAGAATAAGAAGGAATTTGCTGGCAATTTAATTAATAAGTATGAAAACATATCATACTCTTTATTGTACATCGCCCAGAATTGGTCTATGAGTAAGACTAATGGTCATTAAATCTGACAGACAGACATCATAAAATGAGGGACAGGAATTTTCAAGTCCTTCTCCTTTCAAAAACTTTTTTTCCAAGTATCTATTCTTTTGAGTACATCCTTAAGTTTGCTACTTTCTTGAGTAAAAATGTGATGAAATTTGCAGCAGGATAGTTATAAGAAGCATCAATTGTCATTTGAGCCTCACATATTGAGGGAACATTATGGAAAAGGAAGGGCAGTGGCAAGGAAAGGATGGTTCATCTACATCCGAAGGGAAGTTTGTCAAAGATGGAAAGAAGTGACATTTTTTTTCTCATCTAAAGGTTACAAAAATGGTAACCAATTTTGTAGTAAGTAGTAAGTAGAGATTCTTAAAATAAGAATCTCTTTTCCAACTTCTATACACCATTTCCAGAATGCTGGGCACCATGTTATGTTCTGACTAGGAAGTTATGGGGGTGATCAATGGGGGTCACTCTGAGTGGAGGACAAATCTGTTAATAACTGAATTCAATTTCACTCTTATCATCACAATATTTTTGATGAGTGGAAACGTATTCTCCCCATTTTTGTCACGTCTATCTCATTGTTGCCATTAGGAGCTCAAATTTAGGTGAGGACTTTGCGATTTAGGACAGGACAAATTTGTTTACATCCATATCCTTATTTACTTGCTGGTCTGTTTATCCTGAATCAACTTAGAATTCAGGTCTTATCCTAGTCTGATACATAGTCTTACATTCAAAAAATAAAGGGCAATTCATTCTAAAACAAATGAGGACCCAGACTGTTGGGGGCAATAAGCTGACTTTGTAAAAATGCCGCTTGGGGCCCCCCGAAAGCTCTAATAAGCAGGCATATACATAGAATGAAGGCTATTGCTAAGCACATTGATTTGTGCTTCTTAGATTGTAAGCTGCCCTGAGTCTTCGGAGAAGGGCGGGATATAAATGGGATTTTTTAAAAAAATCAGAAATCGGGCAGATAATGAACTCTTAACATCAGTCAACAAACTGTAAATAAAGGTAAAAGTAAAGGTTCCCCCGCACATGCGTGCTAGTCGTTTCCGACTCTAGGGGCCGGTGCTCATCTCCGTTTCAAAGCCGAAGAGCCAGCACTTGTCTGAGGACGTCTCCGTGGTCATGTGGCCGGCATGACTAGACACCAAAGGCATACGGAACGCTGTTACCTTCCCACCGTAGTGGTCCCTATTTTTCTACTAGCATTTTTACGTGCTTTCGAACTGCTAGGTTGGCAGAAGCTGGGACGAGTAACAGGCACTCACTCTGTTACGCGGCACTCGGGATTCGACCCGCCAAACTGCCGACCTTCTGATCTATAAGCTCAGCGTCCTAACCCACTGAGCCACCACGTCCCTCTGGTGTAAATACACCAGAATAAAAACCAAAATTCTACAGACCCCATTTTGAAAACATTTCATAGGTATTGTTTGGTTAGACAGTCTTGACTAGTTTTTACAAAAAATAAAAGAATCCATCATCTTCAGTGATATTGACAATGTACCTTTTCTGCCACCTTTCTCTCTTTTAAAAGGAGGGTGAAGAAATGCATGCAGATATTGAAGATGGGACACACAAACCATGCTCACCCCATTCCCTATAATATTTGAGCCTGAAGGAGCTATGTCTTACAGATCTGTCTACACAAGTATTCGGGGGGGGGGGGGGAAGTTTAACTGATAGGCAGAGCCTCAAGTATGAGAGATTTCTTTCCCACAAAAGAAAGTGAGGGATGATTGCACAGCTCACAAAATAAGGTGGAGGCTTAAAAACAAAGGACTTCCTGGAAAGGAAACCTGAAGAACTGGAAGGAGATATATAGGCTAGCAATCTAAGATAGACTTAGGCAACACTTGTCACTGAAGATTAACTTGTGGTTGGTTTTAGTAGAGAGCAGGGTTGCTTCGTGATTCTGACAGATGTGACAGTGTTGCACTAATGAACAGCGTAGTATTTAAAATACTTATATGGTTACCCATTTCAAAAGCAGAACTCTGGATGGCTCACAAAAACAATATAAAAACAGCAACATACAAAGAATGAAAAAAGAAAAAAAAACAAAAAACCTCAGTAAAATAATATCTGGCACCACACCCAAATTCCCTTGATGCAACTTACAATACTCACAACACCAATTCCAACTTCACCCTACCCTAGTACTTGGTGGAAAATCAAGCTCTTCAAGACATTTCAGACTCAAGAGGAAGGGTGTTCCATAGGGATGAAAATTCATCCAGAGAAAATTCATGCTTTCTGAATGCCACTACATAGCAACAACTGAAGCAGTTGCCATTTGATGACTGCCCAGGCAAGACTCTTGAAGTTTTCTGAATATGGGATCTGAAGTTCCACTGAAAAATTAGGGGCCACTGTGGTCAAAGTCCTCCAGCACAAAGAACCAGGGCTTTTTTTCTCATAGAACGCTCAGAACGGAGTTCCGGCACCTTTTTGGGATGGAACCTTGTAGGGTAGGCAAAGCGGGTTGTATGACATGTGTGAGTTCTGGCACCTTTTTCTTTTACAAAAAAAGTACTGCAAAGAACTATGGGGGAGGCAGAAGAGAGAAAAGATCATGTTCCACCAGCTAAAAAGGCTGCTGCCAGGCTGGAAAAGAAAAAAAAAAAAAAGAATGCTTACCAGACTAGAAAGCAAGATACTGAGAGTTCTAGTTCCACGTTAGACATGGAAACCAGCTGGGGGACTTTAGGCTAGTCCAGGGGTAGGCAACCTTGGCTCTTTTATGACTCATGGACTTCAACTCCCAGAATTCCTGAGCCAGCTGGCTCAGGAATTCTGGGAGTTGAAGTCCATGAGCCATAAAAGAGACAAGGTTGCCTACCCCGGGCTAGTCATTCTCTCTCCACCCAACCTAACTCACAGGGTTGTTGTGGGAAAATAGGAGGAGGAAGGTGTGTTGGATATGTTCCCTGCCTTGAGTTATTTGTACAAACAATAAAGGAAAAATACAAATAAATTAAAAATACATGTCCCAGTAGGACTTTTCCAAGTCATTCTAAAAATAAAATTGTGGCAGGTTATCAGCCAAGCAGAGAATGGAATCTAGTGGTACGTACATATAACTTGCCTTGCCTTGGTGCCTTGAGTCTTGCACCAAATCCTGTACGCTCACAAAACACTTTGACAATTTGGATGTATTTTTTTTCATCAGCCTTTAATTCAGACTTCTGAAAATTGTTAAGATTTCATAGATATTGGGTTTCCCTTTCCATAATTTCTTCTGGGAATTAGGACAGATGTAGTACTACATATCTGTAGAACATTAGTTGGAGGATGATTGCCTTGCTCCATTTTCCAATCATTGCTAAAATGTTTTCCAGCTGTACTTAAGGATAAGTATTCTTTACACTTTAAAATGCTTCTTGAACATTTTAAATCTTGTCATTACTAAATGTTAATTATTTATCATTACCTTTAAAAACATTAGTTTTTAATTAGTGTTTGTGTATCCTGGTATTAAAACATTTTGTAGGAAAAACTGAATTACTAAAGCATTATAGTGTTACAGCATGATGTCACTTGTACTAACAAAACATTTTAACTTGAAAAGCATTTTGGCTCTTAAAGAGCAATTAAGAATTAGCAGGGTGATAAATAGCATCCACTAAAACATGGGTGTCAAACTCGATCCCATCACGTGACATATCGCGCCGTATCACGCTTTTTGCCTTTGAGGAGCTGGAGTGGGCGTGGCCTGCACATGACGCATCTGGCCCGCAGGCCGCCAGTTCGACACTTCTGCGCTAAAACAAGGATCATTACAGTAGGTGCTATTCAAAAAGTCCTAAGCATCAAATACCTGCTCAAGGGAACTGGACCTTGTGCATCCTTGTCCTCCACAGCTAAATCACACCTATTATTGTGGTGTGATTCCAGGAGCTATAAACCAAAAGGTGCTATTATTTGTAATTTGAACTATAGCTTGCATCCAAAGAGGTTGAACTGGTAGTTCTAAGAGCCATCTAACTGGGAGTGGCCTAACTCTTTATCAGATTTGCTTTACAAAATGCAGATGTTAAGAACTCTATGCTTTAAGCCCTGTTTGCAGTAAAAATAAAGTTAACAGCTATGACATTCTTCGTCTTATCTCCAAGATCAACTTGCAATCCAGACAGCAACTGCATAGCTGAAGTATGATGAGGTGGTCAGATTTAGTAATGATCAGATGCTAGCTTTGCTCCCTTTCCTACACATACTCATTCTATGGGAAACAAATGTAGAGGATATAAATAACAAACTTGTTAGCTCCTTACCTGAAAGCTAAATGCTCAGTACATTCATATACTATGCAATCAATCAATCAATCGACACAGGTGGGAAGTTTCCTAGGTTCCAGCCAGGGTAATTAATGCCAAGAGACCACGGGAGTTGTAGTCTAAAGTACATGGAGGCTATCTAGTTGTCTCCCCAATGTATTTTCATTTGATTTGATTTAATTTATTCCTATACTATTAAGCATGCTAAGCAACACCTTGCATATGTTACATATGTGTTAACATTTATTATCGGCTACTATGTATGATAATTTTTATTACTGTAATTGTTTTTATATTATTTTTAATTTTGTTAGCAGCCCAGAGTCACTTGTTGATAAGAACTGACTTGCAAATTGAATAAAAATATAAGTAAATTAATAAAAAATGCTTCAGGAAAAAGAGAATCGAATAATAATGTCTATTTGATCAATGGCTAAAAAACACTTCATAAATAGATCAAATACTCTTTTGAATCAGCTTCTATTTTAACCCTGTGTAACTGGATAATTAGAGATAATCAGTATACATCTAAGGACAGTATAGGTATCTATACTTGAATTGCAATATTCCAGATCACAACAATGTTCTCCAAAGACCATCATTTTACAGGAAACCTAATTCTTCAAACAGATTCTTAAAACAAACAGTAGGTAATTATTACTTGCAGACAACATGTAATTACAAAGTATTATATAAACAATTATATTCAAAAAATACTATCTTGAATGTTTTATTTGAAAAGGTGCTCTCAAAATGAGATGCCTAAAATTATTAATTAGAATGGATTATAAACAAGTACCTGAAAGTATGTCATCAGTTGATTAACAATTTTATTATCCCCCCATCCCAGGTTTGAGTTTTCTATACAAGGAAGATAAATTTTTAGACTGTACAAAATATGAAAATACTGTTTTAAGAAACCAATATATTTCTACCACATTTGGAAATCAACATTTGCTGTGTCTGTGAAAACAGAAATTCAGTGAGATATGCATGCAATTGTATTTTCACTGACACCCCAAATCTCCTATCTGAAGGTTGCATGAATTAAATGAAGCAATAAGAGTTGAGGACACCCAGTTGCTTGATGACAAATATGATGCCAGCAATAAGCTGCTGTGGAAGCTTCACAAGCAAAGTGGCCAAGATGGCACCAAAACACTTAAAGGGACTCTGGGAAAATCAGGATGAAAAGAAGCTAGTGGACAGAATAAGTAGCCAAGGAGCAGAATAGCTGCTGAAGTGCCAGAGACACTGTTAATTTTATTTCTTGCCTAGGCTGAGAGGGATTGTCTAAGACCCTAAGTAAACAAAGAAGGTCAAAAATCCTGAATGAGGAAGACTTGTAGTTGTGAATGGAAGAAATAGCTGTGGAAAATCAAACAGGATTCTTTTTCTGTATCAGCCGCTATCACTGAGACAGACGAGGAGACAGCAGAAATGAAACAATGCTAAATAAAATTTGTCACCAGACAGGCTTGGATAAATTTTACCCAGGTTTTTGAAGTAAAATAAGATTTCATGAAATCAACCAAACTACATTTTCTTGCCTAAATGGTGGAGGTTCTGTTGATTCTTCCTATAGAAAGAATTATCCATATTTAAAGCAACCTTTTGAAGAGGCTGATTCAAAGTTGAAAAACATTCACAAACTTTGCAGGTCTTTAGAACTGATTTTGATGTTTGATATCGAAAAGACCAGTAGAACAGAATGTTTGTAGCTCAGGGTTGACACCATGGGTCTCAAGAACCCCATGATATTGTACATGTTAGTTAGGCTGCTAGCTGGCATCATTTTTTACATATCAAAAGCAAAATTTGTTCCTGAACATAACAATAAAATAGAGTCAAATCAATGTCAGTCCCTACATGGATAAAAGGCATAGTTTAAGCTGCAGCAAATTGCATTCATGAAAACTATTTGAAACCAAGGCTCAAGTTCTACGCTGATATTAGCAAATATACTATTTCAGGCATGTTCCATATATTTGTGTACATTCCAAACTATAATAGATACTCATGCCTCACCAAACTTCAATTCTAAAGGTCAGATTTAATTGCATGGACACGCTGGACAAGATAAAATCAGAAGATTACTACTGGCAACATACATTGGCAGCAAGCTTGCCAAATCAGGATATACTACTACTTTCTATATTTATTTAATATAAAAACATTTAAATAAATTTATTTTTAATCAAGTCAGTAAATGAAGATGTGTTTTTACTCTCAGGTAAATTATTACACGAAATGATTTTTCCTGTTTATCAAGCTTTGTCTGAAAAACCATTCTTATAAAACAGGGGTGTAAAACTCACAATGTCATGTGACGTATCACAACTTTTTTTCCATTGCTGGCAATGGGGTGGGTGCGGTTTTGCTATGATGCATCCAGCCCACGGGCCGGCAGTTTGACACCCGTCATAAAATATAGGTAGTCCTTGACTTACAGACACAATTAAGCCCAAAATTTCCATTGCTAGGCAAGTGAATTAAGTGAGTTTTGCCCATTTTATGATCTTTCTTGCCACAATGTTAAGTAAATCACTGCAGCTATTAAGTTAGTAACACAGTTGTTAAGTGATTCTGGTTTCCCCATTGACTTTGCATATCAGAAATTCATAAAAGATGATCACATGCCCTGGGATGGCCGGTATCCATCGGGCAGTGTTGGGCATTAGGACTGAGTGACCATGGTCTACAGCAGGGGTCCCCAAGTACTGGGGCCACGGCATGTCAGCACCCGGGGTGCACAAACAAGCAAAGCCCCATCCGCGAGATGCAGGCAGCTCACAAAACCACGCACCCTTCGGTCCGTGGAAAAACTTCTCTCCACAGAACCGGTCCCTGGTGCCCAAAAGATTGGGGATCTTTGGTCTAGAGAACAGATTTCCTGATGTTTTACTGACAACTGTAGCTGGCATCTACAGAGACCATAGGCAACTGTCTTTATAGCCAGATGTCCTGACTTCTGATTGGCCTTTAGCTGAGCTGATTTCTCGTTGGTGCAGGCTGGTGAGGGATTGTTTCTGATTGGTTCTTTGTGTCCGATACTGATTGGTTGTTTGATTATGTTGATTTAGGATCGATCGGCTGTTCATGCCACTTTCTGATTGGCCATTTTTTAGTGTTAATTCCTGACTGTTTCTTGGTTTGTGCTAGGTTCTGTTTGGTTAGTCTGAGCAGTGTTTAGCTTTAGGACTGGTTTCCTGGACAAGGACTGATTGGGAGTCCTTGCCCAGGCACGTTTCTGATTTGGCTACTTTGGAAAGCCGTTTCCTGGTTGGTCCTGCATTGGGGCCGAGATCTTGGTGTGGCACAAGCAGATAACCAGATTTCATTAATTTTAAGTTTTTCTTCTTTCTTGTTGAAGTTGTTAGGATGTGTGTAGATCTCAGCAGGCTTTTTATGCAGGTGTATAAAGTTGCTTGTGGTCTACATAGCAGACCACTTTCCCTCTGAAAATGCCAGCCACAATTGCCAACAAAATGTCAGGAAATCTGTTCTCTAGATCATGGTCATTAATTTAAAACCTTATTCAGCACTATACACCGAAGGCAACCAATCCTTGAAGTGTTAATATTATTTAGTTTTGATCAGATTTTACCAGGTTCCTTACCTGCTGCCATCACAATGGAACACGTTTGAGGTTGGATAGGTGTTAGAGGTGTTGCTACAATAAGAGAAATACAGCAATTAACTAATCAAAATATAATTACCAAATGCTGAGAAAGTGTTCAATTTTTTCTAAGTATATTTGAAAGTTATTATGATAACTAAAGCAAGCCACCGAACCACTTACCTACCAATTTATTTATCAGATTTTTATCTTGCCTTTCTAACTCAAGGCAGCAAATATACCTAATGCTTTTTCCTCCTGCTGTTTTTTCTACAACAACAACCTTATGAAGTTTGTTGGGAGAGGGAGTAACAGGCCCAAAATCAGCCAGCTGGCTTTCGTGCTTAAGGACTAAAACTCATAATCTCCTGGTTTCTAGGCCAACACCTTAACCACTATACCAAACGCATTTGGTACTGTCATAGAAGCCTCAGAATTCATTCACCTTACGCAAAAAAATTGTACTGAAAAGCACCAGTGCTGTTAAAATTAAAGCTACCCCTCACTCCATTCTTCTGTCATTCTAAGAAATTACTTAGAAAGCAATGAAATGCAAAAACTGAAGCTGTATCTTCTCAAAAGAGCATCATTTAAACAAGACTACAATTTTAACTTTTGCCAAGTTCAAAGCCTACCATTTTTACACCTAGCATGCAATTTATCTGAAAGCAATGTCCAATGCATCTAGCACAGACATGTCAAACACAAGGCCTGGGGGCCAAATCCGGCCCACGAAGTGGTTTCATGCGGCCCGCGAAGCCATCCTGGAAACAGTGAGGGAACAGCCCCCACTGCCTTGGCCCTGGCCCAGAGACTCTCCTTCTGCCAGAGACCCTCAGATCTGTCCCACTCCTGCCCAGGCCCGCATAGGTGCCCTTGATGCGAACGATGTAGAGCTGGCCACGCCCACCCAGTAGGCCATATGCACTCTAGCCACGCCCACCCAGTAGGCCACGCCCACCCTGGCCATACCCACCCGGCCCCCTGAGGGCAACTGCAATGCTGATACGGCCCTCAATGAAATTGAGTTTGACACCCCTGATCTAGCACAATGCCCTATCATTCCATAATCAAAATAGGAAACTAGCACCTCAGCAAACTCTAAAGCTGTAGTTTATACTCATATCATCAGCACAAAGTTAAAAACAACAGTCCTGCAAGATTCCGCAGCTGCTTGTTTATACAACCTAGCATTCTTCTTTACATTTTTTGAAAATGCAATGGATTTATAAGATTTGTTAAAGAAATTTTAGAACTATTTGGAGACAAGCATACCACAACAGAAACATTGTTGTTCAAATGGACATCAAGAAAGAAATATACAAATGGCAGTCATCCCAAAATTTTCTAACCCATATTTACCATTCCAACTTAGATCATTTTAGGATCTTAATCTTAAAATACGATTAAAGATTTAACATGCATATTATGTTGCAAATAAATTGATAGTGTTTGTTTACCAACTCTAAATAAATAACCAAATATACAATTACAATGTTGCTGGAATTAAGGCTTCTAGTAATTGCAGTTACATAATGAACTGAAAGGTTTATATTAAATAACATCTCCTACACAGGCGCTTCTAAGATTTATTTATAAACATGACTTCAATCATGTGGGGTCACTTTCAGCTACCCTGAATTAATTTTTTTATTTTATATAATTCCATAGTTCCATAATTTTAATCCAGTTTTTATTTTTAATAACAAGATATTTAATTATATTATTTTTACAATTTTTAAATTGAAAAACAGCATATATCAATCTTCTTAAATAATACACTATAGCTATCCAATTTCTCACCTCTTTGGCTTGGATTCTTTGTCAGTCAAATACTATATTAAAAAGAGAGCACTTGCCTAGTTCTGGGTTAAAGCTGATTTGCAACTAGTCACCAGCAGTTCAAATGCTTTACTCACAATTCAGAGACGAGATCATGTATCATGTTCCCCTAAAATTGTATAAGGAATAATGGAACCTATGCTACACTGTTTACCAGCAGCAGGCAGAACTCAAGCTTTTAGTACATTGCAACTCCATGGCAATTATTTCCACGTTATTTGCCAAAATTGTACCTCAAAAATACCAACCTTCTAACAGCCAAGGGCCCCTCCCTCAAACATTTATTGTCTTCGTTCTTGGATATCAGTTACCAGCTAGAATAAAGTGTGTGTAAGGTCATCAGTTCTGCACAGCCTGTTCTTCCACTCTCTTCTCAGAGTTGTTCAAACAGAGGAAAAAATAGAACTCATCAAATAGGCTTTTTCTATCCCATCATCTACAATTCTGCTGACACACACATACACATACACAGTCTCTCTTGCTGCAGAAACAAGTCCCCAAGGACACGTGGAGAACTTGCAGAATTGGATACACATAAATCTCACTATTTTTAGCTGAACTTGTGATCACAGTAGAGGGAGATAAAGCCAATGGGTAAAATCTTTCAATGCTATGGCAAACACAGAGAAATCAAATCTCACCTTTTTATACATGAATGTATAATCAGAGATTTCAGTGTAAGATCTTTATAAACCACCGGGTGCACTAAGATATTTTCCAACCATCTCCTCTAGGTATCACTCAATGCTATCATTTTGGGAGAAGCTATTGGTTACTGTATTTTCATGAGGCACAGAAAATTGAAGTCAGGAAATATTTCTTTATCATGTCATCAACATCAGCTTCACTTTGGAAATCTGACTATCGCCACCCCATCCCTCTTTACTCTGGTGATCGCCTTCCACAACTTTGACCTTTGTCCCACAGTCTAAGCCACCTAGCCTGAAATTTTAAAATCTTCTATAGGATGGCAAGAAAAATTACTCCAGGGGTGTCCAACCTTGGCAGATTTAAGACTTGTGGATTTCAACTCCCAGAATTCCTCAGCCAGTTGAAGTCCACAAGTCTTAAAAGTTGCCAAGGTTGGACATTTCTATTCCAATCCACGCTCCTTCTTTAGTCAAATCCCAGCCAGCATCTGTTTTAAAGTATAGGTGGAGGTCACAAAGAAGAGGATTAGCCACATCCATGCCAATTATCACATTTCCAAAATAATTGCTGAGGCCCTAGTGTTCCTTTCCTGAACAGCTGTCAGGGCTTCCCCAACTAAATTGCATAACATCTAGTAAGACACTTTATTTTTATTTTTCTACTTTGCCTATCTATACAGGTAATCGTCAACTTACAACAGTCCATTTAATAACGTTCAAAGTTACAACGGCACTGAAAAAGTGACTTATGACCATTTTTCAAAGTACAACTATTGCAACATCCCCATGGTCATGTGAACAAAGTTCAGATGCTTGGAAATTGACACATATTTATGACTGTTGCAGTGTCCCAGAGTCATGCAATCACCTACTGACTAGCAAATTCAATGGGTACGCCAGATTCACTTATCAACCATGCTACTAAATTAACAACTGCAGCGATTCACTTAACAATTGTGGCAAGGAAGATCATAAAATGGAACAAAATTTACTTAACAACTGTCTCATTTAACAACATAAATTTTGGGCTCAATTGTGGTTGTAAGTCGAGGACTACCTATAACTAACACACAAGTATCGATGAATACAGGACTCTATTGAATCTCTAAATTTTATTTAGCTAGGAACAGGTCATCCCAGAGTCTATGTGGTCACTAAGAGTCAACCCAAAATTGATGCCACCTAATCTTTTAATCAATCAAGAATCCAAAACTGTAGTATTAAATTAAATTATCCACTATGGTACAATTCTCTGAATTCAAGTTCTGCCTTTGAAGCCTTTTTCATATACTTTGCTTACATTAGAAAATCAGGCTAGTGTAGAATTCTTATATGCACTTCCATGAATACAGTTAACTGACTGCTCAGTTGATGATTTAACAGTTGCCTTGCTACTCTCCAATTGGTTTTCCTTGAAAAGTTAATAGGGTTGTGATAAACAGTGTGCAATTGGCAGAAAGCACACGGCAACCAAATCACTCTGTTATGCTGCCAGTAAGAACATCCATCATCCCTCCAGTCATATTTCTCAGAGTTAGTTGCATTAAAGTTTTAAAGAAATTCTTGCTATAAATTTCAGGCTTGGGTAGGCCTACCTGACCGGGGCTGCAAAAATTTGGGCAACCACTAGATAGCAGCAGAGAGAATCTTATATATTTCTACTACCTTGCAGTAGTAACTGAATTTTTGCTGCTAGATCTAGTAAACTTAGGCTTGGAAAGATGTTACTTTATCTCTGTCTTTTTTCCTAAACCCATGTAATACTCCTGGAGTGTATTACATTACATTACATTTTAGAAGCTCAGAAATAACATTGGTTTATTGTGTTTACATTCTACTGAATTAAAAATTACTCTTGGCAATCTATAACATTTAAACCTGTCTATATTTAAAATCCATACTGAATCAAAATGAAATCAGGTGGGGCATGGAGATTAATGGGCCAAGGACATTTAATGTGGGGATACTGATGTCCACCAGAAGCAGGCTTGAAAGTAGTCTTAAAGGCTTTTTCATTTTATAATTAATATATTGTATGTGTGGATATGATAGTTAATGTTAAAACTCTGAAAGTCTTTTCATACTCTATTGAACACAATGTTATCAGCCAAAGAGTTCTGTGAACTTGCATCCAGTCTTTCTATCTCCTTTAAGGCACCTTGGCAACCACATTCAGAAAACAAAGTTCCTAAAATGGATGCCAGAGATGTAGACGCGTCAAATGACTCGCTGAAGATGAAGTCTAAACCAGTTCTAGAAATCAAAAAGTACAGTTTCCACATAAAGGAGGATATGGCTTCAGATGTCACCACACCTAAGGTACTTCTAACCCAGCAAAAGTTGAAAGAGTTCAAGACTCTACCTAATAATGGAACACCAAGTGATCATCCCAGGAAGTTGGTATATTTGAACAAGAAGGACAGGCAAGCTGATGAACAGATGCTTTCATTTCCTATTCAGAATAAGTTTATGTTAAGTTTTAATCTCATTTTGTTTATTTAATATTTTCCTTCAAGTTGCAAAAAAAGAGATTTTTATTAGAGGCATGAACTAAGTCAACAAATGATTACAGAAATTATGTTAATTTATTTATGAGAAGATTCTCTTGGGGCCTTTGGAGAAGAATTCCCCAAATTTTCGGGGTTGGCGGACCGGAGGGTGGGGAAGAAGGGATAGTTTTGTGGGAGGGGTAAACGCATGCATGCGTGCATGCAGACACACAAACACCTATTGCGCACATAGGACCGTAAGTGAAGCTATGCGCACATGCACAAATGCGCACACCGGCCAACCACTCATGCGGCCCAGTGGCCAATAGGCGCAACCCGGTAGTGGACCACAGCCCACAGGTTGGAGATCCCTGCTTTGGAGTCTTCCAGAATGGAGTCTGCAGCAATGTTAATGGAGTCTGCATTGTTAAACCGATTGGTAAAATACTAAATATAGCTTTTGTCACTTTTCAACAATTCACTCTCTTTCTGGAGCCTGCCACATCTTAATTCTGCCTATTTCTGGAAGATCCTCACCTTTCAGGACAGGATTTTCTAGGGCATTTGTTTCAAAGGGGAAAAAAACTTTCTCTCAGATTTCTGCTGTTCATTTGACTTACAAATCAGACTACCATAACAGCAATCTTTTAGATCTAAAGTTAACAAAACCTTTAGAGGCTCAACTGATCTGTCACTGGGAGACTCTTGAGGAATTGGTGCACTGGAAGATGGTTTACATACTTCAACCCACTGAAAGCCCATTCTAGAATTACAATATAATGATTTGTTGGAGTAGAATAAAAAAAGATAACATTAAACTTGCTGACAATCTACATCGTAAGTAACACAGTTTAATGCAAAGCTCCATGACTTTTCAGAGTAGAATAATGTTTTTAAAATATTGAAAATGTTTAAAATTCAAACTGTCCTTCAAGTGAAGCTCAGTTCCTGTTGACTTCATAGACACGTTTGCAGGGTAGAATACATTTTTTTCTTGCCTTAATACAGGATTGGTTTTTTCCAGTCTAGATGAGATTATCATTAAATCATTTGTAACCAGGCTAACCTTTGTTATTCTTCTGAAAGTAGTAAAGGTCTGACTTCTTTTCAGAGAAAAATCTAACTGATGTCTTTTAAAAAATGTTTTAAAAAACTTCTCTCAGAAAATTGTGCAAACATAAATTATAAATTTCAAAGACACTGAAATATTATAAACATGACCATCAACTGAATTTTAAGAGATTTTACTGATGGGGTATTCATGAAGCTACTTTTAAGGCCTGCTTTAATAGTCCATTTGGTCAATCTCTATCCTTCCTGGATTGAATTAGAAAATCTTTTTAAAAGACTTTTTTATTGAAGAAAATGTAATGTCTTTTAAAACTTCCCAGTCAAAACTGAAAAACTGGGTAGAGAGTAATATTAGAGTAGGGTTCACCATACTATTGCTCATGGGAGCATGGTAAACACTTGCACAGTTGGGGAGCAATAAATTCAAATAAATAATAAACCTCTGACTCGGTAGGTGGATAAAAATGCCAAATCCAAACTAAACATCGGGCTGGCTATGCAATGAACCATAGTAACGGGAGAAAATCAGAAAATATGAAGACCTGCAAATAGATGTAAAACTAACATGGCAGAAGAAAGCAAAGATAGCCCCAAGAGTAATAGGCACTTTGCGTGCAATCTCAAAACATCTAGAGCATCACCTGAACACCAATGGCACTGACAAAATCACCATCAATCAATTGCACAAGGCAGGTGTATATAGTTGAACAGAAACATCCCTTTCTCTGACCCTATTTCTGATTGAGTAATAAACTGTGTTCATATACTCATATTTCTTTTGCACTGCACTAGCCACTGCAAATAACCTGGAAGAAATTAACAACTCAGTAGGCATCAAAAGTATTCTCCTGAAATGAAATTATACAGTATCTAACACCAAAATATCCATGTAACTCATTTCGTGTAAAGAAAGACAAATAAAATCACCAAGGCACCATTCTCCCCCAAAGCAGCATGGAAACATGAAAATGTTAATGCAAAAGGAATCTCTTTCAGAGACTACATTTAATACCAAGCAGATTCCGGATGAAGAAACACTCCAGTTTCCTGTGGCTTAACACTGAAAATGCAAACACCCAACACCTGCCAGTTGATAAGCAGCTGGCTGAGGAAATTATTTTTCTTTTTCAGCAAACATAAATGAGGACCCAGTCAAATTCAGCTGTTTAGGGTTGGGTCTCCCTGAAGTGTAGTGGGTTAACACACACAAGACGACGCCAGGCAGTGAATTCAGCTCTTTATTTGTAGAGAAGAACCAGCTACAGAATGGGCTGCCTGTGCCCTTTATATACTCTGGCTGCTGAGCTGACAGCCAATCAATTTAACCAGGCTTTCCCGCCGAAAGCTGAGCCACGCCTTGCAGCAGTTATGTACAGCCCCTTCTAGCTGTCATCTGTTAAGCTATTGCTTAATACAATACACACTCCAATACACCGCACTCCCCATACCCCACATCTTGTTACCTTAAGTACTGTATTTATTTATTTATTTATTTATTTGTTTGTTTTGTTTTGGTGATACTTGCTTCTGCGTTGCAGCAAACATGTCTAAACGCATTTGGCTACAAAATCAAGCTAAAGAATAAGACTTCACCAAATAAATTCCAGAATGCTAATTGATTTGCAATGAGTGAAGCTCTAGAGTTGCTTTTAAAATCAGCTTAACTGTGGGTGACTTGTATAGATGTATCCATAGAATTTTGAGGCCAGCCAATGGGAAACCAGAGATGATGCCACCTGCTTTTTGCAAAAAAGCAATTTCATTTCCCATCATTCCTATTTACTCCTTTTTATTCCCAATTAAACTTTTATTCCAGCAAGATTGATAAAATGGCTATCTTTTGTTATGTTTTCTTTTTTCTATCTCTTTGAACTTCCCTTTTTTTATATTTTTCTTAGTTTGTGTTAGCCTATTATCCTTGAATTTGTAAACTCTAATAAAACAATAAAGAGAGAGAAACAGAATAAGAAAAGGGATTCTTTTTAAGTCAGTAAAGAAGTTAATGGCATCTTATTATCTAAGAGCCAGTCTTACAGTCATTGAGATTAGCAGTCTCAGAACTGTAAAAATATGACGCCGGAAGAACTACAACTTGTTTGTAGATTGTTCTGTTCCAGGTTCTTTTTCTTTTCCAAAGCTAAGATATATATTTGCCCTTGGTGGTGGCTTTAATGAAGATCTAAATTCTGATTACAGGTGAAAAATTACTGCAACAGCTCCAATCTAATTATTCATGCATGCAACTTCTATGTTTGGAGTTATTTTAATTCTATTCCACTGAATCGAGGGAAATTCAACAGATCTGAGCAAGGGATATAAGCGGAATTGAAGGCATTTTCATAAGCAATGGATACATGCTCCAGTTTTGATTTAAAAACATGTACAAACTAATGTATTAAAAATCTAAAAATTATTTCTAATCCAAGCCACTTTATTTTAAAAGATTTACCTTATACAAGCTTATTTCTTAATACTCACTTCCCTTTTTGGAAAGCTCCATGATACTGTAATTAATTAAGTACAAATTTAAAACATCTTTTAAGTTTTTTTAGTTTGGAATATATGTTTTTTTAAATCTTGATTGACTGACAAGCTATTTTGAAAGAGGTTTTCTTGGCAGTCTCAATTTTTTTCAGGTGAACATGCAGTGGCATGCAAGAAAAATTCAGGCTGCACCTGTAAAGCCAAATGGCAAAAATGTCACGAGTTTATTTTTCCTTGGCACTAATTTTGGGAGGTCAATTTTTAAAAGGTTTAAGAAAGGATTTGGGATGTGGTCAATCTTCCACATTCAAGAATTAGATTTTTAAGGCCTTTTAACATTTACTCCAGCCAAAGCTACTTCCTGCAGCTCTATTATGTCTTCTCATTTCTAAATGATCAACTGATAGGCAACTGCCAGCAGCAGTATCTGGGGAAAGGGGACAAGGGAAATCAGACCAACAAAAGCAATGTTGCAACACAAACCCCATCCATTTTGTAAGAGCATCACTATGTCACATATATTTCCAAAAGCCAGTGATGCTGTTTTTGTCATTCTGATGAAAGCAGCCACATTCTATGAACACTGCTAAATATGAGAACTAATGATTCATCAGGAATGTTGGTTCAAATTAATCTTTTTTTAAAATAAAGCTAAAACTTTTAAGCAACACCTTTGGTTAATGGAAGAGATGTCAAAACCTATTTTTAAGGACAGGTCTGAATATCTTTTCAGGTCATGACTTATTATGTGAAAAAAATTGACTTCTCTTGTCATTGTCTCCAGGCTGCAATAAAGAAAAACCAAACTATAACTCCGTTGTCTGAAGACTTTGCAATCAGGGAAAGGACTTAACTCAACATCCAAAAGACTTCTAAGACTTTATATATACAATCTCTTGCCTAAGAATGAGTAGATAGAAAGGGATCTAATTATGGAGATGGGACCACTTGCCTACAGGTAGTCCTTGACTTACAACAACAGGACCAGAAAATTCATCATTAATCTGCTCATTATGTAGGTAGGACATGAGAGCATCCAATTTTGCAACCTTTTTGTTATGGTTGTTAAGAGAGGTTATGAGCATTCATTAAGTGAGATAATATGTGACCACAACTTATCTCCTGTTGACATCCCCATTGACTTTGCTTGTCAGACACTGGCTGGGAAGGTTACAAAGGGCAATCACATGACTGCAGAACATTGCAACTTTCATAAATGTGAGCCTGTTGCCCAGTGACTGATTACAATCCTTAACAACCATAGCAAAAATGTTTCAAAATTTATCCTTTTTTTCAGCAACTTCAGCTGAATGAACAAATGTTCTTAGTTCAAGGACTACCTGTACTTCAAAAGTAAGATCAGAGAAATTATCTGTACCAGGATAACAAAACTGCATGCCACACAAAAAAACCACATTCAAAATTATAAACTGGTTTAATATTATCTAAAAGGTTGATAAAATGGAACCCTGAATATAAACACACCTTCCATCTTCTCTATGTTAAGCTAGTTAAGAGTACTAAAAGTGAAACTATAACTCTTATTATTAGAGTTTCTTATTTTTTTCCTCATTTCTGGAGAATTTGCATTCGCTTCTAGTAGGCCTTTGTAAAGACTGCTGAACTATGTTCATTCAACATAGGAGCTTTTAATGAAGCATCATGTTCTTATCAGTTTTGATCAAGCATCTTATTCATTCAATTTGTATGGGTGCCCATGTCAACAAGTGACTGGGGTGGCAATCAGAATTCAAACTGAATAAAAACAATAACAAACATTATAAAAATTTAAAATGTAAGGCAGTTTATAAAATAACCTATGAAATACTTAAAAGGAAGAAATACATGCCTGTTCCAGAATGAACAGATGTGAAAAACAGAACCTCAAAAATAGGAGACTGGCAGTTCTCCAAACTATTTTCTATGTGCAGGAAAATAGGAATCTCCTAACCACCTCACCTCAATGAAAGAGTAATTCTAAGCTGATCTAATTCCCAGTTTTAATGCAAGCAAAAAAAAGGGGGGGAGGGTTGGAGTTGGCATTTCTCTTACCCATAGAAAAGACACAGAATGCTTTATCAGTTTGGAGTTTGAATCAGACTTTTTAATTTATGGTTTTTTATTTTATTATTTTATTTTTTTCTGTAAAATTTGTCTTCAACCTTATTTTTTAAACTATTATTTAAGAAAAAGGTCTGGAGATCACCAGTCCCAGTTCAGAGCAGCATAGTGTTTTAGGAGATCTACTTGGGATAGCTTTGGATAGTTTTCTTATATTTAAGATTCCTTTCAGTATACATACTGCCATCTAGTGAACTTTTTTTTTTTAAAAAAAATAAAGAATAAGGACTAGCTGAACTATTCACATTTAAACAAGCATGGCATATTTGTTTTCTTTCTCATTTCCTACCATTTTTACTTTTCCCACTAAGCTGCAAAATCTATAAATAGGTAGGTGAGGAAAAACAAAAGAACAATATTTTTATCTCAAAAAAAAATGTCCTTTTGCAAGCACTAATTAAAAGCAAGGCGAAAAGGTGTGTCTGGGAACAGAATGTAACTCTTCCAATGAAAGTACACCAACAGCAAAACTATGCAGCCTCACCCTCATGGGAAGCTCCAGCTATTAACAGGTATTGCACCAGTAATTATGATTAATTGGAATGCCAAATAGTTCTAACTGAGCTAGCTATAAGATAAGTTAAATATAATCAGGTGTAGACAGTTATACAAAAAATGCAGGGGGGGGGGAAGTTGCACAGATAATAATTAAGCTTTGGTTTAGACATTTACATCAAGCATTTGATTGTGGAAACTGTAATTTAGAAGGAAAATCACATTTTGATATTTCCAGGTGTACAAAAAAGATTTAATGTATTTTTTTGTAGTAGGAAAATTTTGTTTTGCTTATCGATACAGACATAATTTTAAATGTAAATGACTACATTTATTATTAGTTGCCTCCCTTCAAATGGAGGCCTGATTCTTCTCAGGTTCTGATTGTGACCTGTCGACAATTAAATGTAATCAGGACAAACAGTAATAAGCATAAATTCACATACAATGATTGCACTAACTGATTTGCATACTTCAGTTAGTCAATTCATTACCAGGACCAGTGAAGATGACACAAAAGAACAAAAAAGCTTTTGAAGTCTTTAGAATTCTTCTTAACCACAATCTCATATGATGTTTGTCTATATTTTTTATATACCTATTTACCTTTTAAAATTATATTCCTTATTTTGTATTTCATGCTTTTAGTTGATATAAAAAGTTAATAGGCATGAAGTTGCAGTGATAAGAGATAGAATATTTATATTATATATCTATTTCTGTTTAGATTCTGAGGTGGTGTTCATAAAATCCAAATGAAAATTTTCAGTAACACTCCACCAAAACAATGCAATACAATCCTAGTATATTAGTATCCTCAAATGAACAGATAAAGAATAGACAACAGTAAAACGGTATTCAGTATTCGTTATAGTACACCGAAACTGTAAGAATGCTGTCTTCAACTGCAAAACTGACATTACTCCCACAAACTTTAGAAACAGTTTCTTCATGGTGTCAATAAAGGTCAGCAAAGATAAGCAGAAAGGAATTCTCAGTGGTGTCCTTGGGCTTTAAAATTTACACCCAATCTTGGGAAGCTCCTAGAACACGAAAATGGCTTTACTTTTGCTAAAAGTCAGAGATGGAGTTAAGCAAGACTGCAAAGATAAAACAGATCATCACTAGTTTGGATCAAAGGATAATTAGTAGAATTGTAAATTGTTCTGCTAATTTTGTGTAAGATTATATTCAGTGATAATAAGTACATTCTACAACACATATCATGCTTTTACAAGCTCTTATGCCAGGAGATTATCTTTTGATTGATTTGTTTTTCTCTTATGGAACACTCCAATGTTTAAGGCAGTGTTTTTCAACCTTTTTTGGGCAAAGGCACACTTGTTTCATGAAAAAAATCACGAGGCACTCCACCATTAGAAAATGTTAAAAAATTTAACTCTGTGCCTATATTGACTATATATAAAGTAATTCTCTTGAATAGGAATCAAATAAACACAAAGAAAGTATTTTATAATTACTTTTCAATTTTTCCCACGGCACACCAGGCAACATCTCGTGGCACACTAGTGTGCCGCGGACCAGTGGTTGAAAAACACTGGTTTAAGGGATAAAAAGTTCTTTTATGAGTAGAGGACACTTTCCTTCTGCATGCCGAAAGGCATCTAGAATACAGATAGTCCTCAATTTATGACCAAATTAGAACCAGAGCTTCCATCACTAAGCACTGCAGTTGTTAAATGAGTCATCATATGACTACACCCAATTTTATGACCTTTTTTGCTCCACTCGTTAAGCAAATCTGGCTTTTTCTGTTTACTTTGGTGGTTGGAAATCATGCAGGAATGTCACAAATGGCAATCATGTGACTTACAGTGCTGCAACCATCATAAATACATTTCAGTTGTCAAGCACCTAAGTTGCAATCATGGGGTTGTGGGAGTGCTGTGACGGTCTTAAGTGCAAGTAATTTTTTTCAATGCCATCATAACTTTGGACACTCGCTAAATGAACGGTCATATGTTGAGGACTATCTGTACAAGCAATTAATAAGGGTCCTCAATATGGGTAGGAGGGAGAAATAGGAATTATCTACAAAACAGAACACACAAAAATTGAATTAAAGGGGTGTTGTGGTTTTATACAAAATATATTCTAGTTTTATAAATAAGATTCACAACTGTTTGCTATTATAGTTCCAAGGAAACTAACTGCTAACTAACTAACTGCTATGA
This sequence comes from Vipera berus, assembly GCF_964194415.1. Classification (NCBI taxonomy): domain Eukaryota; kingdom Metazoa; phylum Chordata; class Lepidosauria; order Squamata; family Viperidae; genus Vipera; species Vipera berus. The sequence goes on along the minus strand of NC_138203.1, from coordinate 71,943,619 downwards.
CACTTTCTTAAGAACAGTATCACAATGTACTCATTTACGCCCAAGAATTCCTCCATGTTAATATTCCTTTTAAACATGGCAAAAATCACAATTTTTGTGCAACTGTAACAGATTTGTGCAACATATTTGTGCAACTGTCACAAATATGAACCAGCTGTCAAGCATCCAAATGTAAAACATGTGACCATGAGATGCTGCAACAGTCATAAGTGTGAAAAATGGTCATAAGTCACTTTTTTCAGTATCGTCGTGACTTTGAACAGTCACTAAGTGAACTGCTGTAAGTCAAGAGCTACCTGTATCTGCAAACAGTAGATACAGCCTCCTAATCACTGCTCAAAATTTTAAGGTGAAAATATCTCTGGGGGATTCATTATTCAGAGGAACTCCTTGGAGAGAAAAAGCGGCCTCAATGCTACAAGCAACAGAGCTCTATACCACTTTGTAAAATGTTCCTCCAACAGGCGTACATCGTAAGAAACTCCAGAAAAAAATGTACTGTTTGGAAAAATTATGTTAACAGAATAACAGAGTTGGAAGGGACCTTGGAGGTCTTCTAGTCTAACCCCCTGCTCGGACAGGAAACCCTATGCCATTTCAGACAAATGGTTGTCCATTCTCTCCTTAAAAACTTCCAATGTTAAGTTAGTCCAATTCGGGAAATTATTTTCCCCAGGCAAGCCAGGATTTCACACTCAATATTAGTTTAACTAAAACATTTCACTGTTTAGTCTAAGATGCCAATATTCTCTCTCAAGAGTTCAATGACCTTAATTTTTCAAAGTTTTAAGTACACTTAAAGCCTCAATTTATTTTGGGTAATTTCTACTACACAATTAAATGTTAGGAGTTGTTTGTAATTTTTAGTTACTGCTACTTTAATTTTAATTGACCTATAATTATAATATTTAAATTGTTATTTTAATAACTTTTCATTTTAATTGAATTTTAAAGATATAGACACATATGCTTTTAAATAAATTAAATAATTTATTCGTAAATATTGTTAACTGTAATGGGAATGTCTCAAGGGGAACTCCTTAAAAGTAAAGACCAGATATGTATAGGAATCTACCATATGCTGCTTGTAGCATATTCACAGCCTAATATCAAACATGTATCAAAATTTTAAAATAACTGTCCTAAAATAAGCTCTCAGTTAAAAATATATGTTCCGCTTATGCCCTCTTGTGGGTATAATGCTTTAAAAAAGCAACACAATCATGCAATATATATACCAGCTCTGCACAAAGCACACATTATCATTCTGGGAAACAACTTTTTAAAACGCAATCGATTTTTATATTCCTCACATACAGTTTAATCCTTAATGGAATAGAGACTTATCTATGTCTGATCCTGTAAGATTATATGGCCAGGCAAAGTTCAATTTGAGGAAAATTTTTGCATCTGGATTTTTTTTCATGCTGAAGTTCCAAATGAGACATACCGTACATATTTTGAAAAATCTTGGACAAAACCTTAATTACAAAGCTGTCCATACACTTTACAAAAGAGTAGGTTAGGAAAAAGATTCATTAGCCTTTTATTGAAATGACTATACTAATACAGCACGGTAACAGAAAAAAAGTATTCCTCAATAGTTATAAACCAAATGAAGGGAACATTGCGGACGTTATGAAAAAGCCTGGTTATATTCTAAGTGTGGCTTCTCAGTGTGATATTTTTGCAGGAAAATTCTTGAAGATGCAGCCCAATGCATTTGGAAAGCTGTTCTACCCTTTTTTACTGGAGAACAAGGAAAAATACCACAGCCCTTTGTGCTGTTAAATATTAAGTCAAATCTTGAAAGAAAGAAAAAACACAAGAGAGACAGATTTAAGATCCTCAGCCAAGAATGTTTTTTGCTATTTTATGCCCGGCAGCCAAGCACAGTAGTCCAGATGAGAAACAGACTGGGACTTAAAATCCTTTTGGTGTCCATTGTCATTTTTTTCCTTTAGAACAATTCATGTTCCAATCATAGATCTGTACAAGTATATAATGTAGGACTGCACATCAGTGCAAAGTGAATTAATTTGAAAGCAGAATCTGTAGTTTTCGATGGATTTCAGACATAATAACGTAGCCTTAAATCCAAGAACAGACAAGTTTGTGCAATTTCACAACTTACTTTAAAAATAAACACTGCAATTTCGTACTTGTATAGAACAGTTTATGACTCCATGGATTTTATGGCCAAATGACTCTCCACCCAAAAGACATTTTGGGGTGGATGTTACAATAAATTATGGCAAGAAAACTAAAGTATGAATAGAATCACCTTAGGAATATTCACTAATTAGTTTTAGTGGGTGCAATAGACTGCATAAAGAGACTCAAATACCTATGCATGTGCAACAAAGTAGGCAAACACATGTTTATTCATCTAACTGATGACTCAAAGGATAGGCTTCTTAATTGACATATCTAAAATAATGGAACTGAACTAACTATTCTTCCAAAAACACACACTGAGTTTGGCTTATGCAAGTTAACTCCAGGAATCATAATACTGATCAGAAATATTTTTTGAAATTGCAAGTTATACATCAAGTTTCAGGGCAGCATAAATACAAATGTTTGTAAGACTGGCAACTGATTTTAAAGACAATACATAAGGTGACATTGTAAAATAAAGTAGCAGTGCTATGTTAAACACAAATAAACAGGTAGTCCTTGGCTTATGACCACAAGTGAGATCAAAATTTATTTTGCTAAGTTAAGTCAGTCACGCTAGAATCTAAATTTTATCACTTTTTTGCCACAGTTGTTAAGAAAATCACTGAAGTTGTTAAATTAATCACAGAATCATTAAGCAAGTACAGCTTCCTCCTGTTGGACTTTGCTGGTCAGAAGCTGGCTGGGAAGGTCATGATCATATGACCCCGATGCTGCAACCATTGTAAATACATGCCAGATGTCAAGTGCACATATTGCTACAATGGTTGTAAGTGTAAGGATCAGTCGTAAGTCATTTTGTTTAAGCACAGTTGTAAACTTTGAAATCACTAAAAATGGTTATAAGCTGAATATTACCTGTAAAGTTATGTGTAAATCTACTGTAGCAAGTAATTTTTTTAATGTAATAAATTCCTTCATTTGCCAGAGTACAATCTTATATGTTCAGAATATACAGAATATAGTCCTAAATTTCCCATGTTCTGACTGCAGATATTAAAATGAAGAAAATGAATCCAGTTAGTAGACTATGGTATTGTTTGAAGGACAAACAAATCCTGCACAGGCTTCACAAAAATATAATAGTGTTCAGATGCAAAAATTATTAACCTGCTAAATTTATAGACATCTAAATGTAACATTTTTTTTTACCAAGTATTGTCATAAACCACAATTTCTCAAATGAGAACAGGACACAATGCTGAAAAATTTGTGATTACTGCACAATATTTTCCTAAGATGTCCTATTCGCTAACTAAATCATAGTGCATGTAATATGTTACATCAAAATGTTATAGCCATAAACCTGCATGGGCAATCTTTTCCAGCAGCCATTTTGAGCACACATAGTACATTTTCAAATTTTCAGACATGCCCAACAGCCCAAAAAGCTTATACCCGTATATACTTGAGTATAAGCCGACTCGAGTATAAGCCGAGACCCCCAATTTCACCCCCAAAAACTGGAAAAAGTTATTGACTCGAGTATAAGCCGATCTGCCGTTCTGCAAGCCTCCGCCGCCGGCGGAGGCTGGATCCACGCTCTGCAAGCCTCTGCCGCCAGCAGAGGCTCGATCCGCCATTTTGCAAGCCTGAATACACAGGAATACCCTGTGTGGCCGCGGCTCTCGGGGAAGCCCTGGCTGTCCGCTTCCTCGCTCCACGCTGCCATTCGGGGCCCGCGCGTTCCCCGGGCAAATCGCGGCGCCCAGCAGGCGAGGAAACACGCCCGCTCCAGTCGCCCCCCCTTCCCTCAGGAGACGCGAAGCAAGTGACCGCCCGGAGCTTACCGAGGACTTGCGCACGGCCGAGGCTTCGGTGCTTCCAGGATCGCGCGCACCTCTCCCAAGCCGCCGCCGTCCGGAGACCTGCCGAAGTTTGGGGAGGTTTGGGGAGGTGCGCACCTCCCCAAACCTCCCCAAACGTCGGCAGGTCTCCGGACGGCGGTGGCTTGGGAGAGGTGCGCGCGATCCCGGAAGCACCAAAGCCTCGGCCGCTCACAAGTCCTCGGTAAGTTTTTTTGTTGACTGGAGTATAAGCCGAAGTGGAATTTTTCAGCCCAAAAAGTGGGCTGAAAAATTCGGCTTATACTCAAGTATATACGGTAAGTCTTTAGCTTAGTGCAACATTAAAACATAACTATAGTTACACTACATAATGTAGGAAAAATCAATTGATTTAGACATCAGAACAGATAGTCCTTGACTTATCATAATTGAGCCCAAAATTTCTATTGTTAAGTGAATTGTGCCCCATTTTACATTTTTTCTTGCTGCACTTGTTAAGTGAATTACTGCAGTTGTTAACTTAGTAACACGGTTGTTAAGTGAATCTGGCTTCTCCATTGACTTTTTGTCAGAAGGTCATAGGAGATCACATGACACCAGGACACTGTAACTGTCATAAATATGCATCAGTTTCCAAGCATCTGATTTTGATGGGGGATGCCGCAACAGTCGTTAAGTGTGAAAAATGGTCATAAATCGCTTTTTTCAGTGCCATTATAACTTTGAACCGTCACTAAATGAACTGTTACGTGTCGAGGATTATCTGTTAATACCACTTTATAATGCCTTGGTAGGACCACACTTGGAATATTGCATCCAGTTTTGGTCACCACGATTTAAAAAAGATGTTGAGACTCTAGAAAGAGTACAGAGAAAAGTAACAAAGTTGATTAGGGGACTGGAGGCTAAAACTTACAAGGAACGGTTGCTGGAATTGGGTATGTCTAGTTTAATGAAGAGAAGGATGAGGGGGAACATGATAGCAGTGTTCCAATATCTCAGGGGTTGCCACAAAGAGGGAGTCAAGTTATTTTCCAAAGCACCTGAACGCAAGACAAGAAGCAATGGATGGAAATTAAGCAAAGAGAGAAGCAACTTAGAACTAAAAAAAAAATTCCTGACTGTTAGAACAATGAATCAGTGGAACAACTTGCCTCCAGAAGTTTTGAATGCTCCAACACTGGAGGTTTGTAAGAAAAGATTGGACAATCATTTGTCTGAAATGATATAGGTTTTCCTACCTGAGCAGTGGGTTGGACTAGAACAGGGTTTTCCAACCAGTGGTACAGGTACCACCTGTGGTACATTGGCACCTGGCAGGTGGTACACGACCATCCTAGAAAAGTGGTAGCGGGGGAAGGGAATGAGCTGAACCGGTGGCAGCACCGCACAAGCCTGAGCAAGAGATGGCTGGAGCTGCAGGGCTGTCAGGGCTCAGCGGAAGTGCCAAGCTGGAGCTTGGTGCTGATCCCAGCACTTCTACTGAGCCCAGAAGAAGCGCCGATCAGCTGGAATGTTGAAGCATCTCCAGGGTCTTGTGATTTACATTTAGATGTTTGGCAACTGATTCATGTTTATAACAGTCACAGTGTCCCAGGGTCATGTGAAGTGACCAAAACCTGCTGCAACCACCCAGCAGAGGCGGGGAATAAAAACCAAACACCCCCCACCCCCTCTGCCAATCCTCAACAGAAATGCTCACAACAATGAAAACCTCGGACAGGAGGAAGAGCACTGCCGGGCAAGCAGGCAGGTGTCTTGCTCGGCTGTGGCTTGGGGGGCACTTTTTTCAGTGCCATTGTGACTTTGAACAGTCACTAAGTGAACTGTTGTAAGTCGAGGACTACTAACTTCATCACTTTTTTCCTTTTGGGGGGGAGGTCATCAAGTTTTTGACACCTTGCTAGGCAACTGGTGGTACTCAGATGTTGCCATATCCTAAAAGTGGTACAATGGGTGAAAAGGTTGAATGGTCCTGGACTAGAAGACCTCCAAGATCCCTTCCGACTCCTATTCTATTCTATTCTATTCTATTCTATTCTATTCTATTCTATTCCATTCCATTCCATTCCATTCCATTCCATTCCATTCCGTAATCATACAAGCTTTCTAAGTTGAATTCCCTCTTTGGAGAATGATTACACATCTGTTTAAAAAACCTATTTCTTTTTCTAGTTTTCATATAAAGAACAAGTTGAGTCACAAGTCCTCCTTGCATTTTTCTGAACCAATTCCTATCCTCACAGATAGATTGTTGGCAGGCTTTCTGAGCAAGTTGGGTAATCAGCATGATAATGATTGTTTATCTTTCATTTAATGTAGTTAAACAGATGGACTTTACTATTTGTCTATACTCTTCATTTATAATGATGTTATATATCTCCAACACCATATGGAAGACAAATTATAGCTATTTGCATATCACATTCTCTCTTAAAACTACCGGTAAGTAGATTTACCTTGAAAACTACAAGAGGTGCTTATATTCCAATTTTTCAGCTATTAATTAAAAACACCCAAATCATTAAGTAGCCAACATTTGGCTATTTTATTATTTAAATGACTAGCCAAATAGAAACAAACATAACTTAAAAAGCTAAATTTTTAGTCCATAGCAAGTTTAGAATAGCAACAAGTCAGCTATTTTTTTCCTTGCCCTTTGTGTCCACAATTTCCTTATACAGCTTGTTTACATGCAACTCCTCCTTGTCTCTAAAAGTCTTCTCTAGGACTCAGCATTTGCTTGAGCAAAATCATCCTCCATGTTATCTTTTCATTTCTGCTTTCTTTCTTATATTTTCAGTATATCAGCAAGTAGACATTTCAATTTTATTTATTTTTTTGCTTTTTAAATTTTAGGATATTTTTGCTTGCTTCGTTTTTAAGTTGTAAATTACAGCCCAGAATTCTTTAGGTACACTATCCATCAAATCTAATCAACTAAATCTATTATTTACCTTCACTGCATAATCATATGGAATACTGAAGACGTACTTGTTGATCTCATTATTTTGTTGTCTTTAAATTGTTATTTCATTTTATTTCCAGATCAATACAACACCAATTCAACTAAATATAACATCAGGAGATAGCTTCTCATTGTTTCAAGATTGTTATTTCCTCTATTTTAAATGTGGTATTGGTGTTTAAGTTGTACAGTAAGTAAGTTTGTGATCTGAACCACAGTCAGCGCTAAAGCCTTCTTACTAAAATAGAACAGAGCTATCTATCTTTAATTGCAGAATATGTAGTCAATTTGATTTTGGTGTTCTCTATCCGGTGATAGGGGTTGTATTTTATGTTGTTGAAAAATTGTATTGTATGAAATATTGAATATTCTTCTCAGAACTCTTGGTCTATGTAACAGGTCAAATTTCTCCATCATTCCGTATGCTTTACTTTCAGCTTTAAAATTCCACTCTCCTGTAATTAAATTGGCATCTTTTTTTGATGATGTATTAACAAATTACTGTAAGTTAACCACAGACTTTTTTAATTTTTGCCTCCTTTACTGAAGCACAGACTTCAATCACAATAATACTTTTTCTATACTTTTTTGGCTTGTATCTGAGTACTGACTTTTAGGCAGATGCCATCTTATCCCTCTGGGTTCAATTTCATTGTCAAAAATAAAAGTAACAAAATATCTGATATCTTGAATAGCTTTGTCATTTTAGAGTATGAATTTAAACTGAGTTTTTTATCCGTTTCCTGTATGATTCTATTGTTCACTTTGATATTAGTAAACCCAGGGCTTTTTTTTCTCATAGAACGCTCAGAACGGCGTTCCGACACCTTTTTTTTCCAAAAAAAGCTCCCTCTATTGGCTTTCGAAAGCCTATTGCAGGGGTAGGCAATCTTGGCTCTTTTTTATGACTTGTGGACTTCAACTCCCAGAAATCCTGAGCCAGCCGTGCTGAGGGGAAAGGGAGAGGTTTCCAAGCTGAGCCATGCTGGCTCAGGAATTCTGGGAGTTGAAGTCCTTGAGTCATAAAAGAGCCAAGGTTGCCTACCCTGCACTAGAGGAGGACATTAAAATTATTTACAAGGTTACTTCTTTAGGAACTAAACTTTTAGAATCTAAAACAGCTAATTCAAAAAAGCCAACAGGAAAGAACCTCACATTTTTCATCTGCTTCTGTCTTTTGGAAGGTAAAATTAGGTAACAAAATAATCTATTTCCTATGTTAACATTTCTGCAATGAAATCAATAAAGGTAACAGGAAAGAAATAAGGCCATCAGCTGTTTGGCGCCGGAGACCGCTGCCACAAGGAACACAGCTGTGGGTCGGGGTTCGGAGCAGCTCCGGGTGGAGGCTCAGCATGGGCCACGGTGTGGCAACTGCGGGGAGGGGAATCCCCACAGCAGCTGTGGGAAGGGGAATCCCCATGGCATGTGGCTCCGAGCCGCAGGGGCGGGGGTGCAAAGGACAGGCGGCGACGCCATAGGAAGACACCAGCATCGCTCCCAGTGATAGCACCTCTGAGTTCTGGCACCTTTTTTTTTTTTTTGAAAAAAGCACTGAGTAAACCACCTAGCAGTCTTGTATATACAAAGAAAGAAAATATATTGAATGTTACTTTGCAGTCAAAAGCCAGTTTTCAGAAAGATATTCCTACTTTCTTGAAAGTCAGTTTCCAGATAAATATTCCTACTGTGCACCAACATAAATATTAAACAAATATCTACTTTTGAATAAGTGAGCTGAGTGAGAGACTTAAATGTAAAGAAATAAATGTAAGAAATAAAAAGTGGAAACTAAAACATTACCACCAAGTATATGCTCGCCGTGTGTGTGTGTGTGTGTGTGTGTGTGTGTGTGTGTGTGTGTGTTTGTGTGTGTGTATCTGTGTCTGTGTGTCTAAAACAAATGAGCATATACTTGGAGGTAATGTTTTAGTTTCCACTTTTTGGAAACAACTTTATGGCTAACAGCTATATCTTAAACAAGAATCATAATAATCTGAACTGTTTATATGTTTTTTATTCCACTTATTAACCAATTCAATTCATTGGAGATCCCTACTTTCTACACAATTAAACTGCTTCAAAATATATTATTTTACTGCTTTTTTGCTATATTGCTTCAACTCTAAAACAATTTAAAAAATTAAATAGAAATATCTACATTGTGGCAGAAATAGATAAAACTTTAGAATCCCACATTGTTTAGACCTGAGCTTCCATCTCCCATTGTGAACAATGACAAAGGAGTTAATTTGAAGAAAACCAGATTATTAACCCTTGCAATACATTTATTTATAACATTTTTTTTACTTTGTTTCATGCTTTATCACAAAAATCTTAAAATGTTCACCTGAGAATGAAGGAGATTGGAAGAAGTTACAAGTCAGGTTAATAGGACTCTTCCTACTTCTCCCCCACTCCAGCTTTGATTAATACAAAATCTGATTCATATTGTATAATTTATATGATTGATTTGATTACACTCCATCACTTTTTGAACTGCTCATCTTTTCTTGGTGTTTTCTTAAGAACAGGTTTTAAACCAAGGAGCCCTAAACATTTCATTCATCAGCCAATACTTACAAAATTATAACCTGTAGCTGAAATCCTGAATAATAAGCACTGCATTTATTATTTTTTATGAAGTGATGTGAGGGAAATTTTAGAGACTTTTGGATGGGCAATCTATCAAGAGGAACTATTGGGAACAAAAAGCAAAATCACTTTGTATTTTAGGCAAACACGTTAAAATTATTTTCTGCTGACTTTTCCTCCTCCCATGTAGAAAACACACACCAACTTTTTTTCTTTTGAAACTCTGAGACTTTTGAGCTGGATTTAAATATGAAAAATCCATGTTCAAACCTGCATACAAGCATGTAGCTTATTTTGTTGCCTAAGGCAAAACATTCTCTCAAGTATAATTTCATAAGATTGAAATGCCAATCTTGAAGCACTTTGAGCTTCTTTAGGGGAATGTCACATGTGGCCTTGCTGGATCAGAAAAAAGGTCTATGAAACCCAGAATCCTGTTTCTAAAAAATTTACAAGCAGGGCATGAACGTGAAAGCATCCCCTATTGTTTGTCACCAATTCACACTTATTACAACACTTAATACTTAAGTGTTGTACTACCATTGAATAGGAAGGCCCATAACAACTACTGGGGAAAAAAGTTTTTGAAGCTATCCTTCATGATAATTCGGCTGTCATCAAAATCTCATGGCAGGGAATTCCATGTGTTCATTGTGGCTGGGTTTATACTTTACACTAAGTGATAAAACATATACCACATATATAAACCATGATAGCTGGCTCCCAGGAAATCTAAGCCAAAGCTAAACAAACCACCATAATGTACAAATCAGTCTACAATTTGTTCAGTTTGTACTCTAAATCAGGGGTCCCTAACCCACAGTCTGTGGGCTGGCACCAGTCCAGGGCATGCAAGAAACTGGGCCACGCAAACAAGCAAAGCCCCATCCACGGGATGCAGGCAGCACACAAAACCACGCCCCCTTGGTGTGGAGAAAAACCTCTCTCCACAGAACTGGTCCCTGGTGCCCAAAAGGTTGGGGGCCACTGCTCTAAATAGTTCTAAAATACTTAGTACTTTGCCATCTAATTGCTGTACAGAGGCAAAATGAGAAGTCAGTACCTTCCCATTAGCTCACAAATTAAACATAAAATTAAAAAGTATGTGAAGAGGGAAGGTAAAAAGGTAAAGGTTCCCCCGCACATGCATGCTAGTTGTTTCCAACTCTAGGGGGCGGTGCTCATCTCCGTTTCAAAGCCAAAGAGACAGCGCTTGTCCGAGGACGTCTCCGTGGTCATGTGGCCGGCATGACTAGATGCCAAAGGCACACGGAATGCTGTTACCTTCCCACCGTAGTGGTCCCTATTTTTCTACTTGCATTTTTATGTGCTTTCAAACTGCTAGGTTGGCAGAAGCTGGGACAAGTAACAGGCGCTCACTCTGTTACGCGGCACTTGGGATTTGACCCGCCAAACTGCCGACCTTCTGATCGACAAGCTCAGCATCCTAACCCACTGAGCCACCACATCCCATGAAGAGGGAAACATGTACTCAAATATCAGCCTTTTCTTTGGCCAAAGGACTGAAGCTGAATTATCTTTCTCTAGGCAAGAACCTTTTTTCCCTAAAGTACAAGGGGGAGGGTGTTTTTTTTCTTCCTGAATCTAAACAGTTTAAAGAGGGCAAATAGAGAAGAGACAAGAAATGGATATGCAAGATTCCTACTTAAAACAACAAAAGAAGATTTGGCATGTTATTCAGAGACATATTATCACCTAAAATATTGTGCAAATTACTATGGCTTTTAGCTAGCTCGTTGAGATATTACCAAGATATGACATTTTGCAAAAAGTAATGGAAAAGATCTTATAGCAAGACCTTGGAAACATTCCAGACTGTCTTCCTTTAATCTGTTTGCTTTCCCCACAAACTCTCAATCAACCTTCAATTAAACCTTACTTGATTATTATAGATTTCATTAAAAATACTCCCATAAATAAGGAGGAAGAAATGGTGTTCCCAGCAATTTTTATTCCTTCTTTTATTGATAAGTTCTACAACCGAGAAAATTTTTAAAAGCTGTGATCTAACACTGTTAAAAATCCATTCTGGCTGAATGATCAAATAATCTTGACTTCTGCAGCCTCTGTACCAGCTGATTAACTGGCAAGAACAAAATCAAACAAAGTTGTTGAGGGCAAGAGAAGAAGGGGACGACAGAGAATGAGTGTTCTGTACCAGCCTGCTACCGGCCCTGCAGAAAAGGCAGGGACAACCCCTTTACAAACGGCAAGAGGCTGGAATTAAGCCTGCCAAATTTATTAAGATAAAACAGAGCAAAACAAGACACCAACCATGAAACAGGAGCTATGAAACAGGAACTAATCAAGCGGTTGCCTTCAGCAAACCAGCCCTCCCACACATTCCCCTTTTATACAGTTCAGGGCGTGGCTTCTCTCTGCCTCCTTCCGAGGTGCCCCATTGCCTTCCTTTGTTTACTCCTGATTGACTGCCTCCTGCGTCGGGCGTCCTTGAACAGGGCCAGCTGTGGGTCATCTTCATCCACGCTGTCAGGCTCACACAGCTGGGTCTCCGTCGTGACCAGGTGGAAGGGGCCTAGCTGAGGGCTCTGCGGAGCCTCAAGGCCATCATCAGCAAGCTCTTCAACACCCCCTTCCTCCTCCTCTGAGTCGTCCGACCCAACTGCTGAACCCACAGGCTGACCCTGAATCACAACAATGAGGTGGCTGGATGGAGTCACTGAAGCAGTAGGCTTGAGCCTAAATGGACTCCAGAAGATGGTAGAAGACAGGAAGGCCTGGAGGAACATTGTCCATGGGGTCACGATGGGTCGGACACGACTTCGCAACTAACAACAATAAACAATGTATTAAGAAACAGCATTCTACACCATTTTATTTCCATATTCAGTTGTTTTACATTCCAGAGGCTCCAAGATATGTCTTCTTTAATGAGTTTTATATTAAAAAGGAAGTTTAAATCTATTGTTATCTGAACTAATTCAAGGTTGAAAAATCTAGTTCTAAAGTGAACCTTGCAAGTATCTTACAGTTCCAGAGGAAAGAAAAAAACCATTTATCTCACATCCTATCACTCCACCCTGTTCAAACACCTCAACTTCTAAAGCTACCTTGAGGCATGAATCTGATTTTCTTCCTTTGTTACAAGTACACAGTTGAGCACAACAGTTATTGGCAGCGGAACTTGGTTAGTAAGTATGAAGAGGAGGCAGAAATGAAACATCAAGGATTGCCACACTGCTCAATCATTGTCCTGAACTACAAACCTCATGAAATCCATAAAACATAGGCATGTTGGCTCATACTTGTAGTCCACATTGAAGGCTACCAATCAGAAAAGGCTACAGTTTTCCTGTATTATTGGAAATTTACATGTTAACACATTTCGTATCACAAAGAGCATTATATTGTAAAAACAATCAGTTTGCTAGGAAGAAAGGGGAGGAGGAAGAAAGGGCATACCAAGAATGAAAAAAACCACAATTTATATATCATATCCTTCATTCTCAACCCAGAGTTCTCACGCTAGGCACAAATGACCAGGCTAAAATTATCTTACTCTCAAGTTATATGAAGACTCTAATTTATTGGGTTTTAGCTTAACTTTAGGGACTGTAATTTAATCATAGTTTTAATTGATTTTAATTTTGTATGTTATGTATTTTAATTCTCCCTGTAAACCACCCTGAGTCCTACGGGAATAGGGCGGTATATAAATTTAAATAATAAATAAATAAATAATAAAGACTCTCTAGAGAAGGCTCTAATAATGGAGAAGGTAGGAGAACAAAGAAGAGGACAATGATCAGTAGACTCAGTTACAGCACCAATGAGTGCACTGCAGGTCCACGTTAGATCATCAGGGAAAAAGTCTATGTGGTCCCTAAGAGATGACACCAACTTGATGGCACATACAGGAATCAAATCTTCACTCAGTGGCAGACTATCTGGTCTGTATTCTAATTTGTGCTTTACAAATGCTAAATAAAAAGTAAACCATTTCACACACACCCCTTCCAATTCTTTGATATGAGAATGCTATATATAATCCAGTCTTTGTCAATCATCCAGAATCCTTGGGAAGTTAGTGCAGAAATATCCAGACTGATATTCAATTCAATCCATGCGTGTAAGAGGTAAAAGTCTTCAATACAGCAACATTGTGAACTATATCACCCAGATATCTCTACTCAATCTAAATGTTGCGTGTAGTCCTCAACTTAAGACTCATCTTAAGACAAATTTCAAAAAATCTACTTACGACCCATCCTCAAAGTCACAATTGCTGCCCTCACTGTAGTCCTGTGATCACCTTTTGGATACTTGGTAACTGACTCACATTTACAACTGGTTGCAATGTTCCCCAGTCATGTGATAGCAATTTGCAATACTTTTCACTGGCTTCTGGCGTTGTTTTTTTTCTTGCAAGAAACATGCACTTGGGAGACGAATGGATTCCTTTAATGGATTCATTTAATGACCAATGGCCTAACAACTATAGTTTTGCACTTTACAACCATTATTAAAATGATTATAAAATAGAGTGTGGGCACTGACAGCATTGGCTAAAATTCCAGGCTTCATTATGGTCATAAAAGAAGAACTAGTTATATTTAGAAGCCTTTTCCCATTCCTTCTTTCAGTTTTCTTTCGCTTGCTATGTAAGCATTATGGTATTTATTATTTATTGAGGCATCATTAGTAACTAGATGAAAAGGCTTAGACTAAATAATTAAGTATCATTTCTCCAAAATTCTTTAAGCATTTGTTTTAAAATTAGTTTTTACTTAAATGTACTAAAAACATTCAATGTTTTACTTAGGCCACCTTCATATTTTACAAAGAGAACTATTTAGGCAAGGGTAAACTTGCTTAGAGACTTACAAAGTAAATAAGAAATCATAACTTCTGCATTTTAATCACATGTAGTCATCATATTTGATTTACTTTTATCACTCCCAGTAGAAAATGAAAAAAGTGCTCTGAAGAATGAGTTATTCTCAATGTAAATCTTGAGCAAGTCTCTGTCAATCATATTAGCTAACTGAGGAAATAGCTGTTTTTGACAGAAACTACGCAGCCAGGTTAATTGCTTTGTGACTTATATTAAAAGTCAGCAAGTTATAGAACACTAAAAAATGAACACTTCATCCCAGGGCAATTGTCCAAGGCAATGCAAAAACAAAGCCATCCCACAAATGTATACATCTCAGATGCTTTTACTCTTAACAAAATAACCTGAAGATACAGATACCAGTTTCCAGAGAATATTTAAGTACTAGGAAATTATTTTGCCTATAAAAAAGGTTTAGAGACTGCTACAAAAATGAGCTAAGATTACTATGAATAATTAATTAAATTTGGAATCTGCAAGAAACCTGTACAAAATTATCATTTTTTCCCATAAATTAGCCTGGCAGAAAAAATAATAATACAAGTAGTCCTCAATTTATGACAGCATTTGGAACTGGAATTTCCACTGCTAAATGATGCTATCATAAAGTCTCAGTTACTGTTAACTGACTCCCACAGTCATTAGGAGGGGCAACTTCCTACTGGCTTCCTACAACTAAGATCAGTGGGAAAGCTGGCAGGAAGATATAAATAGCAGCTTCTAAGCAGGTAGAGGGACGTGGTGGCTCAGTGGGTTAGGACGCTGAGCTTGTCAATCAGAAGGTCGGCAGTTTGGCGGGTCGAATCCCGAGTGCCGCGTAGCAGAGTGAGTGCCTGTTACTAGTCCCAGCTTCTGCCCACCTAGCAGTTCGAAAGCATGTAAAAATGCAAGTAGAAAAATAGGGACCACTACAGTGGGAAGGTAACAGCGTTTCGTGCGCCTTTGGTGTCTAGTCATGCCAGACACATGACCACAGAGACATCCTCGGACAAGCGCTGGCTCTTTGGCTTTGGAAACAACTAGCAAGCATGTGCGGGGGAACGTTTACATTTTTATAAGCAGGTAAATGGCTGCTTCTGGGTGAGAGAGGTAACCAGGGAGTTCCTAAGGGTGAAGGAGGGGTTGAGGAAGGTGTGTGGGGATGCACAGAAGCTGTATGGGTCAAAAAGGAAGTGCAAGGATTTTAGGGAGTATGTGAGAGGCACCACTAGGATTGGGGAGAGTGTACGAAGATTGGGAAGGGTGCCTAAGGGGCACAGGAGTCAGAAATGAGAGGCACAACAAGAGTCAAGGAGGGCTGGGCGGGGTGTATGAGAGCTGCTGTGTGGGTCAGGGAGGGGGTGCAAAGATGCAAGGGGCTGCATGAGAGGCACAATTCAGGTTGGGAAGGGCACAAGGGAATGCACAACAGGCAGTGCAAGAGGTGGAGAGGATATGCAAAGGACACCCTGTGGGTCACAGATGGGGTGCATGGGAGCAGTATGAGTCAGGTGCATGAGGATGCAAGGGACGAACATGGGTACAAGAAAGGAGGAGCAAATGTGGGGAGAGTGCATAAGTAGCTAATGCAACACGAAAGCATAAGGGCTATGGAGGATACACAAGCTGTGATCTTCCCTGCCAACTTCCGTTGCTAAGCATAGCGGTTGTAAAGAGCAAACTTCATGGCACTGCGCTGACTCAGCTGTGGCATTTCACGTTGCATTGAATTTGCTTGTTGCAAGCCGACAGCCACAAATGCTGATCATGTGACAGTGGGTTGCTGCAACTGTCATATATGTGAGCCAGTTGCCAAATGCCTGAATTGCAATCATGTGATTGCAGGGACGGTACGAAAAAATGGTCATTAAGTCTCTTCATTCAGTGCCCTTGTAACTTTGAAGAGTTGCTTAATGAGCGGTCATTAAACAAGCACTACCTGTATAGTTTTTTGAATATACAATGAATGTTTTACAATGTGATTAACTCACTTACTGAATTAACCAGTTTGGAAGTTGCACAATATAAACATGAACAACTCAAATGGACTGCTTGCACAAATACACTGCCCTACAGTCCTAAAAAGGATTAAAGCTAATAAAAGTGTTGTACATGTGCAACTGCAGCCTCTAGGGTTTTAGCTGGTTAAGCATATTGTGTATATATACAAAACAATAAGTTATGGGGAAAAATTGCAAACCATATTGTATACTTAGCACCAATGGTGGGATTCAAATACACGAACAACCGGTTCTCTGTGTCAATGCCACTTCCGGAAGTCCATTCTGGGCCTGGGCAACAAAAATTAGCTACCAGTTCTGCCAAAGTGGTGTGAACCAGCTGAATCCCACCACTGCTTAGCACATCTAGGAGTGTTACTATATCCCAGTTCAAATGCATCATAATACTGTATCATAGGACCATTCTTAGGTCAAAATATTCAGCAAAAATGTAAACTACAAGATAACAATTTGTCCATCCTTGATGAAGATGTAGTAATATGGTGATTCAAAATGCAAGATGCTTTCCAAACATCATCTGTAATAAGCAGAGCTACATCCTAGAGAAGACAATCTTCTTCAGCTTCTGTGTCAAAGCTGAAATTATGATTTTATTTTATGTCTGAAATATTTGATATCAGTGGGAGAAGATCATTATGCAACAGCAACATTTTATACTCTTAAATATATATATACATATATACATACATACATGTCTGTCTGTCTGTATGTATGTATTGCAGACCAGCATCCAACTGCTTTATCCCCCAAATTGAATGGGTCAGTTTTTTAAAATTGAGATTAGTTGAAACCTTGCTAATTTTTCAGTATAATACAGGTAGTCCTCAATTTAGAGCCATTTGTTGGTCATTCAGTGTTAATGTCATGATTCCAATAGATGAGACCAGTAAAAGCAGAACTCCAAGGCAAGAAGTTTCCTTAAAGAACAAAGTATCGGCACAGTCAAAAGTGAAACCAAGTCTGGAGTTCCCTCCCAAGTGTTACAATGTTACAAAGTTGAACTTCCCACCCCAGCACTATGTAATTATCCATGTTCCCCAATAGAATACTTCGGCAGGCTTTCTAACGGAAGACTCAGCTTGCCAAAGTCAGGCAGCTATGACCTTGGTTCCCATGGGACAAATTATTGTTTAGTCTAACCTTAAAAAAGGACGCGGTGGCTCAGTGGGTTAGGACATTGAGCTTGTTGATCAGAAGGTCGGCAGTTTGGCGGGTCGAATCCCGAGTGCCATGTAACAGAGTGAGCGCCTGTTACTCGTCCCAGCTTCTGCCAACCTAGCACTTCAAAAGCACGTAAAAATGCAAGTAGAAAAATAAGGACCACTACGGTGGGAAGTTAACAGCGTTCTGTGCACCGTTGGTGTCTAGTCATGCCGGCCACATGACCACAGAGACATCCTCGGACAAGCGCTGGCTCTTCGGCTTTGAAACAGAGATGAGCACTGGCCCCTAGAGTTGGAAACGACTAGCACGTATGTGCGGGGGAACCTTTACCTAACCTTAAAACCACTCATCCCCCCGCCCAGTACTGTGGCAACCGAAAACGAAGAAAAAAATGGCTTCAGCCAAGATCATTGCATTGTTGACAGTTACAATGGCATTGAAAAAAGTGACTTACAATCAGTCCTCATACTTATTACCGTTGCAGCATACCCACGGTCATGTGATAAAAATTTAGCATTTGGTAAACAACATCATAAAATTGGACATGAGTTACTTAACAATCATATTGCTTAGCAATGGAATTTCTAGTAGTAATACTAGTTGCAAATTGAGAACTACCTCTATAAAAAAATGCTGCTCAAAGCTGGTAAGAGGTTAAAGGTAAAGGTTCCCCCACACATGCGTGCTAGTCGTTTCCGACTCTAGGGGCTGGTGCTCATCTCCGTTTCAAAGCCGAAGAGCCAGCGCTTGTCTGAGGACATCTCTGTGGTCATGTGGCCGGCATAACTAGACACCAAAGGTGCACGAAACGCTGTTACCTTCCCACCGTAGTGGTCCCTATTTTTCTACTTGCATTTTTACGTGCTTTCGAACTGCTAGGTGGGCAGAAGCTGGGACGAGTAACAGGCGCTCACTCTGCTATGCGGCACTCGGGATTTCACCCGCCAAACTGCCGACCTTCTGATCGACAGGCTCAGCGTCCTAACCCACTGAGCCACCGCATCCTTGGTAAGAGGTTATCCAGTTTTAAAAAGTAGCATCTCTGAAAGCATAAGGGAAATTTCCATTCTGGTGACATAAAATCAAAATTTGTGTTCAAGGCGCTGCTTCAGAGAAGTATAAATAAAGCTTATCCTGTCTGAGAAAAGACAAAATTAAAATATTGGTGTTAAAAAGAAACTGAAATAGTACTGTCTGTTTTACTGTTTAAAGCAAAAGGAATTTCTTTAACTGCTTTTGCGAAGTTTGGTGGGTGGCATTTAATTGTTAAATAGTCAGGAGCAATATTCAAAACTAATATCAACTTTAAAACCTGCAAATGAAATAGTGGGGGAAGAAAATAAAATAAAGCAAGTATAACTCAGGTGTGCTGACATGAAATAAAAAAATTGTGGAGTTTTATTCTAACTCTTTATCAATAATGCATGGGTGCACACAGACAATTTATAGCTGTTTTCCATCACTGAGTACTCTGCAGTACTAAATTAAGTCTACAAAATTCAAGGACAATCCACCCACATACTGTAGTGTATAAGACTACTTTTTAACCCATGAAAATCTTCTCAAAAGTCAGGGGTCGTCTTATATGCCGGGTGCTGAAAATTTAGGGACAGGGCTGGCTGGAAAACCTGGAGCGGATCTCCCATTTAGTCTGCGCAGGGAAAGCGGGACCAATTGGAGAAGAAGCTGCAGTCTGTGATTTTTTACAGGCTGGGGTCTGGGCGTCTTTCCTTCTAAAGTTGAAGAGCAGCTATAGTATATCCCAACTTGAAAGGCAGGTGGGGAAGGCAGCAGCCAGAGCAGCAGCTTAGCTCTAAGGACACATTTGACTCAGGAACTGGGCGGGCTGGCTGGAAAACCTGGAGCGGATCTCCCATTTGGTCTTTTTTTTAAAAAATCCCATTTATATCCTGCCCTTCTCCGAAGACTCAGGGTGGCTTACAATTTAAAGCACAAATCAATGTGCTTAGCAATAGCCTTCATTCTGTGTATATGCCTGTTTATTAGGACTTTCACCCCCCCAAGCAGCATTATTACAAAGTCAGCTTATTGCCCCCAACAATCTGGGTCCTCATTTTACCTACCTTGGAAGGATGGAAAGCTGAGTCAACCTTGAGCCTGGTGGGATGCGAACCTGCACTAATTGCAGGCAGCTGGTGTTATTTAAGGCTCTGCGCAGGGAAAGCTTTAGAGTGAATTAGGAAAAGTGAAAAAGTGAATTAGGAAAATAGGGAACGGTTGCTGGAATTGGGTATGTGTAGTTTAACGAAGAGAAGGGTGAGGGGTGACATGATAGCAGTGACCCAATATCTCAGGGGCTGCCACAAAGCAGAGGGAGCCAAGCTATTCTCCAAAGCACCTGAAAGCAAGACAAGAAGCAATGGATGGAAACTAGTCAAGGAGAGAAGCAACCTAGAACTAAGGAGAAACTTCCTGACAGTTAGAACAATTAACCAGTGGAACAACCTGCCTCCAGAAGTGGTGAATGCTCCAACACTGGAAGTTTTTAAGAAGAGACTGGACAGCCATTTGTCTGAAATGGTATAGGGTTTCCTGCTTTAGCAGGGGGTTGGACTAGATGACCTCCAAGGTCCCATCCAATCTTCTTCTTCTTCTTCTTCTTCTTCTTCTTCTTATTATTATTATTATTATTATTATTATTATTATTATTATTATTATTATTATTATTATAGTTTAATCCACTTGCACTGTTTTATGTTTACATGTTTGATGACAAACAGCCTTATGTTTATATGTGACAGTTTTCCTACTAAGCACCTGCATGTCATAAGCATTTGAATTAAAATTACCATATTAAAATCAAATCTGATGTTTTTTAATTTTTATTTGGTGTGTGTTGGAAGAGGGGTAGTCTTATACAGCGAGTATAGCCCAAACCCTATAATTTAACAGGAAATGTAGGGGGTCGTCTTATACGCCCAGTCGTCTTATTCGCCGGAAAATACGGTAGCTACTGTTAACTGGGTCTAGCATTTTGAATTAACATTTTAAAGGCCTTTTCAGTTTTATTAGCAACTTGGGACATGCAGCTAACTGGCTATGTATTTCTGTCTTTATGAAGAACATTTAGTCTTTACTACTGAAAAGAGAAAAACAGAAAATTCTATTTACGTTCCTTTTCCCAGTATTAAGAACCCACATGCACATGTCACTAAGATGTAAGATGTAAATAACATTATTCCAAACCCTGCTGAAATATTTTTGCAAACCCATGTAAATAATAATTAGGAGAACATTTAACTTTCAGTAATCATTGTGTATCTGAAGGACTGCCCAAAAGATGTGGAGGAGATCACACAGAAGAAGATACTGTCCTTAAAATCCTGTTGCAATAATTCCAATGAAAGTGTCCTTGCATCTGAACTCCTTTGCCCTAGGAACAAATAATTTTTTTCCAACTCATAAATCATGGTAAGTTAGGCAGAGACATTATCAGAGTTCTTAAAACATAATTATATTTTTACAAAGTTGCGAAATTGGCAGTCAGAAATAATTTCCACATATATGTGCATGAGTAGGACATGAATGATCTACTTTCAGTATGGGGGAATTTGGATTGCCTGCTTTATTGGACAGACACAAAACAACAAAGTGCATTGTTGTACAGTTAATCCTCGACTTATGACCATTTATTTGTTCAGCAACCATTTTAAATTACAACAACACTAAATGGAGTTAGAACTCATGCCTGAGTCACAAGATAAAAATTTAAGTGGTGGCAGCACACTCCCCCTTCTGCCCCCAACTAAACCATCCTGCATAGCAACACTTGGCCACAGCACAAAGCCATGGTCTGAAGTAGAGGTCTGGGGCCTTCAGCAGTCAGCTACACAACATGATATATCTCCAAAACTAATTATAGGCAAACGTTTCAACACCAGTAAGTGACAGAATGAAAAGTCTTTCAGTTCCTTAATGAAGAATGTTTATATGCCTAGCCCAGATTGTTGGGGGCAATAAGCTGACTTTGTAATAATGCAGCTTGGGGGGCCCTGAAAGCCCTAATAAGCAGGCATATACATAGAATGAAGGCTGTTGCTAAGCACATTGGTTTTAAATTGTAAGCCGCCCTGAGTCTTCGGAAAAGGGCGGGATATAAATGGGATTAAAATAAATAAAAATAAATAACTCCCTATAGATTTTGTTATACAAAATAGTCCAAATACCAAGCAATCGTAACTTTTTTTTTCTTGATCTGCAACATACACATTTCATCTCTGAGACTTCTACAGTACATTTCATCAAACTGGTAATATCATGCTTGCTTGAAAAAAAATTAACAGCAGAGTCATCATAAAGGAAACTGCACAGTTGCCTTACTTTTTAAGACTAAAGTATTCATCTTCCTTCTCAATACCAATGCAAATGTGGTTGAGGTACAATTTATTGAAAATAATTCTACACTTGTTTTAGAGTTAAATGAGAATAAGAAAGTAACCTCGAGTCATTAAACAATGGTCACTTTACTGAAATACTACCCTGTAATTTTCCCAGTTGGGTACATCCATGAAATTAAGAGGGACAGGTTAAACTGTAGCCTCTGTGTTTTAGCAAACTCACCCACAGGACATGAGTAATTGTTTCGCTAAATGTTATTCTTCTGATA
Source organism: Vipera berus (assembly GCF_964194415.1). Lineage (NCBI taxonomy): Eukaryota > Metazoa > Chordata > Lepidosauria > Squamata > Viperidae > Vipera > Vipera berus. The sequence goes on along the minus strand of NC_138203.1, from coordinate 71,921,421 downwards.
AATCAACTGTCTATCCTTAACACACAAGACACTGTTTTACAATTTACCCTGGTACGGTAACATGAGAAGATAGATGATATTTTAGACCGAAATACTAGAAAGTCAATGCATAATGATTTGACATTTTCCTTTAAAAAAAAACCTTCAACAAAATGTATTAAATGTCTCAGTAAAAAAAATTCTCATACTTAAGGCTGAGAATTGAGAATGCAAATAAATACTAATGGATTCGAAAACAGTTCATAAATTGTACATATTTAAAATCCTTTAAGAAAGTAATCAACATAGTTTTTTTTAAAAAAAAACAATTACATTCAGAGGACATTACTTCTATTCTTCATCCACGGGATGAAATAGAAGTTGTTTAAAAAAGAGAAAAAAGAAAAATTTGGAGAAACTAATGATGGCAATCTGACATTCTTATTTGTTTGCAAGGTAACTAAGGAGTGTATCTTGTCTTTTTACCCCATGCAATAATTCCTTCAGAGATCACTTGTGTGACTTCCCATGTTTCAGTTAAATCTCAGGAAAAAGGAAACTTTTCAAAAATGGGACTACCATCACTAGCATGGAGAAACACAACTTTTGAGAAAATGATGGATGTTTCTTTCTCCTAGAGAAATTCCGAGGAATTGTTCATCCAGTGAAGAATTCCAAAAAGTAGTTTATTCCCAATAAACTACTAAACAGAAAATCTAGTTTTCATCATATTGAATTGAATATAAAGTAAGCCCAATCACTTGTATGGCTTCAAAGCACAGTTGCAGGAAAACACACCAATCTTGAAAAAAATAAAATTGATCTATAGTACAAAAATACATTTTAATTTTGAGGAAAGAATTAGTAAAATAGCAGTGGTTCTCAAGCTGTGGTCTGTGTTCCCCTGGGGAGCCACAATGTTGTCACAGAGGGTATGCAAAGGTTTGGAAAAATGTTATGATTTAAATCTTAAGTCTTGGGGATCTTTGGCCACAAAAGATATTTAAAAGGGGTCTTGCTGGAGAAAAGGTTGATAACCACAGCTGTACAGTATGATTATGTCAGCTTTCCAGAAAAACGTTTAAACTTATTTTTTTACTGATTTTTCATAGCAAAATATCAGAAAACCAATGATTATCATTTGTGGGGGGGGAAGCATAATTAGGCACATGGTAGGAGGGGTTGAGGATGTGTTGCCATCCTGTTCTCCACTGATCAAAATTCACATTTGCATATAAGCCATAGATACACAAGGCACAACTTTCTTGTTAGGAATTCCCCCTAAAATTAATGAACATGTACTTTTCCTAATAAAATTATTAATAATGTTTCACAAGCAATGAAAACAAAATCCCTGTCATTCCTCACATTACTTTCAGATTTTCTCAGCTGGATCCTACCTCCAGAACAAAATAAAACCAAAACAGAAGAACTGAACCAAGTCTCTGAACGATGGCAAAGCATCCAAAATATGTTCAATTTTGTGCAAAATATACACTAAACAAAACAACATGAGCAAAAGCAAACGCTAATAAAAATTCTTCCTTCTGCACCGTTATTTTTATTGGGAATAGAGCTGAATTCTTAACGGTAGAAAATTAGGTATAACGGTTTACTCGTATTATCTTGTAAAGAATGGATAAGAATTGAAAACTAAGTAGGGATGGGATTATACAATTTACTTTTTTTATTACAACCTTAAGATTCGCCACTGAGAGATTATTGGATACAAAAGAGAAGTATATACAATTAAACCATTTTGAGCTCAGTGAATTGTCCTGAGTAATGGAACTAAGCTGATTTTATCATCTTTCTTCTGCATTAAATTTTTCTTCTGTTCAGCCAAAGCTCTTCTTCCCACTTTTTAGTTAAAATACAAGCTTGGACCACGGTTGTCTTTATATAAAACAAGGAATGCTAAATTCTTAGCTACTGAATGGAATTCTTCTCTTCTTCTTTTGGTTCAGAAAAACACCTCAAGCTTTCATTGGAGCTCGTAGAAATATTTTGTATTCCAAAGCAAGCCTAGGCAATGTCACAATAACATCTGCCTTACACTGAAAAATTATGAGTTGTTATACTCCAAGACACTGTTTCATAATCTAATTACCCGATAGGTGGTACAGACACAAGCCAAAACATGTGGCACCACTCTGGTAAGAGCAAGTGCTACAATTAAGTTACTCAGCTCTGTAAACATGCTCAGAATACAAATTAATTTTAATATAGCAATATTAATATTTTATATGTTGAGCTTTCCATCATGCTCGAGTAATATTTATTAATAATATACAAGCCTTCCAGGCACAATTTGGGAGGTTTTTTTGGAGCTATCATAGGAAAATTAGAAATATACCTTAAGCTTTTCAAAACAAACAAACAAACAAAAAGCGTGTGTGGGAGAGCCCCAGATCAAAATACTGGACTATTCACAAAACAATTATTAAAAGTATAGTCAAAAGTCAATGGAATGATTTATCACTTGAAGTAATCTGCCTATGGTGTGGCTTCTTGGTGCTCTGCATTTTTGAAATACTGAAAAATTGCACCATTTAAAAAACACCCATTCCATTTTTATTAATTTTGCACTTGAAGGGCAACAATCTTTTAAAACATCTGTGGTTTTAATCATTTGCCTGAGCCTTAATAAAGGACTGATATTGCAATGTTAAAATACAGAACATGATGGTATAAAATAGTAAGAAAAAATAAAAGAGATACTTGAACTGCAGCAAAATTGAAAGCATATAACTAACTCTGTGGTACTTTTATTTATTTAATAAAGCAGTTTCTAAGTTATTGTGAATACTATCCTGTAATTCATTTGTGTGGGTTAAGAGCTGGGTTTGGTATGTAAGCAAAAAGAAAACTTCCTACCCCTCCACAAATATCTTGCCTTCCTGGAGAGGAAAAATGCTGTATTATTCCAAAATGAAAAGCAGAAGTTGCTGACCAAGGGGGGGGGAGGGAACCTGTAAGATTTGTTATCTTTCCAGACTCAGCTTAATTGGAAATTCCAAATAAATGGAAAATCCAGGTACAAGGGAAACAAAAGAATTCTTGTTTCAAAGCATTCTTTGTTTCTACAGAATTAATTAAACCTTTGACCAAGAATCTGAATTAGAGGTTTCATTTATTTTGCTTGTATGTTATAAACCTTAGTATTCTTATTCATATGTCTCTGCCCATATAGTATTCTGTAGTATTTTTAGACTATGTTGAACTAATTCCTTAGGAGATGATAAATCTTGAAAGCCATCTTGATAGAGAGACAGCTTGCAAGATTTATCAGCTCCCAATTAAATCACCAAGGTAATGTTCTGAGAGCACTTTATATTCTTGTAAATATCATATATTTAAATAAAGTTTTATTTTGTTTACCCCTGTTTTATCTCCAAAAGAGGGAAGGAAAGTCTAATGGCAACAGTCAAATGCCTTTATATTATAAGGCAAAAAAATGAATTATAGAAATTGTTTCATTTTTCCCCATATATAGCTTTCATTTCTCAAAGGCAACAAAGGCTGTGGGAATATCTCCTTCGTAGACTGGTGCTTGCAAGAATATGCCAGGTGAAATACCCCTGGAAGATAGGCAGTGCCAGCAGAAATTACTAAGCAACTACCATGGCAGAAGGCAAGGCCAGTGTGTACAGTGCTCTCCAATCTTTCACTTTACAGTCCCAGTAATGTCAGTGCACAAGCAATTGACTTATCATGCTTGTAAGTTTGAGATACCTATTTTTATCATCTTATCTTAAACAAGATGACCATGCCCAAAGACCACTACAGTGCTTGAAGAGTATTTTCCAGAGCTTTATTTTTCCATGGAATACTTTGCAGCTCACATCAGGATTAATGCTAATAACAACAACAAAAACAACAACTTTATTGTCACTTTGAATGTACACCAATCAGCATACATCAAAATGAAATTTCATTGCACACAGCTCTCAAAGGGCCACAACCTCTGATATACACACCTTGTTCGTGGCCAGCTCAAGTTTCAGATCGTCCATTTTAATCTCTAGGGAGCGAAGGATGGCAAACAGGACAGATGGAAACTGATTAGCTTCATGTGGATTAGCCCTCAATTTTTGTAGGCAAGTTAAGCAAATTTGTAAACACTAGAAAATGTTCCACTGCAATGCAAATTATCCTAATTTCCAAATAATCTGCATTGAGATCTCTTAAAGATTATAGGCATTAACCTAACATCCATTTTTGAATAAAAAAGGATATATAATTTTATGCACATAACAAGGTCATTCTAATATGATACAATAGGACATTCCTATTCATGGACAAATGTATTAATGACTGCTGTTACAGTGTACCCATGACAGGCTACATCAGGGGTCTTCAAACTTGGCTCTGTTATGACTTGTGGACTTCAACTGCCAGAATTCCTCAACCAGGCATGCTGGCTGAGGAATTCTGGGAGTTGAAGTCCACAAGTCATAAAAGGGCCAAGTTTGAAGACCCCTGGGCTACATTGTAATAGTAACATTTTGGAATTTTTATTTATATATTTAACAAATTTTATGGCCAATTTTCTACTGATAGGAAAGTCAGAAGTCATATTTCTTAATTTTAGTTTCATTTTTCTTTTCTCACTCTTTTCTTTTCTTTTTCTTTTGATTTGTCTTTTACTATATCAATTTTTAATAAATATAAATTAAAAAAAGAAACTTCCAAATAAGGAACTTTCATGACTACTTAGGATTTACTATACAGTCATATATAGTATGAGGGACGCGGTGGCTCAGTGGGTTAGGACGCTGAGCTTGTCTATCAAATGGTCAGCAGTTTGGTGGGTCGAATCCCGAGTGCCGCGTAACAGAGTGAGCGCCTGTTACTCGTCCCAGCTTCTGCCAACCTAGCAGCTCGAAAGCACATAAAAATGCAAGTAGAAAAATAGGGACCACTACGGTGGGAAGGTAACAGCGTTCCGTGCGCCTTTGGCGTCTAGTCATGCTGGCCACATGACCACGGAGACGTCCTCGGACAAGCGCTGGCTCTTCGGCTTTGAAATGGAGATGAGCACCATGTGCAGGGGAACCTTTACCTTTACATATATAGTATATGTAATCTATTTTTCTTGTTATTAAACTTGATATAATAAAATGTTTATCCAAAAATACATGTAGACATTAGCATAGTGATAACTTCCTGTTAGCACTTTAACTCAGAAAACAGGCTCAGCAAGGATTACTAGAACTCAGCTTTATTGCTCCAAGATATAACTATCTTGAAAACCTGACAGAGATTCTCTATCAAAGAAAATTAAGCCTGGGCAATCTAGAGCTTCTTTCTTATTCTCTACTCCTTTTCAAAGCTAAACTCAGAATAGAGCTGGAAGGGACCTTGGAAGTCTTCTAGTCTACCCCCCTGCTCAAGCCAGAGACCCTACATCATTTCAGACAAGTGGCTGTCCAGTCTCTTCTTAAAAACCTCGAGAGATGAAGCATCCACAACATCTGAAGGCAAGCTGTTCTTCTGTTTAATTATCTTCACTGTTAGGAAGTTTCTCTTTAATTCCAGGTTGCTTCTCTCCTTGATTAGTTTCCATCTGTTATTTCTTGTTTTGATTCTGGTGCTTTGGAAAATAAATTGAGCCCCTCCTCCTTGGGGCAGCCTCTCAAATACTGGAATATTGCTATCATGTCCCCCCAGTCCTTCTTTTCTCTTATGGCTGTTTAAAACCTTCTTCAAGGCCATTTCTGCAAAGTGCTTCTGAGATTATCAGCAACTTAGGTAAAGGTAAAGGTTCCCCCGCACATGCGTGCTAGTCGTTTCCAACTCTAGGGGCCGGTGCTCATCTCCGTTTCAAAGCCAAAGAGCCAGCGCTTGTCCGAGGACGTCTCCGTGGTCATGTGGCCGGCATGACTAGACGCCAAAGGCGCACGGAACGCTGTTACTCTCCCACCGTAGTGGTCCCTATTTTTCTACTTGCATTTTTATGTGCTTTAGAACTGCTAGGTTGGCAGAAGCTGGGACGAGTAACAGGCGCTCACTCTGCTACGCGGCACTCGGATTCGATCCGCCAAACTGCCGACCTTCTGATCGACAAGCTCAGCGTCCTAACCCACTGAGCCACCGTGTCCCTTTTATAGAGAGACTAGTGTTGGACAAATGCAAATCAAAATATAAAGGTCTATGTTTTTCTAAGACACTATGTTCCCTAAGGATTTTAATTATTATGACAGGGGTCTTTATGCTGTTTCAACCAACACAATCTGTGGCTTTTTAGCTTTTTAGCAGTACAGTAATTTTAAAAAGCATCAACCAACATCCCAAATACATTTTTCATCAATTTTCAGTCCCTGAAGGTCCGTCTAAATACCCTGGTCCTAACAAGCTTTATGAATGTTAATAGTGAATAAACCTATTTTATTTCTGGGGAGAAGAGCTTCAGTGGAATATTTCCCTTCCCACTGCACCTTGTGGAAAGTGGGGACTACCAATACATAGTTATTGCTTTTGTAGACACTTCTGACATGAACCCAGACAGACTGCTGGCCTACCTTGAGTAGGCAGATTCTAGATGGAGCAAAAGGCTTCACAGATACTCCTGTCCCAAACAGTGTAAGTTACTAGCACTGTAGAACAACACTACTTGAAGCTGGGACGAGTAACAGGCGCTCACTCTGTTACGCGGCACTCGGGATTTGACCCGCCAAACTGTCGACCTTCTGATCAGCAACTTAACAGCAACTTAAAAATACCCAAGAGAAACATGACAACTTTTAGAATAGTGTTCGATTCATTACTTCTTAAACTAAGAGTAGTCCAGCACCATAGCTTATTTTCTGAAATATACTTTTGTTAGTCAGTATGGACACATGATATGAAATTAGACATGTCAGATCTCTAAGAAAGCCATAAACCATTCAAGAGCATTGACAGATCTCATAAATATGTCAAACAATATTTACACTGAGGCCAAATTTGCCGTTTGGTTGATAAATTCATTCACTCCCAAAGAGCTTTGATCTTCTGACAAATCATTTCCTGATAGAAGTTTAAACAGGCAAGGACTTTGGACACTAACCAGCTGTCACGGTTGCCCTGCAATTTGGCATTCAGCTCCGTAGGGAAAAAAAGAAAACAAACAAAAAAGATGGGCCACAAAGCAGGAATGCTACTCCTTGAACAAACCAGTTATTTCTGTTTAAAACAAATAACTCATGCCTTCTTTATGCTTTTCCATTTACAAGGGAAAAAGATAATCCTTTTCCTCCCAGAAGCAGGAATCCAGATGGAAATATTGTTTTCTTTAACTTAATGAACTGATACCAATAAAGGAAAGTATTTGGCACTGATGATGTTACCTAGTTTGAGTAATGAAATGTGTACAACAAAAATGATCAAGTTCAGAGAGCACCAAGGACCCCTCTTAACAAAGTGAAGATGCAGTGAATTATACACAATTGTTATGCCAGTTAAGTCAGCTTCAAGTTCATATTACTGCTCAGTCTGAAATACTTCAGTGAACAAACCATTCTTGCAAAATTGTTTGAAAAGTTGAGAGAAGCTTAATAGTTTATTTATTTATTTATTTATTTTATTTGATTTATATACCGCCCTTTCCCGAAGGACTCAGGGCGGTTTACAGGGTATTTAAAACAAGAAATACAAAAGTTAAAAACAATTTAAAAAAATTACATCAATCCCTGAAAAAGTAAAAACCCCAATTAAATTAAAATTAAAATTCTCAGCCTGGGCCAGAGAGCTCGAAGAGCCAGGTCTTCAGGTCCCCGCAGAATGAATGGAGGTCAGGGGCAGTCCTGAGCTCCACAGGGAGCTGGTTCCAGAGGGCAGGCACACCCACTGAGAAGGCCCTCCCCCTGGGTGTTATCCGCCGGCAATCTCTTACCGGTGGCACCCTGAGAAGACCCTCCCTGTGGGAGCGCACTGGACGAAGGGAACTTGATGCTGGCAGCAGGTGTTCCCTCAGATATCCCGGACCCAAGCCATTTAGGGCTTTATAGGTCATCACCAGCATTTCATTATATATAATAATATATACAATATATATATTAATGATATATATATATCATTATATATATATATATATATATTATATCATTATATATATATATATATATATATATATATATATATATATATATATATATATATATATATATATATATATATATATATATATATATATATATATATAATCATTATATATAATAATAAAGATACATATATTGGAGGATAAATAAAAAGAAAAGTATTTCCTTTAGTTTACATCCTCTTCCATAGTACCATGAGTTAGAAAAATGTGAGTTAGACAGCATCACCGCCAGTTGGATATGTAGCTGGCTGACCGGCCATACTCAGCATGTGATCCTCAATGGAACTGCATCTACATGGAGGAAAGTGTGTAGTGGGGTCCCCCAGGGCTCTGTTCTGGGCCGAGTGCTCTTCAACATCTTCACCAATGATTTGGATGAAGGGATAGATGGGGAACCCATTAAATTTGCATACAACACCAAGCTGGCAGGAATAGCCAACACTGCAGAGGATAGGCTTAAGATACAGAAAGATCTTGACAGACTTGAATATTGGGCACTATCTAACAAAATGAAATTCAATGGTGAAAAAAGTAAGGTTCTACATTTAGGCAAGAAAAAACAAATGCACAGGTACAGTATAGGTCAGGGATAGGCAACCTCGGCTCTTTTATGACTCATGGACTTCAACTCCCAGAATTCCTGAGCCAGCATACCTGGCTCAGGAATTCTGGGAGTTGAAGTCCTGGTATAGGTGATACCTTGGTCAATAGTAGTAACTGTGAGAGAGATCTTGGAGTCCTAGTGGACAGTCACTTAAATATGAGCCAGCAATGTGCTGCAGCTGCCAAAAAAGCCAACATAGTGCTAGGCTGCATTAACAGAGGGATAGAATCAAGATCACGTAAAGTGTTAATACCACTTTATAAAGCCTTAGTAAGGCCGCACTTGGAATACTGCATCCAGTTTTGATCACCAAGACATAAAAAAGATGTTGAGACTCTAGAAAGAGTACAGAGAAGAGCAACAAAGATTAGGGGACTGGAGGCTAAAACATATAATGAACGGTTGCTGGAATTAGGTATGTCTAGTTTAATGAAGAGAAGGACGGGGTGACATGATAGCAGTGTTCCAATATCTCAGGGGCTGCCACAAAGAAGAGGGAGTCAAGCTATTCTCCAAAGCACCCGAAGGCAGGACAAGAAGCAATGGATGGAAACTAATCAAAGAGAGAAGCAACCTAGAACTAAGGAGAAACTTCCTGACAGTTAGAATAATTAATCAGTGGAACAACCTGCCTCCAGAAGTTGTGAATGCTCCAACACTGGAAGTTTTAAAGAAGAGACTGGACAGCTATTCATCTGAAATGGTATAGGGTTTCCTGCCTGAGCAGGGGATTGGACTAAAAGACCTCCAAGGTTCCTTCCAAATAATAATAATAATAATAATAATAATAATAATAATAATAATAATAATAATAATAATAATAATAATAATGTAAAATAATAATATTGTTGCTGTTGTTACTGTTGTTGTTATATTACTGTTCTACTTGCAGAAACTGTATTTTGTTTTACTAATCATTTTTGTTCTTGGTAAAAAAGGCCTGTAATTGCAATGATCAATACAGAAACTTGTAGCTAGGGAAAGCAGATGAGCCTATAAGTCTGTTCCGTAACAATAAATTATTATTTAAAAAGTACATAGCCTTGATCACAGGTAATCAAAAATGATCACCATGGTTTTTATGATCCAGAAGTACTGAATGTGTTTATTACCTGTTTTGTTTCAAAATAAAGTAAAAAGACTTTAATGAGTCATAAAATTTGTGAGATTCATACAAGCAAGGCATTTATTCACAGTATTTTCCTGAACTCTCTTGTGGGTGGCAGAGAGAAACATTCCTTACTCCCACCAAGAATATATTTGTTTCATAGAAACATAGAAAACAGTCGAAAGAAAAAGATCTAGTAGTCCACTGAGTCTGCCCTTTGAGTTTGCTTCCATCTTTTCTTGTTAAGTTGCTAAGTCGTGTCTGAATTTTTGCGACCCCATGATGCACAGCACACCAGTCCTCCACTATCTCGCAGAGTTTGCCCAAATTCATGTTCATTGTGTCAATGACATTATCTAACTATCTCAGCCTCTGCTGTCCCTTTCTTTTGCCTTCAGTCTTTCCCAACATCAAGTTCTTTTCCTCTCTTCTTATTTGGTGGGCAAAGTATTCCAGCTTACATCTAGTCATTTCTAATTAAAGAGAACTGTGTTTTTTTAGTGTTACACGCTTACTTTTTTGTGGACACATTGACAGAGGTTATGTGAGATATAAAATAATTCCAAGAATAAACCAATAATCTGACTGCAGGTTTTTATATAGGAAGTATGATAAATAACAGTAATGAGATCTTATTAGCAGCCTATCATAAAAAACCCCTTCATGGATTACTGCCTTGTCGTGGCGAAGGGGCTTGCGTAATTCAATGAAGCTATGAGCTATGCCGTGCAGGGCCACCCAAGACAGAAAGGTCATAGCAGAGAGTTCTGACAAAACGTGATCCACTGGAGAAGGAAATGGCAACCCACTCCAGTATCTTTGCCATGAAAACCCTATGGACAGTACCAAAAGGCAAAACGATATGACACTGGAAGATGAGCCCCTCAGGTCGGAAGGCGTCCAATATGCTACTGGGGAAGAGCAGAGGGCTAGTACTAGTAGCGCCAGAAAGAATGAAGCGACTGGGCCAAAGCCGAAAGGACGCTCAGCTGTGGATGTGTCTGGTGGTAAAAGGAAAGTCCGATGCTGTAAAGATTTTTTTCTCCATAGGAACCTGGAATGTAAGATCCATGGATCAAGGAAAGCTGGACGTGGTCAAACAAGAGATGACAAGACTGAACATCGACATCTTAGGTATCAGCGAACTAAAATGGACAGGAATGGGTGAATGGGTGATGACCATCAGGTATACTACTGCGGGCAAGAATCCCTCAGAAGAAATGGAGTAGCCTTCATAGTCAATAAAAGAGTAGGAAAAGCAATACTGGGATATAATCCTCAAAATGACAGAATGATCTCAGTTCGAATCCAAGGGAAACCATTCAATATCACAGTAATCCAGGTCTATGCCCCAACCACCGGTGCTGAAGAGGATGAAATTGACCGGTTCTATGAAGCCCTACAGCACCTTATAGAACTAACACCAAAAAATGATGTCCTTATCATCATGGGGGATTGGAATACTAAATTAGGAAGCCAAAAGATAACCGGAATAACAGGCAAGTTTGGTCTTGGAGCACAAAATGAAGCAGGGCACAGGCTGATAGAATTTTGTCAAGAGAATATGATGGTCATAGCAAACACTCTTTTCCAACAACCCAACAGACGGCTCTACACATGGACATCACCAGACGGTCAACACAGAAATCAGATTGACTATACGCTCTGCAGCCAAAGATGGAGAAGCTCTATACAGTCAGTAAAAACAAGACCAGGAGCTGACTATGGCTCAGACCATGAGCTTCTCGTTGCAAAGTTTAGGCTTAAACTGAAGAAAGTAGGGAAAAGCACTAGGCCACTCAGGTATGAATTAAATTATATCCCTGTTGAATATACAGTAGAGGTGACAAATAGATTTAAGGAATTAGATTTGATAGACAGAGTGCCTGAAGAACTATGGACAGAGGTTCGCAACATTGTACAACAGGTAGCAACCAAAACCATCCCAAAGAAAAAGAAATGCAAGAAAGCAAAATGGCTGTCTGAGGAAGCTTTGCAAATTGTTGAGGAAAGGAGGGAAGCGAAAGGCAAGGGAGAAAAAGAAAGATACGCCCAATTGAATGCAGAATTCCAGAGAATAGCTAGAAGAGATAAGAATGCCTTCTTAAATGAACAGTGCAAAGAAATAGAAGAAAACAATAGAATAGGGAGGACCAGAGATCTTTTCAAGAAAATTGGAGAGATGAAGGGAACATTTAATGCAAAAATGGGCATGATAAAGGACCAAAATGGCAGGGACCTAACAGAGGCAGAAGAGATTAAGAAGAGGTGGCAAAATTACACAGAAGATCTATACAAGAATGAGCTTAACGTCCCTGATAATCACAATGAGGTGGTCACTGACCTCGAGCCAGACATCCTAGAATGTGAAGTGAAGTGGGCCTTAGAAAAGCTGAGCAACAACAAAGCTAGTGGAGGTGACAGTATTCCAGCTGAGCTATTCAAAATCTTAAAAAACGATGCAATAAAAGTGCTACACTCAATTTGCCAGCAAATTTGGAAAACTCAACAGTGGCCACAGGATTGGAAAAGATCAGTTTACATTCCAATTCCAAAGAAAGGCAGTGCCAAAGAATGTTCAAACTATCGCACCATTGCACTCATTTCTCATGCTAGTAAAGTTATGCTTAAAATCCTACAAGCTAGACTCCAGCACTATGTGGATCGAGAACTACCAGAAGTACAGGCAGGATTTCGAAGAGGCAGAGGAACTAGAGATCAAATTGCCAACATACGCTGGATCATGGAGAAAGCTAGAGTGTTCCAGAAAAACATCTACTTCTGCTTCATTGACTATGCTAAAGCCTTTGATTGTGTGGATCATAACAAACTGTGGCAAGTTCTTAAAGAGATGGGCATACCAGACCATCTTATTTGTCTCTTGAGAAACCTATATGTGGGCCAAGAAGCAACAGTGAGAACTGGACACGGAACCACTGATTGGTTCAAAATTGGGAAAGGAGTCCGGCAAGGCTGTATACCAGGGGTCTTCAAACTTGGCCCTTTTACAACTTGTGGACTTCAACTCCCAGAATTCCTTAGCCAGGCATGCTGGCTGAGGAATTCTGGGAGCTGAAGTCCACAAGTCATAAAAAGGCCAAGTTTGAAGACCCCTGCTGTATACTGTCACCCTGCCTATTCAACTTATATGCAGAGCACATCATGAAAAAGGCAGGGCTAGATGAATCAAAAGTTGGAATTAAGATTGCCAGAAGAAATATCAACAACCTAAGATATGCAGATGATACCACTCTAATGGCAGAAAGTGAAGAAGAACTAAAGAGCCTCTTTTTCCAGGTGAAGAAGGAGAGTGCAAAACTTGGGTTGAAATTTAACATTAAGAAAACCAAGATCATGGCATCTGGACCTCTCAATTCCTGGCAAATAGATGGGGAAGAAATGGAGGTAGTGACAGATTTTATTTTCCTGGGCTCCAAGATCACTGCAGATGGGGACTGTAGCCAAGAAATTAAAAGACGCTTTCTCCTGTGGAGGAAAGCAATGGCAAATCGAGACAGCACACTAAAAAGCAGAGACATCACCCTGTCAACAAAAGTGCGTATAGTCAAGGCTATGGTCTTCCCCGTTGCAATGTATGGCAGTGAAAGTTGGACCATAAGAAAGGCCAAGTACCAAAGAATTGAGGCCTTTGAGCTATGGTGCTGGAGAAGACTCCTGTGAGTCCCTTGGACTGCAAGGCGATCAAACCGGTCAGTCCTAGAGGAGATCAACCCTGACTGCTCTTTAGAAGGCCACATCCTGAAGCTAAAACTGAAATACTTTGACCACCTAATGAGAAGGAAGGACTCACTGGAGAAGAGCCTAATGCTGGGAAAGATTGAGGGCAAAAGAAGAAGTGGACGACAGAGAATGAGGTGGCTGGATGGAGTCACTGAAGCAGTAGGCATGAGCTTAAATGGACTCCAGAAGATGGTAGAGGACAGGAAGGCCTGGAGGAACATTTGTCCATAGGGTCACGATGGGTCGGACACGACTTCGCAGCTAACAACAACAATCATAAAAAAGCCATCCACATCTAAAATCTGGACACCACATCTAAAATCTGGACACCACGCATTATCTGAACCATACATACTAGAACACACTTTGCTGGCTGTGGAATTATGAGAGTTGAAGTCCACACTTCTTAAACTTGCCAAGTTTGAGAAACATTGGACTAGAAGTTTCCTTTAATACAACAGATATTCTAAGTTTATACACACAGAAAGATTATTCTACTTTCCAGTAACAGTAATATGCTTTAATATGCCTTGAAGGAAAAATGTCAACCCACAATTTTCCCTTATTGTATCTGTTACCGATATAAATAAGGTAGTGAACTGTTATTTCAAGAGATGGAAAAGTAACTTTTCCTCAAGTATCACTTTTGCTTAGAGTTAGACCAGCACCTGTCGAACACATTTTATTGGGAGGTGAGAAGGCACTCAACACCGTCTCCGTAAAATAATTACTTTTTTTTACAATACTTTAAACACTATTTTGAATATCAACACAGATATTAAACATTGTATGTTGTGTTTTTCTGCTTAATGCAGATGCAAATTTATTTGTGCATTTCATTTCTAAATTTCTCTGCCTTCTTTACATTTTCAGTACAAACATCTGTTTATTACCTAGCAGAACGTATAATTAATGTATACTGGCCTTAATCTGTTGCTCATTTTAATAGGCTTGCACTGCCTCATGCTGTGTTCATGTATGCTCAGTGTATCCCATTGCTCCCTAGGAGACAGGTAAACTGTTCCAGATTCATGTGACTAATACCATTTTCAATTTTCAGAATATATTGGACATTTCACACTTACTTGATGACTATACCAGTTATCCCCATCCCTATTACTACCTCCATTGTCATTTCATCTGCCACTAATGTATACTCCTCCATTTCCACAATCTCCATGTACACAAAAATCAAGGCTGTTTTAACTGGGAGGACAGCCACCATGAAAACTGGGAGCAAAACAATCAAATATTGCTTTTTTTCCCCCAAGGGGGACAGCGAGGGTTGCTAATGGCATTGCTGGATGACAATGAATGATCCAGGGTTCTAGCTGACTATTAGTCCCCCAGGTCAGTGGCTATTCCAAATAGGACCTGCTAGAAAAGCACAGATGCTCCTACATCTCTCAATCCTATACTTTTTTTGGTTTTTTTTGCACAGAGTTAAGTATTTTATTCCTTCAAAATTTTTAACACTTACTACAGAACTTTCATGCTCAGTAAAGTCAAATCAACCAAACGTTCAGGCCTTCCTTTGAACAGACATTGATAAAATCGCTTTCCTTTTGTGGTGCAAAGCGTCTGAATCACTCATCAGTTATTCCAAGGCATTCTTTTTACTATCAGAGAAAGGCAGCAAAAGCTGCCAATATTTAAATCTTTTGATATGAAGCCACGGCTCTTAATTGTTTCCTTATCCTTTTAAAGTAATCCGAGGAATTTTGCTGTCTAGACATGGTTTAGAATCTTTCCTAGCAATCAATAGTATAGTAAAGCAGCGAAAGAATAAAAAAAATGGGTCTTGTCATATGGGAGGATATATTTGGATTACACATGAACTGTCCTAAGAACGTAAGCTTAGATTTATTAGAAGCAAGATAAACTGGGAAATTCCTGCAGCATTTCTAATTAAGATACTTAATGGCTGTTCAGAAATCAGGAAAGTTTGAACATACTAGCTTCAGGCAGAACTCCAAAACAGCTGCATGTGAAAGCTCAATTCAATCAAGTTGTATCCCATTTCAACACAGTACAGTCTCTGAAGCTTTAAACTGGAAATTAAGATGGGTGGCCCATGAGATGATGCTGAAATCACACGTCACATGGTGTAACAAGATGGTGGGTTTGTTGTCACTGTGAGTTGTGGTGGTGGGGGCACGAAGGGAGGCTCAGCCAATCTCAATGTATATATGGTTGTACTTTGACAATAAAGGTTCATTCATTCATTCATTCAAATACAGCTACCAACATCCTACACTACTGATTGTACTGACTGAAGCTACTGGGAAATATAATTTCAGTAAAATCTAGAGACTCTTCAAGTGTCTTACTCCATCATCATTTTTAAAACACCTGAATACAGACAGTCCCTGGGTTACAAAGGTAATTGGGACAGAATTTCTGTTCTAAGTTATGCGGTCGTAAAGCACACAGTGTTGTGTGACTGCACTACTTAGCAACAGCAATGCTGGCACTGCTCCGTCTTTAACCAAATCACCAATCATTAGGTGAGGACCCACCCCAATCTAAACTGTAACCGATTTGGTTCCTCCCAGCCCTGAGCCTTGGTAAAGTAAGGGAATGCCACCTCTTCAACTCCCCCCACCAACCTATCTCCCCCCCCATCTCTGCCCTTTTGATTGCCTTGCCCTCCGTCGCCTCTGCCAGCCTTGCTGTCCTGCACTTCACTCATCTTGCCACCTGCCAGCCCTGCCAGCTTTGCTGCCCTGCACTCTGTTCACCCTGCCATGCTGCCCTCATCATGCTTTGGCCTTCCAAAACATCACAAGAGTGGTACATGCAGTTTGGAGATCAGACCTTGCTTCTTCCCCATTTTCTATTTTTTTTGGTAACATCTCACTTAATAACGAGCTGAGTGGAAAACAAAAGCTTCCATGCCTTTCTGTGTTATTTTGTTCAGATCATTAAAAAAGTAATCCAATTACAGTTGAAAAGTTACATAACTGTGGCTGCTGTTGTTTGCGTAAAGACCTCTGTTCCCACACTTTTACTGAATCTTGCTACTCCTCAAGTAGAGGAAGCTGTTCTAAATCAATGAGTGATTGCCTAGGACCAAATTGCAATGGTGAAAGATAGGTCATTCTGGTTCTGATGCTTTCGGACACAAAATAATTATGTAAACAATACACGAGTTGCTCTCATCCAGATTCCCTTCCCAGAAAATGAATTTTACTTTGCTCTGATACTATACATAGCACTACAGAGGTAAAGGTAGTGATGTTTTCTAAGGCAGACAGAGTCACTGATCAATAAGAGTACATTCAATAAAACAAACAACACAATTCAGGCAATATATAGAAATTAAAGGACTGGAGATAAAAGATGAAAAATACAAACTACAAGCTTTTGCAGACGACTTGGTTTTTATATTGGAAGAACCAACCGCTTGAAATGAGTATTAAGTTTATGGACGAAGTAGAAGAATTTGGAGAAATGGCACAGTTGAAAATAAATAGAGAAAAGACTAAAGTGCTAAATAAAAATTTAACAGAAAAACAAAAAAAAAACTAGTTAAAAAACCCAAACCTTCAAATAGTCAAAAAAATTAAATATTTGGAAATTTATTTAACACAAGATGTGCAACAATAAAAGAAGACAACTAAAGACAACAATAAATTTATCTTCATTGTTTAAGAGATAAAAGTTACTAGAATGCTTTGGAAATTTAAAGAAAAGAGAGAATAAAAATCAAAGAGGGTGGCAAATATCCCATTAATCCAACAGTGGTTGTTTTAAAAAGCCAATTGTTCGCAATGGGCTGGTTTTGCCAAAAACAGGGAATAAATGCCCCTTTTTTCAGCAAAAACATTGTAAAATGCAGTCACATTTTATTTATTTACTTATAAAATTTATATAGCCACCTACTCACTCACAGTGACTATAGGCCAGACATGTCAAACACAAGGCCCGGGGGCCGGATCCGGCCCGCAAAGTGGTTTCATGTGGCCCGCGAAACCATCCTGGAAACAGTGAGGGAACGGCCCCCACTGCCTTGGCCCTGGCCCAGAGACCCTCCTTCTGCCAGAGACCCTCAGATCTGTCCCACTCCTGCCCAGGCCCCCATAGGCACCCTTGATGCAAACGATGTAGAGCTGGCCATGCCCACCCAGTAGGTCATACGCACTCTAGCCACGCCCTCAGTAGGCCACGCCCACCCTGGCCATACCCACCTGGCCCCTTGACGCAACTGCAATGCTGATGCGGCCCTCAATGAAATTGAGTTTGACACCCCTGCTATAGGCGGTTTACAAGCAATAAAAACACAGTATCGGGGGAAAAAATGAAAACAGAAAATAATAATCCCCTACTCATCCCTCCGGGCAACAACACACAGTCAAATGAGTCATTTGATGGGCTCCATCCCACTCTGGGTTCCCCAGGCCCACTGGCCAACTATACATACCACCATACGTGGACATATTATTTTAAGGGACAGAGCTAAAATAAGGTTACCCACATTTTTTCCTTAACTTTACCTCACTATCTCGTAGGTTTATTCCTTCAATCAGAAAATTACAGCAAGTAAGAATGGTTAATATAAACGTATACATACAACTCTTATTAAACTACATTAATTCAATTAAATAAATGATTAATGAACTCTAACAAGTGCTACCAATAACTTAAATTTATAACCGCTCTCAATTAACTAACTGACTGGTTTTATACAAACTGACAAACTAATGCCCATTTCTGATAATGTTATCTCTGCTGCAATATAAGCAGTCACAAAGGGGGGGAAAAGCTTGCATCAGTTACCAAGCAAATTCTTCATTAGTGTTTTCATTTCAGTTTCTACATCTATTATTTAAGGCAGGCCACACAGAGGAAACATAGAAGGCCACGGATGTTACAATTTAGAAAAATGAAAGAAAAGCTGATGGTAATGATTTGTTTCATTTATTAGTAAAAACAGGCATGCTTTTAGATTCTATCAAAGATGTCTTAATGGGCACTGAAGTGCCAGGTGTTATGAGACGTTCTGGACTACAAACCAAATAATATATTTATCTTAAAGATCGTGAAATGATATTATGCAGAAGTAATGAATTATACAGCCATGGAAATGAAATTATGAGTGGGGTTTTTTCAGTTCTCAGAGACTACTTACTTATACAAGCGCCTGCAGTTTTCTTCGCTAGGATTTTCATAACTGATTTGCCATTGTCCCTTTCCTAGGGCCAAAAGAAAGTCATGTCCAAGGCAGGACTAGAAAGTCTTCCTATATCCTAAAGAAACATTTTCATTTACATACTGCAGTAAACATATCTACATAGTGTTGTTCAACTACCAATTTATAGCACAACAAACAACTGGCTGCATTATACAATGTCATAAATTATAGTATACAACCCACAATGATTATGTTCATATAGCACACTAAGCTATTTACCATATTCCTTCCCAACCAATCAGCATTAATGGATAACCTGGAAAGAGCATTAATTATTGATTAAATAGAGGCATGCAGGGAAATCATCCAACTTAATTTAGTATCTGGTGGATTTGATATGACCTATCAGAGAATCCCTAGGAATAAGTGGTGTTATCTTACAACAAATTTTATGTGTATCCCTCAGAAGATTATACTGGAAGGTTTCTGCTCTTCCCAACAAAATTTGCCTTGGCTGCATTTACATAAAGTCACTAGATTTAAATCATCTCCATGTTGGAGAACTTTTTTCACCACTATCCCTGAAAGGGTTATCCAGAAGCTAACTGAGCCAAAGGATAAATTGGGTCTCAGTCCAGGCAACATACAGAGACTAAGGTAAAAGGTAAAGGTAAAGGTTCCCCCGCACATGCGTGCTAGTTGTTTCCAACTCTAGGTGCCGGTGCTCATCTCCGTTTCAAAGCCGAAGAGCCAGCGCTTGTCTGAGGACGTCTCCGTGGTCATGTGGCCGGCATGACTAGACGCCACCGTAGTGGTCCCTATTTTTCTACTTGCATTTTTATGTGCTTTCGAACTGCTAGGTTGGCAGAAGCTGGGACGAGTAACAGGCGCTCACTCTGCTACGTGGCATTCGGGATTCGACCCGCCAAACTGCCGACCTTCTGATCGACAAGCTCAGCGTCCTAACCCACTGAGCCACCGTGTCCCTTTTATACAGAGACTAGTGTTGGACAAATGCAAATCAAAATATAAAGGTCTATGTTTTTCTAAGACACTATGTTCCCTAAGGATTTTAATTATTATGACAGGGGTCTTTATGCTGTTTCAACCAACACAATCTGTGGCTTTTTAGCTTTTTAGCAGTACAGTAATTTTAAAAAGCATCAACCAACATCCCAAGTACATTTTTCATCAATTTTCAGTCCCTGAAGGTCCGTCTAAATACCCAGGTCTGAACAAGCTTTATGAATGTTAATAGTGAATAAACCTATTTTATTTCTGGGGAGAAGAGCTTCAGTGGAATATTTCCCTTCCCACTGCACCTTGTGGAAAGTGGGGACTACCAATACATAGTTATTGCTTTTGTAGACACTTCTGACATGAACCCAGACTGCTGGCCTACCTTGAGTAGGCAGATTCTAGATGGAGCAAAAGGCTTCACAGATACTCCTGTCCCAAACAGTGTAAGTTACTAGCACTGTAGAACAACACTACTTGAATTGCACCCAGAAACAAGCTCAATTCCCATAGTATTGGCATTACATGACAATACTGGGCTGTTCCTGTTAATAACACTATAGCTGCATTTTATACCATGTGACGTTTCCAGGTGGTCTTCAAGGGCAGCCCCACATAGACCTAAATTTCAGTAGTCCAACCAAGTGGTAAGAACGGCATGAGTGACTGTTGCCTGTGCTTCTGATGAGCCATAACTGATCCATCATCTAATAGCTAGGTAAAGGCAAAGATCACAGTCCCACCTGCTGTTTCAGCAAGAGCTATGAGTTCAGCAGAAGAGACAATCCTTTGGCTTCAGTTGTTTTTTGGATTAACACCACTGTATCTTCTTTGGATTAAGTTTGTCGCGGTCCAGGTCACAAATTTTCCTGTATCTCTCATTTGGTCTGGGATAGAGATAGTATTATATCCAAACTACTCTCTAAATGATTTCGTGTAAATGTTAAGGATGGGGAAATACTCAAGGACTGTGTTACTGGACTGCTGGAATACCCACAGGCTCAATCTTTCTTATCACACATCCCTCCGTCGAAACCACCCACTCAGGAAGGAATGGAACCATAGCAGAATGGGGTCCCACAACCCTCACTTTCTACAGGTGGAAGAAGAATGGCTTTGAGGGACAGGAGGCAGAACGGCTAAACGAGGAACAGTCACATAAAAGGGGCCTGAGTCCTGGACAAGAATGCTTTCACAGAACTCTACTTATTTCTCTGCTTATTATTTATTCCTTTGCCTTGCAAATGTTTTATAGCTGACAGTGCAGTTTTCCAAGAAAAATGTTTTTGGGGTATAGTTGCTCAATCTGATACCATATAGCTGAGCTAGTTTTTTCTTTTGCCTGGGAAGATGTAATTGGGTTAGTGAGTTTTAGCTTGGCCCTGCAGAAGCTCCTACAGTTTCCATCCCAAACCCAATCCTGGAGTTTATGGATATGATGGAATGCAGCAGGCTGAATCCATAGGAAAAAGGGGCTGTTGCATTCCAGAGGAATAAGAGGCAGCTCCATTTAGGATCAGGTAGTCCTTGACTTACATCCTTTTGTTTAGTGATCGTTCAGACTCACTATTAATATTCATAAATCTTCATCACATGACCATGCAGATACAGCAATGGTCGCAAGTGTGAAAAATGGTCATAACTCACTTTTCTCAGTGTTGTTGTAACTAACCAAATGATTGTAAGCCGAAGATTAGTATACTAAGCAAGACAGGTTGCTGATTCACTAGAAATGAACTGCTATTTATACTCCATATTAAGTATACAAACACAGACCACTAATGTATAACTCTTTCCTCATACACTATATCAAAGTGACCAGTTCAAAAGGAAAAGCCCTCTGTGAAAAAAATCCGGCATAACTTACTGTCTTGCTTAGCAACAGAAATTCTTGTTCCAATTGTGACTGTGAATCAAGGATTACAGAGTTCAAAATAAACACGTTCACCTTGCTTAGCTATCATTAGGTTCAACTACAAAAGATAAACTAGTTAATTCTCATATTCATATAAACCGTCTACTTCTTACACAATTCCACTAGCATGCAGCTTCATGCAATGTATGGTCCTTAATTAATAAATGGTTATACAATAAACTACTCAGATAAATCATTTATATGGCCTGGGTTAATTTTTAGCTTTCCCTGTGCAATCACATCTAAAAAATACAGAATTGCATCGCATTGGCTAAAATCCACCCAAACTGCTAGAGCAGCTAGGTGAAAAAAACAGCAGATCCCTGACTAGAAAGGACAGATATATAGATATACCACAGCTCCTTCATGGTACAAGCAAACTGCCAAGTATCCTTAACTCATAAAAATGAGGAAGAAACAAAAAGTTTACATTCTTGCATGTGCATACAGAGCTCCACGCAGCTGCTCCTGGCACCGTGGAAAAGCCGAGCTGCTTTATGGAGCTGCAGACGAGGCTCACACCCCTGGGAACTCTAATGTACTGTACAGCCTAAATCAGACATGTCAAACACAAGGCCCGGGGGCCGGATCCGGCCCGCGAAGTGGTTTCATGTGGCCCGCGAAGCCATCCTGGAAACAGTGAGGGAACGGCCCCCACTGCCTTGGCCCTGGCCCAGAGACCCTCCTTCTGCCAGAGACCCTCAGATCTGTCCCACTCCTGCCCAGGCCCCCATAGGCACCCTTGATGCAAACGATGTAGAGCTGGCCATGCCCACCCAGTAGGTCATACGCACTCTAGCCACGCCCACCCAGTAGGCCACACCCACCCTGACCATACCCACCCGGCCCCCTGAGGGCAACCGCAATGCTGATGCGGCCCTCAGTGAAATTGAGTTTGACACCCCTGGCCTAAATAGTTAGCACCATGCTAGAAGCCACTTCAAACAAACTAATTCTACAATCAGTGCAACAATAACAACATGCAATAAAGTTTTCAAGGAAGTTGTTTCAAAAATCTGATTTATACCACAGAGAAGCAAAAAGCCACTACAGTTAGCATCCCTAAAAACTATGAAAAAGGAAATACGTAGGGGGGGGGGAAAGAATTATAGAAGGTAATCATCATTCTTAACAAGGACAGACAGCAAAGTGAAGTACAGCTCTTCTCCTATACAAATAGAGTTTTAATTTAAAGTGCTTCAAACTAAAATACTTTTAATGCAATTTGACTGAACTGGAAATCAGTTACCACTAGACAACCTGCGACCCATTGGGTCATAATTTCAGACATTTCCTTACCTAAACAGAGAAACAGAATGACCACAGGTGGGCAAAAAAAACAGTGGGAGCGGGAGTGACTCTGCTGGCCTTCCCATTGATTTTCCTAGTGGGAAGATGGCAGGGAGCATTGGAACTGACAATCAAATTTATTTATTTATTTATTTACTTATTATTTATTTAAATACACAGCAGCCGCCGCAACTTTGTCAAATTACAATGCCATAGGTCCTGGATTTTGGATACTGTAATGGAATCTGTGGATGAGCTTAAAAAATGTGGGGAAACAAAGAGAGGCAGAAGCCCCCCAGTGATTTTGCTGTCAAAGCAGCTCAGGAAAGACCGACCATAATGGACTAAGCAGTTGAAAGGGGGAAGTCTGTACTTTCAGACTTGCAACCTGCTGTTAATGTGGCTTCATAATAAAATAGAATTAGCTCATATAGTCATTTTTTCTGTCTGGTTTTATGTGGGCTGAAAAGACACATTTCATATGTTAGCCCAGGGGTGTCAAACTGCTGGCCCGTGGGCCGGATGCATCATGCCAAAACTGCGCCCATCCCGTTGCCAGCAATGGGGAAAAAAGTTGCGATACGTCATGGCACGTCACGTGATGTTGTGAGTTTTACACCCCTGTTTAAGCCCATTTGAGATGCGGATTCAAAAATTGTTGCCCTATGATGCACAATTTCACCCAAATGAACTTTACAAACTATGCAAGAGTTTACTAGTAAATAGTTACAGTATTTGTGATAATTTTCAAAGAAATAACTTTAAAGAATTAACATAACACACATTTCATAACTTCAGTGATTAAAAAAACAAGTGCAACTATGTAAATGAAACAAAACAGTAAACACTTTAGCAAAAATAGCTTTTTAAAAGCAAAAGCTTTTAAGCAACCATTGACCACAATGTGTTAAAACCTGTTTGAACAAATAAGCTTTCAAACCCATGTAAACACATAAAAGAGAGAAAGAGCACCCAGGGCATCGATCAGCATGCCAGAATTTCCCAGTTTTTACTATTATTTCTTATGTCTCAGCCGCAAACAGACTATACTCTGAGTCCAAAGACATGCAATCCCTCCATGACTACTCATTTTATCCCATATTCTTTGAAATTAGTAACATACTATACTTACTCTTAATTTCAGAGAAGGGAATCTCCAAAGGATTACACAGTGAAAAACCAACACCAATCCTAACACTTGTACAGACACCATTGGCAACAAACAATAGATACAAATATACAACAAATATAAATGATTCATTGGAAGGCC